>NC_090928.1:857461860-857769394 GCF_040938575.1 Ambystoma mexicanum
TGCAACTGGCGGATAGCAGATAGAGATCTACCACCAACTCATTGCTTGGAGAAGCGACTGACCCTGAGGGAGTTGGAGGTAGAGGAGCGAAGAGCTCGAGTAGGAAGGTATTTCCAGAGGGAGAGTTGAAGGTATTGAGGACCCAGGCCCCAGAAGGTCTTGTGGACAATGCAGAGGGTCTTGAATTTAATCCTTGCAGCCACTGGGAGCCAATGTAGAGATTTCAGAGCTGGAGAGATACAATCCCTGGGCTTGAGGCCAAGGATAAGGCTTGCAGTCCTGTTCTGGATAAGTTGCAGGGGGCAGAAAGAAGAGGCGGGCAGATTTAGAAAGAGGCTGTTGCAGTTGTCCAGCCTAGAGAGAACCAAAGCTCTAGAGACCGTGAGCTTCTGGGGGAAGGATAGGAAAGGAAGAATACCTATGAGGGGGTGCAGTTGGTAGTGTGACTTCTTAGAGATGCCAGAGATGTGTGGAGAAAAGGAAAGCGTGGAGTCGAAGATGACACTGAAGTTCTTAGCCTCACAGGTGGGAGCAGGGAGAGGGGCAAGGGAAGCCAGCCAGAGAGTGTCAGGAGAGGAAGGTGCCGATGAGAAGAATCTTTGTCTTACTGGCATTGAGGCAGAGGCTGTTGGCGTCACACCACTCCTAGATAGCAGACAGATAGTCAGATATGAGTGAGGGAGAGGAGGTGGCAGAGGGGAGCCTGAAAACGAGCTGGGTGTCATCCGTCTAGCATTGAAAGTTGGAACAGAGAGCAGCAATGCTAGGGGTGCCAGGTATTGATTGAAGAGCCAGGGAGGGGGTTACACCCGTGAGGAACACCACAGGTGGAGAGTGAGATAGAGGAAAGAAGGACCCAAGTTGGACTGGGACGGGCGGTCGGATAGGAAAGAGGTCAGCCAGGCCAGGGCCTGATCGGTGATACCCAGGTTATCACGGGGGCAGTTGAGCAGGATGGCATGGTTGACCGTGTCAAAGGCAGAAGAGAGATCGAGTAGGATGAGGACAGAGGGGAGATTAGAATCAAGGTTGGAGAACAGGTCTTTGTGGATGTTCAGGAGAGCAGTTTCGTACCTCTGGCTGCTCAGAAGCCAGACTGATGGTCGTGGAGACAACCAACAGAGTCAGTGTGGAGGTTAAGCTGGGAGATGGCCAGCTTGTCGAAGAGTTTGCCCAGGGAAGGGGTGATAGAGATTGAGCGGTAGTTAGCCAGGAGGGAGGGAGGGATCGGCAGTGGGATTCTTGAGAAGAGGGTGCACAAGAGAGTGCTTCAGAGGGGAGGGGAAGGCTCCAGTGGTGAAGGAATGATTGCAGAAGTCAGCCAGGGCAGGAGCGAGGGTGTCGATATGGTCCTTGATGGTTTTGAACGAACAGGGAAGAACCTGTTTTGACGACACTTTCATAGATCAGACTTGTCTAGAAATCTTGCCAGGGGAGAACAGAGGGAAGGAAGAGAAAGGGGGAGGAGAGGCGGCTGAATGGGGGCTGGAGATAGCAGACAGAAAGGAGGGAAGAGGAGGAGAGGGTGGACAGGATGTCCTGGGTTTTAGAGATGAAATAAGAAGCCAGGGCCGAGCAGAGGGCCTGGCAGGGGACAGGAGAAGTAGAGACTGCAGCAGGATTGGCCAGCTCCTTGAAGATTTTAAAGAGTTTGGCCGAGTTGTTAGAGGCCACCAGAGACACAGGCTTGGGTGTGGGCTCTCTTCTTAGTCCGGACAGAGAGCCAGTATTGCCTTTGGAGCAGCTGACAAAATTCCCACCAATTCCTCTCAGCCATCCTACACTTGCATTTGAGGGTGACAAGGTCAGAGTCATAACAAGAGTTGCACTTGGCTTTGGGCTTCAAGAGGATCCTCATGACAGGGACAAGGACATCGAGAGTATCAGAGATTGCAGAGTTGAGCTTGGAAAGGGCAGTGTCAGGATGAGAGTCAGCCTGTGGTGGAGGAGGGGGAGAGAAAGTGGCAGCAAAGGCCTCGACTGACATACACTTCATGGACCGGATTACCGAGAAGGTAGGTGGCAATGCTGGTGCTGGCTTGGCCTTTGGGGTAGAGTGGGAGAGATGGGAGGAGAGGAGAAAGTGATCGCTCCAGGATGGAGGAGTGGTGAGAGGGTTAGAGAGGGGGAGGTCAGAGGAGATGAGAACATGCATAGTGTGCCCTGCAGAGTGAGTCGAGCCAGAGGGAAGAATAGAAAGAGAGAGAGAGTCACAGAGGTCGTGAATGAGTCAGGGGTATCGAGAAGAAGGAGTTTTCAAGATCTACCACAGTGAAATGGGTCACCTCCTTAGGGATGCTGCATAGTATTGTTGCAGGCTTTGGGACTACAGGCAATTCTTCCTGGACAATATCATTTAGAGGACGAAAGTCCTGGATCATCCTACCAACTGCCCCTGTTTGCTTCATTATCGGATAGATCGCTGTTGCCTGGGGAGGTAGAGGGCACTATTTTTCCCTGATTCACGAGTGCCACAATGAGATCTCTTATGCCTTCCTCTGCTTCTTTAGATAGTGTGTACTGTTTGGCCCAGGGCAACAATGTGCTGGGCTTCAGTGTTATTTTAAACTGGCGCCACCCCCTGCAAAAGCCCGACATCATGGCCATTAGTTGTCCATAATCTTTCTGGTACTTGCTCCAAGTCACTGTCAGTGAATGGGGGCAGGGTCACAAGGGCCATAAAGGAACATTGCGCCTTTCGGTATTGCACCATAATTTCACAAGGGATGCAGACTGCTAACACAATTTCTCTATCGTCATCTCTGTCTTCAAACAACTCTGCATCGGTCACTTCTTTGAGGGGCACCATGGGGTCAATACAAAAGTATCTCTCCCTACCACAACAATCCTTTTGGCCGACACAACCAGGCCCTGCAAATCTAGGGACAATATCGTACTTGCCCCAAGCTCTGGGGTCACCATGGGTCGGAAAATGAAATCTGATGGTACCCGTCGACACAGCTTTCCAATCTGCCGCACCGCATCAAGCAGTACTGTTATTCCATAGCCAAACATGCCCAGGTCCACGGAGATACCGTGGACCACCACCTCCTCCTCCTCTGACCTGAATGATAACAATTGCCCTTAAGGCACAAATACCTGGGGTGGCAGATACCACCCCATGGTCCATAAAGGAAATGGTCATGTTCAGCTTGCTCAACAAATCCCATTGCAACAGATTTATGGAGGGGACCTCTGAGTATAGTAAGGGTGCACGCACCACTTTACCTTCTATTTAGATAGCTTACTCTTCTGTGTAGGTAACTGTAGAATAAGCCCCAGAGAATCCTTGCATGTCGAGAGTTTCACCATATAGTGGGAAGTTTCCTTCACTGATGCATGATTTAGTAGCACCTGTATCAACCATAAAGATTAATTGCTTATTACATATCTAAGTATCCTCCAAGGGTTCCTCATCAGGGTGAGTAGTCATGGACAGGACTGGGCACGCAAGAGCTTTCTGTGGGCTGTCCTAACCAGGATACATGTTAGTACCCATTAACATAAAGAGGTTTCCTCCCATGACACTGACCCCTCAATAAGGTGTTACTGTCCCATTTGGTACTGCATTGGGTGTGGGCATCTGGCCTCCATACAAGGTGTTCTACTGGGCCGCTTGCGGTTGCACACTGGGCAGTACTTGAGCCTGCATGTGTGGGGGATTTGGAGGCAATTGGGTGTATGCCTGATGTATTTCATGGGGTATGGAGGTGAACCTGAGTGGCTGTGGTAACGCTGGGGCAGGTTGATTCTATGTGTTATACCCTGCCCCCTGCCTGATCCTACACTCTCTTGCAAAATGTCCCCATTTCTCGCAGCTGCAGCACTGAGATGGTCCCATACCACCTCTGGGTCCCCTCCTGCCAAATTCCCCTTGGCCCCCTCTGCTTGCTTGAAACCCACCTCTCCCCCTCTGCTGACCTCCTTGGTATCACTCAGCATACTGAATTTGCCTCAGTGTTCACCGTCACCGCCCCTTCCACTGCTATTTTAGCCAACTTCTTCTGTACTAGTTTGGCTTCCTCCGCCTGCAACCTTTGAGACGTTTCCTTTCCTCGTTCTTTAATCCTTTTGCAATGGTGTATTATTATAATCTGAATCTCGGCACACCCCTTCGCCTCTATGCCCACTATCTTGTCAAGCATTTCTGAACTTCCTTGGGCTGTCCACTTTTAATAACAAAATAGAAAAGATGAACTGATCGGTCCCGCTGGTCACCCATCTCCGCTCACCACATCTCCTGCACTTTTAAAATGTATTGAGTGGCATCTTCCTCGTCCCCCATAGTGTGCTGCATTATGGACTATAAGCCAGGTGTACCGGGGTAAGCCAGTCGCAATGCATCTCACACTTGTGCCCTAATATTGTTGAAAGGTACCCCATTGTGCACATCATCACTTAGTTTGACTGCAGGGTACCCTGCCTTGACCCACACATCCCCGGCCTGGACCCCGACAATTGAAAGAAGTAGACTTTTCATGTCTCCTACCGCCAAAGGAACCCAGCTGTCTGCTTCTCGAAGGCGTATATCTACTTCCCAGCCCCGGCATTAAGGGGCGGGAACGCCTTGACCAAATTATTTTATCAATCTGCGCCCATGGCACATAATGCATGCTCATGGGTCCTTTGTGTAATAACAGCATTTGCTTGATCAGTCCTCGCCCGCTCTACGCATGAAATACGCGACTCCGACTGCTGTGAAGGTGGAAGGCAACAAGATCCGGATCCACATCAGTGATACACAAAGGGATACCGGTACACATCCACGGCGCAGGAGCAGGCTCAAAGTTAAGTATGACCTAAGGATTCGCAGTTCATTCCAGTGGAAAAGAGGGATGCCGACAGAAATCCAGGAAGTTAATTTCTTTGTTTTAAAAAAGGAAGAACATTTTCGAATTTATAATGTATGTTAGGATGAGTGTTTATATGTTTTTTGTGTCTCTTTGGTCATAATGTCTAGTCATGGCAACCAATGTGAATGTGAATAGTTTACATTTATCCAGTCTCATGAAATTTGAGGACATATTGTTGAGATCAAGAATAAATGTTGATGTTGATTTCATGAATACTGAGGACGATGGAGATATAGACCCAATAGTAAATGCACATGGTTTCGCAGCAGACAAAGTTTGTTACAGCCACATGAGGAAAGTTGGGGGAGAGATCTGTAGGATTTTGCTACATTTGCTCTCTCATCCCCCACGCTTCTGGTGTCCCTATGATGTTTATCTGGAATGAAGTAGCGTTAGCAGACACACTGTGTTTAGTGCATCTAGCATTGTGCAGGGTCTGAGGGCTGTCTAAAGGGCACTCAGACACAGCATTCATTTTACTTATCAATAAAGAATGTTCAGTTACAGATCGTAAAGAGCAGAAGAATGTTCGGTGTACACAAACAGTCCAATTGAGTTTAGAAGGGGCTATTTTTTCCAAAAACCAATGGTAGCAAGGGGTGAAGAGTTGCAGAGCTGGAGGGATGAGGGGATTCACAGAAGAAGGGATGACACAGGAGAATCTAGAATATGGAAATGTGTGGCTAAACTATCTGCAGCATCTGACATGGCTCAAGGAGCCAGAAAAACCTGTTAAGATGCAGGCGGTACAAACTCCTATTGTTTGTCAACTCATCCGAATCAGCGTTCAGTGCCATTACAAAAGAACTTCAGGCCCTGAGGCATATAACCTTACAAAATAGGTACATACTTGACCTCCTAACAGCTGTGGAAGGAGTTTCTTTTTGAAAATGGAGAGTATGTGTTGCATGTTTGTGCATCTCAATGATTCAGAGAATGGGTCCCTAACTCAGACTATTGCGGGGAGAATGAAGCGGGGATCACAAATGACCCGTGGTTGAACTCTTTTTCCTGAGTTCCGTCTTGATATGATCTGATATGATAGTTTATTTATATCACTCCCATACACAAGTGTTTCAGGGTGCGATGAGGGGTACAAGGGAGGAAAAAACAATGATCTTACTAGGCCCATTGAGAATGCACAAGTGCAGGGGAGAGGGAAGGGGGAAAGTGCAAGGGGAAGAGGAGGAGTGGAAAGGGCTGAACACATGATGAAATAACAACAACAGGTAGTGCGGCCAGCAGGTGGCAAGTGCAATACTTAAGCACAGACAGCGGGTGTTAGAGATGTGCAGGTATTGGAACTGTAGGGTTGCAAATACAGACCCAAGTGCAAGGGATACGAGGAGACAGTGTGGGTGTGCAGGTGGGTGGGCTGGTATCTGGGCCTTAGGGCAGAGGGTAGCCAGGATCCCAGTGCAGAAACCGACAGAGATCAGCAGGGGAGAGGAAGAGAGAAAGCAGAAGCAAAGAGGAAGGTCTTGAGGTTCTTCCGGAATCTAAGATGGTTCTCCTCGAGCTTCAAAGGGCCAGGGAGGCTGTTCCAGAGGGAGGCCCCAGCCGAAGATATGCTATGATATGGCATTTATAACGCGCATATACACAAGTGTTTCAAGGCGCGATGAGGCAAGGGAGGGGAAACAGAGGGAAGACAGACAACAATCCTACTATGCTAGGTGACATTGAGATCGCGCAAGCGCAGGGGAGGGGGGAAAGGGAAAAGTACGGGGCGGAAGGGGAGGGGGCAGTGCAGCAAATAGGATTACAGTGAAATAAATAAAGACAATAAATAAATAAATAAATAAATAAATAAATAAATAATAAGGACAATAATTAAAGGTGTGTCCAGCTAGTGGCAAGTGCAGACAGCCGGGGTCAAGTGCTAGTAAGGGCTGTAGTGATACTTCAACAGTCCCTGAGTGCAGGGGTTCCCAGGGGGGCAGTGCAGGTGTGCAACTGGCGGATAGCAGATAGAGATCTACCACCAACTCATTGCTTGGAGAAGCGACTGACCCTGAGGGAGTTGGAGGTAGAGGAGCGAAGAGCTCGAGTAGGAAGGTATTTCCAGAGGGAGAGTTGAAGGTATTGAGGACCCAGGCCCCAGAAGGTCTTGTGGACAATGCAGAGGGTCTTGAATTTAATCCTTGCAGCCACTGGGAGCCAATGTAGAGATTTCAGAGCTGGAGAGATACAATCCCTGGGCTTGAGGCCAAGGATAAGGCTTGCAGTCCTGTTCTGGATAAGTTGCAGGGGGCAGAAAGAAGAGGCGGGCAGATTTAGAAAGAGGCTGTTGCAGTTGTCCAGCCTAGAGAGAACCAAAGCTCTAGAGACCGTGAGCTTCTGGGGGAAGGATAGGAAAGGAAGAATACCTATGAGGTAGTGTGACTTCTTAGAGATGCCAGAGATGTGTGGAGAAAAGGAAAACGTGGAGTCGAAGATGACACTGAAGTTCTTAGCCTCACAGGTGGGAGCAGGGAGAGGGGCAAGGGAAGCCAGCCAGAGAGTGTCAGGAGAGGAAGGTGCCGATGAGAAGAATCTTTGTCTTACTGGCATTGAGGCAGAGGCTGTTGGCGTCACACCACTCCTAGATAGCAGACAGATAGTCAGATATGAGTGAGGGAGAGGAGGTGGCAGAGGGGAGCATGAAAACGAGCTGGGTGTCATCCGTCTAGCATTGAAAGTTGGAACAGAGAGCAGCAATGCTAGGGGTGCCAGGTATTGATTGAAGAGCCAGGGAGGGGGTTACACCCGCGAGGAACACCACAGGTGGAGAGTGAGATAGAGGAAAGAAGGACCCAAGTTGGACTGGGACGGGCGGTCGGATAGGAAAGAGGTCAGCCAGGCCAGGGCCTGATCGGTGATACCCAGGTTATCACGGGGGCGGTTGAGCAGGATGGCATGGTTGACCGTGTCAAAGGCAGAAGAGAGATCGAGTAGGATGAGGACAGAGGGGAGATTAGAATCAAGGTTGGAGAACAGGTCTTTGTGGATGTTCAGGAGAGCAGTTTTGTACCTCTGGCTGCTCAGAAGCCAGACTGATGGTCGTGGAGACAACCAACAGAGTCAGTGTGGAGGTTAAGCTGGGAGATGGCCAGCTTGTCGAAGAGTTTGCCCAGGGAAGGGGTGATAGAGATTGAGCGGTAGTTAGCCAGGAGGGAGGGAGGGATCGGCAGTGGGATTCTTGAGAAGAGGGTGCACAAGAGAGTGCTTCAGAGGGGAGGGGAAGGCTCCAGTGGTGAAGGAATGATTGCAGAAGTCAGCCAGGGCAGGAGCGAGGGTGTCGATATGGTCCTTGATGGTTTTGAACGAACAGGGAAGAACCTGTTTTGACGACACTTTCATAGATCAGACTTGTCTAGAAATCTTGCCAGGGGAGAACAGAGGGAAGGAAGAGAAAGGGGGAGGAGAGGCGGCTGAATGGGGGCTGGAGATAGCAGACAGAAAGGAGGGAAGAGGAGGAGAGGGTGGACAGGATGTCCTGGGTTTTAGAGATGAAATAAGAAGCCAGGGCCGAGCAGAGGGCCTGGCAGGGGACAGGAGAAGTAGAGACTGCAGCAGGATTGGCCAGCACCTTGAAGATTTTAAAGAGTTTGGCCGAGTTGTTAGAGGCCACCAGAGACACAGGCTTGGGTGTGGGCTCTCTTCTTAGTCCGGACAGAGAGCCAGTATTGCCTTTGGAGCAGCCGACAAAATTCCCACCAATTCCTCTCAGCCATCCTACACTTGCATTTGAGGGTGACAAGGTCAGAGTCATAACAAGAGTTGCACTTGGCTTTGGGCTTCAAGAGGATCCTCATGACAGGGACAAGGACATCGAGAGTATCAGAGATTGCAGAGTTGAGCTTGGAAAGGGCAGTGTCAGGATGAGAGTCAGCCTGTGGTGGAGGAGGGGGAGAGAAAGTGGCAGCAAAGGCCTCGACTGACATACACTTCATGGACCGGATGACCGAGAAGGTAGGTGGCAATGCTGGTGCTGGCTTGGCCTTTGGGGTAGAGTGGGAGAGATGGGAGGAGAGGAGAAAGTGATCGCTCCAGGATGGAGGAGTGGTGAGAGGGTTAGAGAGGGGGAGGTCAGAGGAGATGAGAACATGCAGAGTGTGCCCTGCAGAATGAGTCGAGCCAGAGGGAAGAATAGAAAGAGAGAGAGAGTCACAGAGGTCGTGAATGAGTCCAGAGGAGGGACAGGAAGCATCTAGGTTGATGTTGAGATCTCCAAGGAGGAAGAGTTGAGTGGTCGAGGCCAGGAGGCAGGAGGATAGGTCAGCCCATTCCGAGAGGAAAGAGGTAGTCTGACCAGGTAGCTGATAGATAGTAGAAATGGTGAGAGAGTGGCCAGGAGAAAGAGAGAGCCAACAGACAAGGCATTCGAAGGAGGAATAGGCCTGCACAGGAATGATAGAGGCAGGAATCCACTCCGGGAAGATCAATGCTACACCCCCACCAGGACGGTTGAATCTGGGAATGTAGACAATCTTGTAGACATTAGGGAGGTGAGTGTCAAAGCTTGTGACAGAGCTGGCCGTGAACCATGTCTCAGTGAGACCTAGGACATCAAGGTTGAGTTCTTTCAGGAGGCGGCAGATGTCAGAGGAGTGTTTGACAGCTGAGCGAGAGTTGAGAGGGGAAATATGGAGAAGGTTGCTAAACTAGAAAGACTTGTGGGGCGGAGTACAAATCAGAGGTACATCCTGCGGAGGTGTAGAAGGATTCAGAAGGGGCAGAAGAGGAAGGAGGAGAGGGCAAGGTAGCCAAGGAGAAGCAAGGGTGGGAGGCAAGGAAGCTGGAGAGGAGAGAGAGGGGACATCAGGAGAAGGAAGGAAGTTGATGAGGTTCAGAAAGCACCTATCAAAGAGGCAAAAGTTGCCTGAGGGCCTTGGGCCAGGACAGTGCCATTCCGGTAGACATTAATGATAATTTTAGATGAGTGGAAGGGGTCCAGGAGGGCCTCCCACCGGGTGCCACCATTAATGGGTGAAGAGGAGAAAGGAGAGAGCACAGAGATCATATGGGGAGTCCAAAGGTCTGGTGAAGGAACGACAAAGAGGATTTCGGTCAGGGTCTGTCTGGAGGATGCGCTGGTGTTGGTGTCAATGAGAGGGAGACCAGTGTAAGAGACCAAAATATCCTTTTTGAACTTCTTCTTACCAGACTTAGTGAGAAGTGAAGGATAGTCAATGGAGAAACAGTTAGAGAAGATGGGAGAAACAGAGCACCATAGTTGATGTGCCTAGCTGGCTGAGCCTAGCTGGGAGAATGTTACTACCTATTTTTGTCTTTTTTCCTATTACCATTTGTTCCTGTCAAATGCTCTTACAATGTTGTTCTGTCCAGGCACTGAGAGCATCTGCCATGATGACCCTGTCAAAATCTGGAATCACTACCATTTAATCTCAAATCGGTACTCGGACTGAAGCTGTTTTGTGTCCTCCACCAAGTTGGGATGATTGTGTGTAGCAGCAGGTAGATTGCAGAAATGGTGGGGGAATGAGTTGGGTTTGTTCAGGGGAGGAGTATGCCCATCTTGGGACCGGTATGAGAGATGATTGTAGAGCTGTCCATCGAGAAGATGATTTTAAAGAGCAGGAATATGATTTGTTAGTTAAAATATTAACTAAAAGGGAGAATGTTGGGGTGGTCAGGAAAAGGCCCCAGGATGAAGAGGGGTTCATGTTGCGTGTGCCATATTTGTGACTGTGGATGCAGCGAAATGGGCGCGATGTTGCAATTTTATATGTATTCAGTGTAGTTAAATGTGAATGGGATAAGTTACTTTAAGTGTTTATTTTGTGTTCAAATTGATGCATATTAGATTTGCGCTCACGTCCAAAATGCCAAAACTGCCAAATGAAATATAAAACACGAGCCAGGTTTGGTGTGCTATGAAGTGCCTGGAAACTGAGTGACGGGGAGTTTTGTAATGCACATGCAAAGAAGGGGACTGGCCACAGAAGGCCCACTGTAAAGGATCAACAATATTTATTAAACATGCATGCACACTGCGTTACATGCACAGGGAACCTATAAACGTCTATGTAGTGTGCTTATATGAATTAATTTAGTCTATGCAGTTAGGAGATGCACTTTAAGTGGCTTGGAGAAACTGGTTTTGCAGAGTTTAGAGGCCAAAGGAAGGGTAAATGAGTAACTAATACCTTTGCAAATGGTCAGCTCAGCTAACAAACCAGCCAGGGTCTTTATGACCCGGCAGTATCATGAACGCAGGTGTAATCTCTTTTATGTGCATGGGAGCTTGCAGAAGGGTTTCTGGGATTTGTTTTGACCAGCAATAAACATGGGGTTAAGTAACGCTCGAGGCCAGAGCGAAAAACGCTCAGGGGTTTTAATTTTATTCTCAGGCTGTGCCATGTGTGCGGAAATGGTAGTTATTTAGATTAGAGTGTTGCGGATTGCCAGTAAAGTTTGGGTGCATGAGATAGTTATCACCAGTTCAAAGAGAACCTGTTTATTCTGCTTTCCTCATGTCATTTAAAGTATCCATGCAAACCATGTGCAATTAAATTTAGGGTTAAGAGGTTTCAGGCCAGTTGTACCTGTAATGAATTATGTTTGCATACGAATGTGTAGCCATGTGCTGATGTCACGATCTACCATGGATGAATCTCAAGAAGGCCTGTGCTATGAATATGATCTGAAGATGGAAGTTAAGATATCGATAACCAATGACAAAGGAAGAATTGGAGAAAGGTGGGATATCTTTGTATAGGGTTTGTCCAATTACATGTGGGGGAGGATTGTAATAAAATTTGCGAGATTGTTTTAACTGTTGCAAAAATGTATATAATGTGTCAATTTATGTGGTTCGGCAAGACCTCGGTTAGTTTGACTCTGCGGCATCATCTAGCTCCTCCCCAGCTGATTGTACAGTAAACTTGCTTTATGTGCAAACATGCACTCATTCCTTAAGTGGTGGGCCCACTTGGGGTAAGGTGATTAGGGGCCCATCCATACAGCATTTATGATTATTATCTTATGGAGCAAGATAATTCACAGGTGTTGCATATTAATGGGAGTGGAAGGCTGGTCTTGGTCTTAACCTTTAAAGTGAACTCAGAGAGACCCAGCCTGCAGTAAACTCTGAACATTTTTGTAATAGCTGCCAAAAGAAATTATGACAGTGGGTTTGAGCAACCATGACATAACCATGACATATTAAATCCCTGAGATAGCGTGAACAACGACTGGCAGTTAAGCAGTGTATGTTTCAGGGCCAACACTGTTGGTCTGACCTGATGGACTTGTCAATGTGAAGAACCAGAGTGCCTTCAAAAGGACCCTTCTCCTGTGGGGGAAGTAAAACAACTTCCTTCTGCAAATGTCAACCACTGTGGTAGCAGAGTGACAGGTGTAAGGGTCTGCACTGATGAGTAAGCTAAGCACGGAACCCACTTTTATAAGTGTGTGCTGGTTATCCCTCTATTCAGGGGGTTCTCATCTATAGCTTCTTACTATGGATAAAGATGCCCTCAGGAATGTACCATTTTAGGAAAGCTTTGTTTTGACAGGTCATATTCAGACCTTGTTATTCTACTAAACATTCCTGCCCAGTATACAAATATCCCATAGTAGGTCTACAACACCATGAAGTATTGTATCATCCCCATTTCTGCACATCTAAGGGCATGCATGTGGCATGTGTTCATTCTGTAATGGTCTAGAGATGTCTAATTGGCCTTTAGTGAATCTATGCTACAGCTATACACCATCCCTCTAGAACAGGTACTCAGCACTGTCCGCAGCTACTCGACAGGTCCCCAATACTACCATTCAACAAAATCATACTAATGTGCTTGGTCCCAGGACCAGAGATTAGCCAATGCCACTGGACGGCACTGTCCCACAAGCAGGAACAGACTCCCTCAGCTAAGAAATCAACTGTGTCTAAGGAAAAAGCATAATCATTGTCCGCTCCCAAGTGAACCGCCCCGGGGGGGATCACTTATCTATCCGGTTTACATTATTGACAGAGACGCCACGCATTGCAGGGCCTTCAAAAGAACCATTGACCAAGAACAGACCGTGGAAAGACATACACATCAACTCCCTACCAGAAAGACTGGAAGCAACCAGATCTACCATACCAACAGATGGACCAACAACCACATTGGATGCAAAACTCCACCAAATTCACAACTTGATTATTTTCACACTGGACTGCATTGCCCCTAAAAAACCGTTTTAAAAAGTCTCAGAAAAGAAGCATGCAAAATGATTAACCCCCAGACTAAATCACTTCAAAAAAAAGAAAATTGGAATGCGGAGAACATCTGGTGGAAAAAACAACATACAGACTGGAAAAACTGCCTACCACCAACAGTTATGCCTTTATAGGCTAAAATACTCAAAGCAAAGAAAGCACAATACTCCAAACCCATTGATTCAACAGATCACAGTGAAAGGGAAATGTATAAGATCATCGGAGAATTAGAAAACCCGGCAGCCTGTAATGCAACCCCTATGCCTACACAAGAGCTCTGTGGCCAGATTGCTGCATAGTTCAACCAAAACTTCCTGGACATCTAGGATCACCTTGCCATTAAATGATGCTCCCACCTGCATCACCCAAATCCCACCAATACCTCCCACTACCTGCTTTCTATTGTGTTTCTGCATCTGTCTGCAAGCTACCATTGACTCATGCAACCCATCAAAATCTCCTGAGGATCCTCGTTCCCTGATTTCTTACAAACCAAACATGAAATCTCCAGAGTTAGCGTCCATGTTCTTATTCCTCCTCAATGACTCCCTCAGCCCCAGAAGAGTCCCAGCTCAGTTAAAATCTGCATACATCAGACCTTTTCTCAAAAATCCCAGAACAGACCCATATGACCCAGCCAGCTATTGCCCCATCTCAGACACACCTTTCATCTGGAAACATCTTGCACAATTCATATATTGTCAACTCCGGGACTTTATCGGAACAAGCCAACTCCTGAATGAAGCACGGCACAGTTTTAGACCTTCTACAAGTACAGACCCGGCTCTGTGCTCCATATGGGATACACTTACAAACAATGCAGATAGAAAATCAAAGAGTGCACTCATCCTGCTAGACCTCTTAGCTGCTTTTGACACCATGAGTCATGAGATCCTCCTGAAAAGACTGGAAGATGTTGGCATTAAAAAATCACTACCACAATCCCATGGCCTAACGAGATGGGACGCTGCCCAAACCCATCAACCATACTAAGAAATATTCGAATTAAAATGTACATCATGCTCAGGTCAAAGCCATTGTCAGACGCTGTTTCTGCCAGCTGTGCATGCTACGCCTCATCTTACCTTGTTTAACATCCACTCACAGGGCCATGGCCATCATATGTTCTATAATACTATCCAAACTAGACTATGCAAACAGCCTCTGTCTCAGACTCCCAGATTATGGCAGTTTCACCGGATCCGCCGCCTGACTTCCCGGTGCCACAGGGACATTACAAGTCCCAGCGGAGCGGGAAGTCAGGCGGGGGATTAGGTGAGTCCCCATTCCCGTGGAGTTTAACATGACTCCACAGGAATGGGAACTCTGAAGTCTGCCTACCATGGCCGCTGCGCCCAGACGGGTCAGACCTGCCGGCTGCTGCGGCCCTGGCAGGCAGACTTATAGTGTGGCGTTCCGGAAACAAGGGGGCCTCCACACTCATAATGAAGCCCTACTTCTCAGAATAAAGCGATTTGAACATTTCACGCCAGCATTGCGTACTCTCCACTGGCTGCTCATCAAAAAAAGGGTTAATTTCAAAACATTGTGCTTTGCTCATAGTTCATACCACAGAGTGGACACTTCTTCCTTCAGAAGTAAGTTTATTACTGCACTCCTTTCAGAACACCTAGGTCCAGCAAGGCTGCACTAGTGCTAGTCCACATCTTCACCAAGAAACGGCAAGGAGGATCCCCTTTTTCATTTCAGCCAACCAAACTGTGGAACACCCTACCCAAACCTCCCTGCCTGGAGGAGAGCCACCAGACTTTCAGGCAACATCTCAATAATTGGCTTTTCAACAAACCACTTTGAAAGAAAAGAAAATGAATAGCACCAACTATAAACCGTGCATCAGAAACGTGCACTATTTTACAACAAGCATTTCTTTTTCGAAACTCTTGGCACTACCATCTGCAGGGAACCAAGTTGACTCATGAAACCTCTCCTTTGTGGCACTGGTCCGCACCTTTAATCTCAGTGAAATCTACCACCAAGAGGCAGGAGGTGACAACACCCTCACCCCCTCTCTCCACCCTCCTTATCTCTCAAATAACTCCTCACTACTAAACTCGTGCATCCTTGCACCTCCCTCACTCCTACAGGCGACTACCTAGATCTAGTGTTTTTTAACTGATTCAGACCCTATCCATCGTCTAACAACAACCATGCTCTTACTTTTTGCACTCCACAATCCGGAGGCTGCCCATTTGGCTAACTTGCCAGGTTGGTACCTAACACAAACAACATAAAGATGTGCATATCGACACACAGGCAACAGGTACTTCTAACCTGCATCCATCAACATCAAAGGTTTCTGCATCTGCCTTCGCACTATTCGAGTAACACACCGCACCCTCCTTTCTTACAGCAGCGAGGCCAAGATTATTGGCAGAAGGGCACTAAATGAGACCACTTTCCATTACTTGATAAAGACACTTGTTTCAAGTAGACAGTCTTGTGTGTTGCTTTTATTGTGTCTAGAATTTGCCTTAGTCTTGTTTTAAAAATCACTAGCAAGGATGAGCGAACATGTGCACTTACACAGAATAAATAGCAATATGTAAATAACTAATAGTGGTAACTGAAGTAGGCTATATGATTATTTTCATGCTAGTAGTGTGATTTGCATTTCCTCTGAGAGCTCTGTATAAAATGAATCCTGAAATGAGGCTCTCCCTCCTTACAGACACCTCCATGCAAGCTCTCCACTAGGTTCCCTCTTGGGCAATCGTCTATACCAGGGCAGCATAAATAGAGATTGCCTCCCTCAGGAAGCCAGGACATGCCAAAGGAAAATGTCCTTCTTTTCAGGGATGCACATATATGGAGCCCCTCAGAATGCCCCTACTCTTGACTGCTGGCCACGTCCTTCTATCTTCCCTCGAGTGGCTGTCGTGCCAGCACCCACACCTGAGCACTGCTTGCCGCTGGGCGACATGATCTGAACGTGCCTAGAATGGAGCCTGGGCAGACCGCACACTGAGCTGTAACACACATGGCCAGACCTACAATGCCTAGGAACACATACGCCCAGTCCTCACATGACCAGTAACATTTATGGTCATTACGAGATGGGCAGTATTCTGGTAGTAAATCTGGCGGACTATCACCCAGCGGAATTACAGTTACCACCACTTGGTCCAGCGGAATTACCGGTGGATTACAAGTTGTCATGGTGGAGTTAATCCCCATTTTTTAAGAGTCCATTGGACTCTACAGGGTATTTTTGGCAGATTTACTGCCGCATTATTTCCAGGGTCATACTCGCAGTATGGCAGTGAGGGAAAAGTGGTGGTAATTATGTTACTGCTGCAGCTTGCTTCTGTCACAGTGGTTGATTAGTTAGGCATGTCTGCTAACAGTAGTGACTGTTTTCCTGATTGCCTTTCTTCAACATGTCTTACACTACAGCCTAGGAAATCTTCAAATCCGGTACAGGCATGACCCCTTTGCCACAGGTAGGGTCTTAATGGACCTTGCACCTGCTCCTGTATGCTCTTTGCCTGTTCACCCCCCCTGCCGCCCCCGAATATTTACAAATAAATAAAGGGCGGAAAGCACTTTGCTCCTGCATATATTTATTTAATATTAAATACAGAAACAGGGAACCCTACTTAGAAGATTCCAATGATAATTATGTGTTATTTATATAGCGCCTTAATCCAAAGCGCTTTACAGAGCAGATATTTACATACAATATCACCTAACCGAAATTGGTACTCATTTATCGACCTCAGAAGGATGAAAGGCTGAGTTGGCCTTGCCGGGATTCGAATCGGCGACCTGCAGATCAAGCTCAGATCGCAGCAGCGACCGCTCAACCCGCTGAGCTATCTTTCCCGCACTATAATAAAATTATAATCAATAATAAAGTAAACAGAAACGTACCTCGATAAACGGATCTATGCGTTTTAATTGAATTTTAGATGGCTGCATTTTTTTACCACAGAATGTGGGTGGTAACCTCTTATACCCCGCGCAAACCCTACCAAGATTGTTAGACCCCAACTCAACATCTACTTTTTGTGGTTAAAAAATAATTTAAGGAAAACTATTTCGACCAGCTGTTTCGTGAATGAAAACAAACAAAACCCGGCAAAGAGCTAACAGGAACATTTTAGTCGTATAGTTGTAATTTTGGGTTGGTTATATAGTATTGGGCCGCATAATGCCTTAGGAAGCAAACGTGGGCGACACTTCATGGGTGAGCGGCATGTGTAAGACACCCATACGTGCACGCAGAATCTAGCACAATGAAACCAAAACAAGGTTTACATTTCAAGTAAAGGTCATTGCTTTTTCCTTGTCATTTTCTGTAAAATGAACTTGGAGGATAGGTTTCCTAGACAGGATCCTACAGGGCCAGCCCTGTTATATAATGAAGATGGGATGTTCCCTCAGCCCCAGGGAAACATCTAAAGTGACAGCCTATTGAAAGCCACCCATTGTCGCCGCGCCTTCTCTCATGCCCCCAGTGGCCTGGATCAGGTCCATGACAAAAGTGCAGAGGAAACTGAAGTGCCAGAACTGAAAGGACAGACGAAGGCAGGTGAGGGGACACTGCTTGCAGCGAGACATCCCAGTCCTGAGCGGGGAGCACAAGCCTGCATCACCGCCAGCGAATCTCTGGAGAAGGCGGTGAGGCAGAGCGCAACAGGTAGGCTGATTTCAATCAAGAAGCATGCGTTCAGGGGGCATTTGGTGCAGTTCACGGGCCAGATTACAGAAACTTTGCCCCGGTGCAAGTGCAAAGTTTGCACGGTATTAGCACTAGGGCAAAGTTTGCCCTATTTTTTGGGACACATTAAAAAACCATTGCACCTCGACAAGTGCAGTTTGGCATATTAAAGGCACCAGGGCTAAAATTGCCCTAGTGCTAAAAGATACATTTTAATGCATTTTTGCATCAGGGCAAAGTATGCCCTAGTGCAAACATGTAGTGAAAATGCATCTTTTTTGCACTAGGGCAATTTTTGCCCTGGTGCTTTTAATATGCCAAACTGCACTTGTGGGGTGCAATGGTGTTTTAATGTGTCCCAGTGTTTTTCAAAAATAGGGCAAACTTTGCCCTAGCGCTAATACCGTGCAAACGTTAGACTTGCACCAGGGCAAAGTTTATGAATGAAGGAGTAGCTTTTTTATCTGTTCATGTGCTGGAGAAACCCATGCAAAAGGGCTTATTCTAAAGCTAGTGCCATCAAAAGAAGAGACAGGGACAGCAAATTGAGGACAGCAGTGAGGCGCCGGCCACACTCTGCAAGTACCTTTAGTGCATGCGATTCCTCTTGTGTGGTTGCCGGTGTGGAAGGTTTTGCAGGAGTGGAAGGCGCACCTGCTGCTTGCTTGTCTGGTTATGGAGGCGGTCTAATGCTGATCTGAGCCTGGTTCTCCTCTTGGCCCATATGCATGGGGACAGGCACATTGTGTTATCTTCCTGCCCCTGAATCTCTGGATCATTTACACCAGGGAGCGAGTAGAAACCGGGAAACCGTCAGAGTTGACAAGCATTGAACCTGGAAATGCAGCACTAGGGAGATCCCACCTCAGGCCCAACACACCTGCACTCTTTCCTGATGACAAAGTAGGATGGCACAAAAGGAAGCTGAGTCCAAGAAGGCTTTTGGTAGAGATGATTGAGACCATTAACATGGACACCCACATGACACTTCACTTAAAGACAGACATGTAGATCCAGCGAGAACCACTGTGTAATTCACTTGCCACAACTGAGTGGCTTGCCTTGCCAACCTAATCCATCCCCAGTTTAAAAAGCACACAAGCTTACTCTGAGTTTAAATATGTTTCTGTTTTAATGTAGCCATTGAACTTGTATTAAATGGTACCACAATTCCATGCTGTTAGATGACACTATTATAGGGACTGGACCATAGTTTGGCATAAAAATGAGTCGCCCAAAGAACAAAGAAAGACACTGTGCAAAAGAGCATGACATTATTAAATCCCTATTTCTGTAGAGACTACTTTGGCAGTGCTGCAAATGTCAATGGCAGTTGTGATCACTCTTGTAAATTGATGTTTGCCCGATTTGATGATATGTCTTTCTATCACCATGCTTGCGATTATCCATACAAACTGTTTTTGATAAAAAAAAGACCAAAAGCAAATGCAGGTTCATCGTTTAGTAAACAAGCTCCAGCCAAGCAAATATTTTGACTTTTGTAGATTGATCATGTTTTTTTAGTTGTCAGGAATTTAGATCTTATGCTCGGGTGCTCACACTCTTTGAAATGTGTTGGCATTTCATGCCCAGGTATTACCATCATTCGACCTGTGTTTCCATGATATGCACTGGCACTCACATCATTTGTCAGGTATACCTGTCACGCACCAGGTATAGCCACTGCAGGCGCAGGTACTCACATCATTTGTCAGGTATACCTGTCACGCACCAGGTATAGCCACTGCAGGCGCAGGTACTCACATCATTTGTCAGGTATACCTGTCACGCACCAGGTATAGCCACTGCAGGCGCAGGTACTCACATCATTTGTCAGGTATACCTGTCACGCACCAGGTATAGCCACTGCAGGCGCAGGTACTCACATCATTTGTCAGGTATACCTGTCACGCACCAGGTATAGCCACTGCAGGCGCAGGTACTCACATCATTTGTCAGGTATACCTGTCACGCACCAGGTATAGCCACTGCAGGCGCAGGTACTCACATCATATTTCAACCATGCCCCCTGATACCAGGGGCGTCATTTAGGGGTCGCCATGAGTCGCAACTGCGACCCCTGTGGTCTCCCTTGCTACCCCTGTAGTCTCCTTGCTACCCCTAAAAAAAAGTAAAAGACACGTTTTTTTTCTTTCTTTTTTTGTGCAAGCTCTTGGGCTGCCGCCAGCACCATGTGGTTCTTTGCTTCAGGAGTGGCTGGATTTCTTGTTCAGGCCTCTTAAAATAAAATGAACAGCGGTTCCACAAGTCTAACACTTTCAGCAGTGACCCTAAATAAGAAAGAATAGGAATACCAAATAATGTGCCTTTCTGGAATTCTATACAATAATTGCTAGACTCATTAAAGGTTTATTTCAGGCACACTTCAGGGGGTGAGTCACTGAATTAGTCTGTTCTTAAACACCTCAACTCAGCTTTTCATCCTTCTGAGGTCGATAAATGAGTAGCAGCACAGGGTGGGTGATATTGTATGTATATTTTATTCGATATAAAGTGGATAAGCGTAAGTGCTATGTAATAACACATCATATCATTTGGCCATGGATGTCTGCTTGCATTCACAATAATTTGGTAATATGGCCTATATACACTCGGAGACGTTTTTTATGGGAGGGCAAAAGGGGCACTTGCCCAGGGCCCCCACCTTGGAGGGGGCCCCACAAGGCTGTCTGAACTAAAGAAGTAAGATTCCTTTGTTCACCAAACTTAAATAGCACACATCAGGATATTTTATGGCATGGTGCTGAGGCTCTAAACCTATTGCCTGCCTGTTTTGGTAAGTACATTCTGCCTCAATCAATTCATTATGTAATGCTTTCTGTGTTCACTGTGGTATTTATAGTTTGTGTGTTCCTTGCGGCACAACTACTGTAGCATTCTTTCCTTCCTGTGGGAATTATGTTGCTCATGTTCAATAGCCACATGTGAAATCCATATGGTAAATTGAGTGCCACACTGGTTCAGAAGTTATCTCAGTGTCTTAAGCACTCATTGCAGAGATATGTGTTCCTATGCAAGATTAGAATAGCACATTCCTCTAAGGCTGGCTGAGCCTTTCCCATTCCTGAGGTTTATAAACCTGCCTGCATATGTACTTGGTCTTGCAGGACAACAGGTGCTATTATCAGCAATATAGCTGCACCATATAGAGGTTGCAATAAAAACGAACATGTCATCCTTTTGGTGAAGGTCTAGAAATGAATTTGTTCAGAAACCTAGGCCAACACCTCCAATGAGGAGCATAAACTGTTAGTCCAAGAGATGAATAAGTATCCAAATTCGGAACCAAAGCATTCATACTTGAATCCTGGCTTTGTCAGCAGAGAATACAGTGATCCTGGTCAAATCAACTAATATCTTGTACATTACTGTACTGCCTTCTGTGAAGTTTGCCTTCTCGTGTGCTAGTGTCATCATTTAGCCCATTACTTGATCTTTCGTAGGCCATTTGAGCGGAAGGGGTGGTAGACAGAAGGGAGCGGACCAGATGGTGCAGGACTCACGACTCGGGCAAGCATATTTTAAAGTCTGCTCGTTTGACGCAAAAAAGGCTATTAATTGTTGTAAAAGTCAAAGCTTTTTCTGCACGTTTAGAAATGACAATTTCATAAACTCAGATTAAATCTGTTAAATCACACTGATTGGCATGTTGGTACTTATATACTTCTCTTGATGATGGAAAGATTGAAGTTAGACTCGTTCTGTGTTTCACCCTTCTATAATATGTTGTTTTTAAAAATGGTCACGCTTTGTGATTGGTAGACTTTCCAAGTCAGTTTTATAAAATTAGATTATTTTAGTTCATGGTAAGAACTAGTAATGAAAGTGTTCAAATGCAGAAATTGCAGAGTTGGCACAAATCCCAGCTTCACCCCATAACCAGTGTGTGTCATACTGGTCATCTAATTTAATCTTGTATTTCCTAGCCTCTCGAAATTGCCAGTCCCTAAACCTTTCAAAATTGTCAGCCCTTCAGAGTGATTTCCTTCTCAGGGTATGATCTTCAAAACAGCCTCACTCATGGTTTCACTGGCTGAAGTGTTGCTTCCACTATAATAATGAGCATTGATATATTGCACACCAAAGGCCCTTATACTTTTTATCTCTAATGGCAACGCTATATGAAAACCATGTCCCACTTATACTCTCAGTCTGTCTGGATACAGACACTTTCCTGGTAGCTTCTTACCTGCATCCACTATCCATGCTATGGTATGTGTAGCTTTCTCCTTCCACCCAATTGGTCTACTCTATTCATGCTTGAGCACGTTTGCATTCTGTGAGACAGCAAATGTAAGTTCTCTGTCTACTCTGGGTTACATGTATCTTTTACATACAGTCCTGCATTAATACTACAGGCTGCATACCTGCCTGGATGCTATTGATAAAAAGTCTCCTGAATCTATTCTAGTAACCTCTTTGTAGACTGATAATGTTGGCCTTCAAATGGTACTTGTTAATCATTCTGATTAGAGCAAGAATGAAGAGGGTAAGGGGACTTAAAGGGAGTAAACATGCTTATTTGTAATGCTGTGAGGCAGCATATCAGCCTATGGGTTGTGATCGCGGTGGGGGGCAGATATTCTTGATCACTTAATACCTTTGGTTTGGTGGAGGCAGGCCCCAAAGATGTCCGTGCCCAGGGCCCCAAAAGTGCTTAAGATGGCCCTGTATACACTGATCTTACCAATACATATGGCGATCCATTCTTGTATGAAATGTATATCACAATATAGTGATATCATAACCATATTTCTCATAGTGTATTTAGGAACAATGCTATGTGATGCCCCTTCCTGTTTTGTCAAGGGGTGAAAGGTTGCGTTCCATCACTTCCCGCGATATTGCTTCGGGGTGGGGTCAAATGACATCACTTCCTGTGATTTCATCAGAGGTCAAGGGTCGTGTGATGTCACTTCCGCTACAACTGGCATTTTGGTTAAATGACGTCGCTGCCTGATACTCAAACCAGTTGCCTTGTAGAAACATCATAGGACCAGGGATTTTCATAGTATGCCAGGTTTTGCACTTGTATGCCCAGATACTTACACCCTGTGCCAAATTATGCTATGAAATACTGAGACATCACCTTCATTTTCCAGTTTTTGCCATCATATTCCCTGGTACTCCAGTCACTTGCTGTTTACTGCCATATCGTCCAGTATTCAAATCATATGGTAGTTAATGCCATCACACACCAGGAATTGTCAACAATGGCATATGTACTCCCACCATGTGCCCTATTTTCCAAATGATGTCTATGTACTCACACAAAGTGGCAAGAATTATCATCATCTTCCTAGCCTCCCCATCATTTGCCAGGCATTGCCATTACATGCTGACTAATGCCATCACATGCCAGGTATCACCACCATATACCTACATATTGACACTATTGCAAGGCATTGGCACCAAGGCTGAGGCACTCACTCTGTTGGCAGGTGTCGGCATCATATGGTCATGTGCTGGCATTGTTTACCAGGCTCTGTCATGATATGCTAAGGTATTCCAGCCATTGCCAGGTAATTACACCAGAGCCAAGCATTGGCATCACAAGCCCAGGTGCACCACTGCAAGATGTTGACATCAGCTTCTATGTAGTTCATTGTATCCGGGGCACACAATAGGAGAGACACGTCTCTTCTCTGCCACAAGGTTGGTGCCACCATCTGGGACTACGCTGATGAGGTGGCAGCAATGCTGCACACTTCTCCCCAGAAGTGGTGCTTGGGAGTATTTGAAGATGGGAGAGGGGCACGTCATCCAGTTGCTTGCCCCACCTCTGTAACTATGAAAGCAGGGCCAAGTAGGCAGTAAGGGCGGGAGGAGATCGGGGATGTTCTAGTATGATGATCTAATAACCTCCTAAATTCCCCTCCCCAACCCACACTCCGGCTACACTTCCAAATCCAGCGAGGTCAGGTAGGAAGGCAAGGCAGAAGTAGAGAGTGGCTTGGAAGGCTGGCTGGGAGCTTTGGAAAGACAGGAGCACACAGAAGATGAGGGGTGGAGAGATAATATTGACTCACTATCCACGGATATGCGGCAGCTCTTTGGAGTACTTCCACACAGCAGGGCGTGGCATGCAGGGACAAGGGATTCATTTACCGCTTCTATCTACCGGGAGGAGCACAAAGGGCACCTGGAAAGCCACGCAGAGTCCTGTTATGGGTGTTGAGGCCAGGGTTGGACTGGGAGAATAAATAAGCCTGGGCAGCAAAAAATAAAGTGGGCCACAATAAGAAAAGTAGCCTACCTCCCCAAATTCCAGCAAACTGCGTCCTTTCTCAGTAAACTAGTTGGAAGATGGTGTAAAAGGTAGCACTGCGCTCATTTGTGGTTATTGTATTTAATGACTAATGAAAAGATTGGGGAAAACCAGGTTTACAATTCCTATAAAATACAATCTTTGTTATCCGACACCATTAAGACCCAAATGAGGCCCCAATGAGGCTGGATAAGTAAGTATGCAGGTAACCAAATGTCAGATATCTGGGAGGCAGATAGCCAGTTAACAGAGTAAAAGGCTGGATGACACACCTTCCTGCCCTTCTATGCTCTGTTTGTTGTACACTACAATCGAGTCATTCAGCTATCTGTCAGAGGAACTGAGCTATTTACCATTTGTTACCTGGAACTGTCTATTTCTGGGAATAAGAGATGCCAGTTAATAGAAAGTGCCATTTCTAGGCATCAAGTTGCATTTTGCTAATTAGTAAATACGAGCCTGTAACTCAGCTGTTTTCTATCCCTTTGCCTACCAGTCTTTCACTTCATAAACATATGGGAGGGAGCGAGGTACAGCAGGTTCAAATGGCCATGATTAGGGCCAGGAACACCTGCTGCTGTATGTGCCAAATGCCATGCGGTGCTCTACCCCTAGTCCTAACATGTCTGCTGATAACCAGGCTCAGGGCGTACAAGGTTGCTGTGATTGAATAGAGTGCAGTGACCTCACACTATTCTCCCAAGAGGCATCCGATTCCTGGCCCTGTGACACCACAGTCTTCCCAAGGTCACATAATAAAGGGTGCTATGCATAAGGGCAAGGCACAGAGGCAAACTGTAGCATCCTGCTTGCTTGCTAAGTGCTTGAGTTCCTGTAGAGTGCTGTGAAAGGAATGTGGAGTCACTGCTGGCCAGGGTTCTCTGTCACTCAGCCATACAGAAAGGTTCATGGGTCCGGGGATTGGCGTCCACAGTCTCTTGCCTAATTTAAGTGTACCCGTAACAAGAACAAAGACTTATCTTGTTCTAGACCTGACGGGTCCTGCTTAGACTCCGTCACTTCTTAGACTGCATGTTGCATTGATATCATGCTTCATAATCTTTCTTCCCAATGTACATTTCACAACCGGCAATTTCAACCCACACTATCTCTATCTGTATACCTAATGGCGCACACACCCACCCACCCAGTGCATGTTGGTAATTGTAGTTCTGTTTTTCCCCATTACAAGTAAGACTAAAATTCTCACAGGGCACAGCCGAAGCGGTAAAGGATTGGCCCTGGGTGCAATTGAGAATGTATGTGAGAGAGAGAGAAAAAGAGAGAGACAGCACTATTATTCATATTGTCCATACATGTTGAGGATATATCCATGTGTATCTGCATCCTGACCTATATACCATGTAAGGATTCATTCAAGTGTAACCTCTGGCTGGGCTGCTGCGTGACCCTGCTGCTTCCTCCTCGCCCTTCGCTATTGAAGGCGCTATCCTCGTCCCCCTCAAGCCATCCTTACTGTTCACTGCACCGTGCAACCACACCTTCCTGTGTCATTTGCGACCCACTTGGAAGCATCTGCTTCCCTTTCCATTCCGAAGAGCCCCAGTAGGCAGGGTCGGACTGGGAAAAAGTGGCCCACCCCTCGCCTCAAAAAGGTGGCCCACGCCTTGCCTCACGACCCTTGACCTCTGATGACGCCACCAGAAATGATGTCATTTGACCTCACCCCAAAGTGACATTCCGGAAAGCGATGAAACACGACCTATCAGCCCTTGACAAAATAGGAAGTGGCATCAAATAGCATTGCACCCAAGTACACTAAATTACTGTGAATCCAAGCAGACGTCCCAGGCCAAATGATAATATGGTATTATATAGCACTTACGCTTAAGCTCTTTTTTATAGAACAAATATGCATACAATATCACCCAACCTGTGTTGGTACTCATTTATCGACCTAAAAAGGATGAAAGCCTTTTTTAAAAAAAAGAAAAATAGAAGAAAACACATTTTTGTTTTCAAACCAGCCCAGTCCTGGCCTGAAACCGGCCCCCAATCCCCAGGGACGATTTCGGCCAGGCCACGCGCCGAAAGGCCAAGGGGCCAATCCGACCCTGCCAGTAGGGCAGCAACTTCCAAGGTGCACTGTTACAGGTGGCCCAATAAAGCAGGAGGGGCAGAGCAATTAGTTGACAGTGGCACATTAACACATTGCCAATAAGACACAGCTAGGGTTCAAGTGCAACATAACCAACACAGCCTCACACTGTCATAGCAGAGGTTCAAGTGCCTGGGATGATATGTGCCCGGAACAAGACACGTAACCACATGTGCCACCAGGCTTGCATACCTTGACAGTGATTGGGAATTTACCATTTTGGCCCCAAAGTCAAGACTGAGACACAAAAGAAGAACGGGCATTCACAAGCTGTCATTCGGACAAGCCTGCCCGTGTCGGAAATCACGGCAAAGAGAGAAGGGGTTCAGTAGCTACAGCAGTGAATTGATAGGGTTCAAGTCTCAGAGATAAAGATGGCCATTAATGATAGACTGCCACAAAAGTGACCCAATTTTACATTTCAGAAAATAGGAGAGGTCGTCATGCCCAGCCTCTTCGAGGCGACATTGGTCCAAGTTCCACAAAAGTGATATGGGATTTTCAAGCCGTTGGTCCAATGTGGTTCAGGTTCAAGTACCAGAAATCGAATAAGGGCATGGACAAGACATTGCTGTGATGAGGCACATAGTGTCTAAGCACTAAGAAATGGTGACCAGGCTTCAAGCCCTAGAATGAATTGCAGAATTTACAAGCTTCTGTTCAGATGTGGCCCAGGGACCATTCCATGAAAGTGATGCTACGTTTTCGATGCACTGTGGTAAGGTCGCGTGGGTTCAAGTCTTGGTGGACGTTGATCACCAGCAATTTTGTCATATGTGGGGCGCATAAACTGGAATTAGGAGGAAAATATAGAGGTGAGCTCAATGGAGTAACACAAAATGTGGGGGTCCCACTGCAAGTCCTACTGAGGACCCCCCCACCGCCAAGCTTCTCAAAGAAGCAAAGGGCGTGCCACAGACTCCAGGGGCCGGCCTCGGCCGCCAGGCATGGCAAAGCACAGATGACCGTGCTGTTGAGGGGATGTACTGAGCACTACACTTGATGAAAGGTGTACACTTTGTAAACTCAAACCTTACATCAAGCACCCAGTTTAAGAACAAGAGAGTGGCGTGGCGTCTGTTCCCTAGCATCCAAAAGTGGCAGCCACCACTGTGCACAACCAGTACAATTATTATGCATATGCTAATAGTTAGCTTTTTGGTGCTGGGGGGGGTGGGTGGATCCGGGGGGGGGGACTGGCATTGTAAACAAATCAAGGTCGGTGGAGGCAGGTGAATATTTTTAGTTGAGGGTCATTAACATCTCTCATGATTTGGTGTGAGCCACCAAGCATAGCAAGGAAGCCATATTGGTGCTCTCTCTGAGAACATGTTTAAAGTCATGCTTTGAAATGATCCATTATATGGAAGAATTTGTAAGAAAAATGGGGTAAAATGACATGCAATTTACTATTCTCTAGGACAATACATGAAAAACTATTGAGTAGATGCTATTACATCAACAGTACATGGGAAGTATTTTTAATGTTGATGATGCCTGTGTCCACAACATATGCGAGCATTGCCATTGTAAGCCACTTTTATGAAGCTGAGGCCATAATCTATCTATGCCAGTATCTGTCACTATAAATACATTTCAGAAAGCTGGAGACACAATCTATGCCAGTATAGTGACTGTATATCACTTTCATGAACAAGCGGCCACAAATTATGCCAGCATAGGGACTGCCACATCACTTTTCTCTGAACATGTGGACACTATGTAGGTTAGCGTAGTGACTGTAAATGTCTCCTGCAAAGCTGCAAAGACAATCTATTTCAGAACCAGTCAATACAAATCACTTCCTTTTTCACCCTCCTCATTAAAAACATGAATGTATCTCTCCTGCACATATGGACAGCATCAGGGCATTTCAACCTTTTCAGGCGAAATGGGCTCAGAGTAGCTCCCCATGTTGGCAGCCCTAAAACACAGCAGCATACTCCTTTAATTCAGGACATTAAATGTGTGCTTTGCAGTGTGCACGTTTCAGAATACCTTTGCTTGTACCTTAAGGCCATCACTTCGCTCAGGCAACGTGCAATACCGAGCAGTGTTTTTTTCACATTATTGCCTTTTTACTCTGGTATCCTGTACATACCTTTTCAGTGAACATTTAATATTTCAGCTCCCCGCAGTCTGTCTGACCCTTTATAATCTACAGCAATTAACCCCCTTGCTACATTCTTTTCACCCCATTATAATAAGCACCTAACAGGTGTATTGGATTGTTTTTTCCAGCTGAAGGGAAGCGCCCCCACAAAGCTATGATGTGGCATACACATAGGCCACAACAGTTTAAACCATGACAAAATGATGAACAGGGTCAAGCAGACGTTTCCTGATTTTTGGACCTGATAAGGGAGACCAGTCCAAGACCGAGGCTATCAATATATACCGTGAAGAGGCAGCCTCACTGAAGCCTCACTCAAGTATGCAGAGGCTTGATTTAACAATAGGACACATTCTTATATATAAAGAAAAACAAAGAAAGCCCTCTGTATATGCGGCGGCACAGGCACGCACACACTTATATTAGTATATATTCACACATATAGCCTTCAAGTTCCAGAATTTTTTTTTTGTTCATTTGCCTGCTAATTGATCACAGAAATTATGAAACAGGTGACAGGTACAGACTGCGAGAACTTCCACCCAGGAAAGTGGGAACATAGGTTCTGCAGATGAAGTGTGGCGTGAAGAACAAATGCTAAAGCTGCTTCTTATATTTATTACACACATTAAAACGCTACAAAAATGAACCAAATAAAGGAGTGCTACAGGTATTACAGGTGTACTTTCTTTTTTTTGCTATTATTTAAAGCATGCATTAGCTGCCGGCCCTGCCTGCACGCAGGAAAGGCAACCGGGCCTTTCAATCCTTCCAGTTGAAATTGGCTCAATACTTAAGGATGGACCCCTCCAGCTGCCCCCCACGTTGGCAATCAGCAGACCGATGAGACTACAAGATACTCTATTCATTCAGGACTTTAAATGTGCGCTTTGCAGTGCACATGCTACAGGCTGCATTTGGTATAACCCTTCTGGAGCCATCCCCTCTCTCGGTATCCAGTAACGCTTTTATAACCTAGTTGCCTTTTTACTCCGCTTTCGTTTATATTAGCCCCTCGATGACAAAGACTAATTGCTTTTCAGTGGACATTTGGTGTTTCAGATCTCTGCTGGCTGCCCATCTCATGATAATCTGCAGCTTTCAACCCCCAGCCCCTGACTTTATCAATTATAATGTATGCATGACAGTTTGTGGTGGTAATGCCCAGGTCCTCCCCTCCTTTACCATGCCCAGCACAGTTTTGCTATGTCCCCTTTTCATTGGCCCTGCTTGTTTTCATATCACACTTTCAAGCACTGGCTGGCTCCCATTGATCAATAACACCCCTTCAGCTGGCCCTGCGAACGCACACATACATGCATACAGGGATGGCATCAGGGCCTTTCAACCTTTTCAAATGAAAGGGGTCTTGAGCCTCAGGGGGCCCACAACAAATGCTCTTGTGTTGCCAGTAAGCAGTCTTATAATACAGTGATAGATTGCATTCTACATTATGTTCGTTCTGGGGCTTTAAATGTGCACTTTGCAGTGCTCACGTTTCAAGCTTCATTTGCTGGACTCCGTCAGGCAGCAAATGAGGTTTGTAACACGACTTCTGCAGAGCACACATTTAAAGCAGAGAAAACAAAACAGTGTTAAAGGTCACCGATTATCACGAGACAGCCAGTCATCAGGGAGCTGAAACACTAAAATCCCACTGAAAAAGTATACATTCTTCTTTGTCAGAAAGGGGCTGATGTGGAGGAACTGGTGTTAAACGACAACCAGGTGATAATAAATTGCCAATTAGTCTCCCTGCTTGTTGGTCGTCTCATGATAAGTGGCAGCTATTAATCCCTGGCTGTATTTGCCTCCATCACTGGTGCAACAGCCACTGAACAGACCAGGCTTTAAGTCCACCACCCCCCCCCTGAAATGTTGGGTTATGTTGACTTGACCTGGTGACCTACAAAGCTGTGGCAGGACAGAAGGGCCAGACAGATAATAAACAGTGTTTGGGGTTGCACTGTTAACAAAAGCCAAGCAATTACTGATGTAAAGCATTTCACTGTAGGCACCTGAATTTCTTATGCATATATTTTTAGGCAATTGACATCGTGATGGGGTGTTAATACTTGTGTGACAGGGGAGTGATTTGAAGGGTAGGGGGACAGAGGGACAGCTCATACTCACAGCAGTCCTTAAGTGTGTATGTTTCAGACACAGAGAGAGTTAACAACTTGTAACATTTGAGCTGCACCAGAATAGTCTCATTAAACTACGTAAAGAAGTTAGAGGGACCCACATAAGAAAGTGTGACCCTCTCCCCAAGTCGCTAAGGTTAGCCCCTCTCAACATTTGAATGGTTAGGGCTCCCCATAACCCCCCAAACCGCATGGTGCACATACAGATGGCTGTCGCCCGATACTGTTTTCCGCTCTGAACAAACAGGAGAGCCCAATCATCATGTTGAAATGGGTCCCCACACTTCTTCAGCCGGGCCTGCATGCATGTATACATGACATATACATTACAAATCTTCCAAACTCAGAAACATACACTGAAACATTCCCAAAAAATACAAACACTTCTTAAACGTACACGTCCGTCTGTCCATTGTGCTGCAGCAACATCACATGCTGCTTCGGGTCTTCGGTCTGGGCACAGGGTGTAGGAATAATGTCAGATGTGCTCTTCACCCGTTGGCCGGCACATGGGTGGGCTCTAGGTTGCATAGCAACCAACAGAGGGAGCTTCCCGCAAAGCACGTGCTCCATGCTGAAAGAAAGAAAATGAAAAAGGTGCCTATTTCATCTTTTTTAAAAAAAAGAAAGCCCGGAGCTCGCTCTTTGTTTTCTTGCGGGGATGTGTGAGTCCCCCCCACTGGGCATGGGACGCATGGGGCCCCCTGCATCACGGGGGATGTGGGGGCCCCAGTTATAACCACAACAGTGATGGGTTGAAGGTTTTGAATGAATCTGAACCACTGGCATTGCTCTCAGCAACCTTCCACACCACCGTTCTTTAGCCCATCTGTGCCATTGCAAAAGGGGTCCAGCCATATGCAAATTAGTCAGGTACTACAACCAATGGTAGCAGCCCACCCCGAACTGCTCAGCCAGGCCCCCTCTGCAGAGAAACACAAGCAACCCCAGGCATGTTTCTGCCTTGTTGAGCCTCCTCAGTAGGGTGCAGCTTGGTTCCCTATGGCACAGTGAGCAAGGGACTCACGTCTGGCCATACCCTCTCTCACATAGTGAGACACACCATAGCCACAAAAGTGATGGGTGGAAGGTTTTGAATGAATCGCTAGACAGCCATAGGCCCAGGCAGCCCCACAGGCAACGTCACTTATCTAATTAATTAGCATGAATGTTCAAGCAGGACAGGGCAGCTGCCTGTGGTGCCATGCCGGCAGGTGACAGCCAGACCAGTGCTGCAACTTGGAAGGCCAGGGCCGGCCTGCTGTGATTGGTCGAAGTGAAGTGTCTTTTCGTCATTTGAATATTCACATACTTCTTTTTGTAAGCCTTATCCTATATCTTTCTTACTCATTTATCATCCACCTGGTCCTGTATGGTCATTTTGTGATGATATTGATATTCTCCTCTCTTGTATACATACTACCCTCTAGTGTTCCCTTTATTCTCTTGGTTGACTTTAACATTCATTTGTCCTCTGCACAGGTAAACCTTCCATTCCTTACAGTTTTTTAATCTTATTTTCTCTCTCCTCTTCTTACACCTCCTTCTCATGTGTCAGGATCATCTCTTGATCTTGATCTTATTTTTACTTCTCTTTCTACCTCTCAAGTTACTGCACTCCCAGTCTATCTTTCTGATCATCATGTTCTCACCTTTTCAGTTTTTCCACTACTTCCAGTATTTGATTCACACCCGTCCGCAATATCTTATCATAGACGGCATCTCCATTCATTCAGCGCTCGTTTGCTCGTGTACATCTATTGTTCCCTCTCACCACTGGTCGAAGTGTATGAAAAGAAGTAGTGGAACTATGTTCCCTACTGGCCTGCACCGCTCCCCACAAACCCCATCGCCACGCCCCCTCCCACGCACAGTACACACTCCAAAAAACATGTGCCTTCTGTTTAGGGGAACGTACAGTTCAGTGCGCTATAAATGCAAGTTTCAACTTCTTCCTACTCTTCTATTTTAAAATGAACCATTCCGGAACTGTTTCTTTTTCAAATGAAAGTATAGGAACAGTAAAACTTAATTAAAAGAAGTAAAGGAGCACCGCTCCCGACCGCTCCCGCCCGACTGCCTCTCACGCTTCCTTTTCTGCCTTGCCTGCTGACGAAGCTGCTACTATTTTATCTTCTTCCCTCATCTCTTCGCTGGATGACCTCTATCCAACTCAAGCTTTTTATGCTTCCCGTAAACGTCCTCAAACCTGGCTTTTTTGCATCTTTGCGCCATGGAGGGGCACTTTGTCATCTAGAATGCCTTTGGTGCAAGTCCAGGTCTGAAGGAGATTGTCAGTCTTATTCTCTTTACCATGTGCTCTATGATGGTCTTTTTCTTTCCGCTAAAAGTTATTGTTTCTCTGATCTTCTGTACTCTCAGTCATCTCACCCCAAAAGTTTATTTCAAACCCTTTCACGTCTCATTTCTCCAGCAATTACTGACCATTCTATGAGTTTGAGGTTATCTAATTTTGGTCTTGCTGTCTTCTTCTCCTCAAAGGTAGCCTCTCTTCGGGCTACCATGGAGTCGTCTATCTCTACGCCTCGTACTATTATTTCATCATTAGCTCCTAAGACTACTATTTCCAGCTTTTCACCCATATCAAATGAGGCCATCTCCCTTGTATTAACCCAAGCCCATCCTACGGCATCTCCATCTGACCCTATTCTACCAGTTCTTATTCCCAAAATCTATCTTTCTCTTGTTTCTTATCTAACATCTTTTTCAACATCTGTCTTATGACGCCTGTTTTTCCTGTCCTTAAAAAACCCTCTACTGATCCCTCTTTGACTTTTAACTTTTGCCCGATTTCTCTTGCGCCGTAGCTATCTAAAATACTTGAACATCTTGTCTATTCTCAAGTTTCTTCTTTTGTTTCCAATAATTCTATTCTTCCTTGTTTCCAATCTGGATTCCACCCTTTTCACTCCACAGAAACTGCACTTGTCTCTGTAACTCACTACTTTCATCTTGCTACTCGAAAAAATCATCTCTGCTTATTCTTTTTTGACCTATCTGCTGCATTCAATACTGTTGATCATTCATTGTTATGTTCATCACTCTCCTCTTTGGGGTTCTCAGGGTCTGTTCTTTCTTGGTTTCAATCCTACCTATCCCAAAGGACCTTTTTGGTCTCCTGGGGTGGGTTGGCATCTGATACTTTTTCACTTGTTCACGGTATTCCCTGGGGCTCAGTTCTCTGCCCTTTCCTTTTTTGCCTCTACCCTTCTCTTGCAGAAGTAATTTAATCTCTGGGTCTTTCCCATCACTTTTATGCGGATGACACTCAACTTTTTCTATCCTTTACTTCCTTTAGTACTGAAATTCACAAAAAACTATCTACATGTCTAATAGCTATTAATTCTTGGATGACGGAACACTTTTTGGTTTCAAACACTACTAAATGGAAGTACGTTTTTCGCCCGTAATACCACTCCAGCCTCCGTTTTTCCTTCTTTTATTTCTTTTCCTCCCTCTCAGCTTCCTATTCCCCCTATGGCTCGTAATCTGGGACTTTATTTTGATTCTGATCTATCCTTTAAGCACCATATTTCTTTATCTTCTCAAGCCTGTATTTCATTTGTGTAACATTCTTAAGGCTCGTCCTTTTTTAATGTCTGATGCTACCAAACGTTTGATCTCTTTGCTGATCTTCTCTCGCCTTTTTTACTGTTCTTTTTCCTTATTTGGTCTTCCTCTATCTCATTCTGCCCCATTGAAATCAATGTTGAATGCTTCTGTTCGTCTACTCTATCTTCTTCCTCTTTGGGTCTATATTATTTCTTCTCTTGGCTGGCTCTCTTTTCATTCACGTCTAAAATTAATTTTCTGTGCCTAGTCTTCAAATCTCTTTATGGTCTTACTCAAATCTATCTTTGTTCTTTGGTATCTTTTTCCACTCCGACCCATTGCCCTCGTTCTCAGTCTCAATTTCTTCTCACAGTTCCTCGCCTTCCTTGTGCTGAATTGTGCCTTCACTCCTTTTCACTACTCGTAACTTCTTACTGGAATTCTCTCCCACTTTCTCTTTGTGCTATTTCTCTATGCTATTTATTTCGCTCTTCACTAAAAACACATCGGGCCTCATTATAAATTTGCCGGTCCGGGAACTACGGTACCGCTAATCTTGCCGGCACAGTATTTCCCAGACCGGCAAACTACAAGTTGTGCTCGCGGGTGCCTTTCTGCCCGACCTGGCGGGCAGATTGGCACCCGCGAGCACAGCATGTCGGATCCACCGACACCGTTATAAACTGTGTAGGTGCATCCAGTGCTTAATTTGTAAAAAAATAAGTGCCAGTGCCCAAAAAATATTGTCCCCGTAATGCCGGGCGTGGCTCTACCCGCAGTGCGGGCGTGGCACCACCCTCAGCGCAGGCACGGCGCAACCCTCAGCGCAGGTGCGCCGGCCGCGCCAGTTCAGTGCTAGACCTACCTAGATCGGCCCACCACCAGCCCATCACACTGCTGCTGCTCCATGTCACATGTTTGGCGCTGCAGCAACTGCTGGCACAGGCTAGTAGTAAATACGCAACTAAGACATGCTCCTCCTGTAACTGCGCCTCGATTCCCCCAGGCTGTGCATGCGCTTTAAAAATGCAAATAAATAAAAAAGCATTCTGTTTCAGTCACTGTTGCACTTTATTTGTCTCTACCCCTTCTGCCCCACCTGACAGTCTGTAAAAAGTAAACCAAGTATTGTTAATCGGTTACCTCCAGGAAGAGCACCCTCCCCTCACCCCGTTCTTCAGTCACCTCATCCAGGTGTTTTGTGTAATCAATTGTCATGATGCCTACCCCCGGGGAACCAGACCAGGTCCAGCAACCCCGGAAGCAGGCATCAAGTTATTTTGAGCAAGCCCAAAAACCCCTGCTAGGGGCTGTTTGGGTGCGGTCCTGGCACCTATGGTGCCAGGCTCATATGGACAGTCAATCCTGGCACCATAGGCGCCAGGCTCATAGAGTAGAACTTACCTGATGCAGACCATGCTGCAAGCTTACCTGACACAGACCATGCTGCAGAGCTCCAAGCCAAATGAGGCTTGGAAGGGACTATTTTACCTAGGGACTATTTTTTACTCGGTCGGGGCTGGGGAGGAATACTTACCAGGGACTACTTTGGAGGCTATTTAAACCACACCCGAAGAGCAACACACGCTTCACGTTATTCTGCATCCAGCAGCGTAACGCTCACCGTGTCTGCAAGCCTGCATTCAGTCTTCTGACACGCCGATATTCTAGTATACTCCTCTTCAGAATCTGACCATGTGAAGCACGTCCGAGCAGTCCCTGAGAAATTGTGCCAGCACAAACTATATGCAAAACTAGAAAAATGTGTTTTTCATGCCACAGAAGTTGAATTCCTTGGGTTTATCCTGACCCCAAAGGGAGTCCGAATGGACTCACGAAAGGTGGACGCAATCCTTAAGTGGCCATCACCAAGTTCAGTTAAAGGAGTACAAAGCATGCTCGGCTTTGCCAATTTCTACCGCAGATTCATCCCAGATTTTTCACATGTCGTACATCACAGCACTCTTGCGAAAAAATAAACGCTTTATATGGACTGAAGAAGCTGAAAATGCCTTCCAAGAGCTGAAAGCGAAATTCACGCCTGCACCTGTGTTAAAGCACCCGCGCCCTGAACTTCCATACATAATGAAAACGGATGCATCCAGTCTAGCCAGGGGAGCTGTCCTGTCTCAAAAGGACCCTGAAACTGGCCAGCTTCACCCAGTAACATTTTGGTCCAGAAAGTTCTCGGCACCCGAGTTAAACTATGCGGTTACCGACAAAGAGTTATTAGCCATTAAATCCGCCTTCAAGGCTTGGCGGCACTATCTTCTCGGTACCAGGCATACCATTACTGTGATCACCGGAACTTACAGTATTTAAAAACAGCCAAGGCCCAATCGTCATGTCAACTCCGATGGGCATTGTTCTTTGCCGAGTTCGATTTCGTGATAACCTATCGACCAGGTTGTAAGAATGGTAAAGCAGACGCCTTATCCCGAATAGGGATAGGAGAGGCAGAAGTGAACCCAGAACCAGTACCTATAATTTCCGAACAAAGTATTCTTGGCATGACTACTCTACAGACACTAGAGGACATTTAGGTAAAGATCCAGCAACTCTTTGATCCTACAGCCCTGCAGGACTGGGTAAAGAAAGGCCCGACTACTCTGTCACCAATGATCTGCCTTATTACCAAGGACGGCTATTTCTGCCACACAAGGAACTACAAGAGCTAGTCATTTCCCGTTATCATGATACCCTAATGGAGGGGCACCCCGGTATTGCAAAAACTGAAGCTAAAATTAAAAGACAATTCTGGTGGCCCACCTGGCGAAAGGATATTAAAGCATTTGTGATGTCTTGTGGCATTTGCGCCCAAAACAAAAGTCAAAAGAAAAAAACAGCTGGACTCTTACAACCTTTAGACATTCTGCCTACACCATGGCACACCTTATCGTTAGACTTTATGTTATGTTATGTTATGTTATTTTGCATTTATATAGCGCCTTATATACCATTGGTATGGTCTGAAGGCACTGGTAGGTTGAACGCCCTTGGGAACCGAAGTTCCGGTCAGTAGAGAGAGTAGGGAGAGTCAAAAAAGTGCGTGTGTGCACCAGGTATGTGTGCAGCTGGTGCGGAGTTCGAGTGGTAGCTGCTTCTTAGCGGTAGGTGTGGTGGTTGAGATATCAGGAGTATGTGTTCGCTCTGACCGGCTTTATCTAGAACGAGTGTGGCTGCGTTAGGCCTGAGGAGAACACCTGGCTGGGGGTGTGAAACCAGCAATGTTTACTTAGAGTGATGTGGAGTGAGCGGGAGATGTAGATATGAGAACAGTTATACCGAATGGTGTCATAGTATCTCTGTGTTCTAGTTGAGTGGTGGTGTAAGGGAGAGAGTAAGCGTGGGTGTGGTATGATGTATGTTTTTCAAATGTTCCCTTCATTCCAAAGCATAATATCTATGTCACGCAGTTCCGTGCACATACATAATATGTCCGTCCGTTGCACATACTCATCCATTGCATATATTTGTCCGTTCCACACACTCGTCTGCTCCATATACACTTGTCTGCTCCACACATTCGTTCAGTCCGCACCCTCGTCCAGTCCACGCACTCGTCCAGTCCACGCACTCGTCCAGTCCACGCACTCGTCCAGTCCACGCACTCGTCCAGTCGACACACTCGTCCAGTCGACACACTCCTCCAGTCAGCACACTCGTCCAGTCAGCACACTAGATTACCGATCTACCTCCTTGTAATGGGTTTAACACCATTTTAGTTATTGTGGATCTTTTTTCTAAGATGGCCCACTTTATTCCTTTAAAAGGACTACCTTCAGCCTCAATCCTGGCCAAAGAATTCTCGAAAACATTGTTCGCACACACAGATTTCTGTCCGTGTTGGTCTCTGACCGGGGCAGTCAATTCATTTCAAACTTTTGGAAGAAATGTTGTCAATTGGCGAAAATCGACGTGAGATTATCGACCAGTTACCACCCCCAGACCGATGGTCAAACCGAGAGGACCAACCAGACTCTTGAACAATACCTGCGTTGTATGTTACATCAGACTGAGAGTAATTGGAAGGGCATTCTTTGGATCGCCGAATATGCACACAATAATTCAGTACATTCTGGAACTGGACAAAGCCCCTTTCATACCCTATATGGGCACCACCCTCGAACCTCAGACCTTGATTCACCCCAACACTTAGAAATGCCCGCAGTGGACCATCTACACGCTACGATTACACAAGCCTTTAAAGAGGCAACTGCACATTTAAAACAGGCGAAGGAGAAATATAAGAAAGATGCTGATTGGCACAGAAGTGATACTCCACAGTACCAGATAGGGGACCAAGTATGGTTGGCAACAAAACACATACCTCTCAAGGGAACGCGGACCTTTAACCCTATATATTTGGGACCTTACTCTACTAAGGCCATTATCAACCCAGTGGCCGTCAAGTTGGACTTACCTGCTAATATGCGAATTCACCCTGTCTTTCATGTGTCACTTTTGAAGCCAGTGCAACCAGGGACAAGACTAACCAAGCCACCAGACCCCATCCTTATAGACGGGGAACCCGAATTTGAAGTTAAGAACATCCTGGACTCCAAGATGGTGAAGTCAAAACTTTTTTATTTAATCGACTGGAAAGGTTACGGACCACAGGAAAGGTCTTGGGAACCTAGTGACCACGTGCATGCAGCTCGATTGGTGAAAAGATTCCACCGAAATGTCCTAGACAAACCAAAACCACGGGGAAGAATGACTTTAGGAGGGGCCTTGGGGGGGGAGTGCTGTCATGATGCCTACCCCCGGGGAACCAGACCAGGTCCAGCAACCCCGGAAGCAGGCATCAAGTTATTTTGAGCAAGCCCAAAAACCCTGCTAGGGGCTGTTTGGGTGCGGTCCTGGTGCCTATGGCGCCAGGCTCATATGGAGAGTCAGTCCTGGCGCCATAGGCGCCAGGCTCATAGAGTAGAACTTACCTGATGCAGACCATGCTGCAAGCTTACCTGATGCAGACCATGCTGCAGAGCTCCAAGCCAAATGAGGCTTGGAAGGGACTATTTTACCTGGGGACTATTTTTTACTCGGGCGGGGCTGGGGAGGAATACTTACCTGGGACTACTTTGGAGGCTATTTAAACCACGCCCGAAGAGCAACACACGCTTCGTGTTATTCTGCATCCAGCAACGTAACGCTCACCGTGTCTGCAAGCCTGCATCCAGTCTTCTGCCACGACCACCTCGAGTCTGCAGCTCCTAGAAAAAGGGAGGAACAGAAGGAGAAGAGGTTAGAATAAGAGCAAAACCTTCGATCCTTACCTGAATTCCGGATCCACCGCGCCTTCGAGCTGGAAGAAAGAAGCATTTTACGCACGCCGCCTTACCTGCTGCAGCGCCGCGCCGAACTCACCGGCCTTCGCAGCATCCTCACGATCCACTGCATCCTTCTGCACGTTCCTGCCACACTCTGGCACCTAAGGGGAACACAAGAACAGCAAAGGTGAGCCAAGGGAATAAACAGAGGCAATAGTAACTACCCCCATAGACTTACCTGATTACCGCAGGGGGTACTATTCCTCTTCACGGGTCAGCGCAGTCTCCATAGCATCCTTGCCGTACCCCGGCCCCTAAGGGGATCTAAAGGACAACAAGGTGAGACGAAGGGACAAACAAGGGGAACTCTTCTCACCACAATAGACTTACCTAATTTTACTGCCGGAGGCATTATTCCCCGAACTTCCTATTTTCTCTCCACACCTGAATAAGGGAGCAAGCCACAGGTTACATTCTGGCCTTATTTTATTGAACTGTGTAGGATAAGCTAAATCCTTACCTGAACTTCGTCAGCTACCACGAGGAACTCTTTGTTGGGGTGAAGCTGCAAACTGCAAGGAATCGGACTAGAGTGAAAGTCAGACATGTGAACTCTTACGAACTACATACTTTTCGGAGTCAATATTGTTCTGGAACTCACCAATTCCTTCGAGCCAGTGAAGCAACTGGTTATCAACGCGCCCCTGCACTCAATGCAGGATGGAGAGCTCATCTTTTCAAACCATCAGGTAAGACTAATAGGAGGGGACATCAAAGGAGATCAGTGGGGGAGAACAGCGGGGGTGGGGAGATTTACGCTCAACTCCAAGGGTGGTTAATTCCCTTTCTCCATTTGCAGAAGAATATTCCTACGGGCCAAGCAAACGAAGCTCGGTGGGCCAGTCCAGTCTGTCATCTCGGCTCTACGCGTCACATTGGTGGAGACCGCAGCTGTCCAGTTCAGATCGACGCCTCTGTGGGAGCCAGGTGAGTGTAACACAATTTACTCTCAAGCCCTTATCAGTCATCACATCTCATAAATGCATCCCCCTTCACCCTTCCTTCAAGCATGAGCATGGTGTTGTATAACTTGGAAAAAGTCATTTCTGCAAGACATTGGGCCTCATTACGAGTTTGGAGGTAGCCATGGTGCTGTTGGAACCATGGCTGCCTCCAAACCGGGCTCCATTACCGGGTTACTTCAATGAGGAATAACCGGGTCTTTCCAACATTGGAGGACCCGGTTATTCCTCCTTGAAGGAACCATTCCCCATTCCCATTTGAGCCCCTATAGGGCTCAATGGGAATGGGGAGGGAGGTAATAACGGGCACATTACGAACGGCCCGTTATTACCTCCCTCTTCCCCTCGCGGGACCCAGAAAAGACGTCTGCTTTTACCAGACGTTTGGTCCGGGTCCCGCAAAGGGAACCTCGTAATTGCGCATCCCGTAATGAAGGGTGCCGGTCCCGTACCGGCACCCTTCATTACCGGAGCGCAAGCCTCGTAATGAGGCCCATTGTTGTGAAATCAATGGCCTGTGCTACTTCTGCTTTAGGGCCTCTTTCCACCTTAACACATATTAAAAAACTAAATATGTTTTGTCACCCAACATTCAGGAGCCAGAAGAGAATGCATATTCGGATATCTCCTTCCCACTGACATGTTCTTGACATACTTCACTAAACTGCAGGGTGTAACAGACACCCACCTCCCTATCTGAGGATTCCTATCTGAGGATTGCATGTGCTCTCATTCGGAGCACATGCTCGGAGCGTATTGTACCCAGGTAAAGGGGCCACATCTGGTGTATAAACCACACATCAGGATAGAAAACATGCGCTGGAATTATGTAAAAAAATGACAGCAAAAGACGGTTGAGAATTATACACAAATACTCAACTAGTGCTTTTATTTATGACGACAGATTAGTGGGCACGTGCACCATGTTTATCCCCGTCTAGTTTCCATGTGTGTATCTTTAAGCCTGAAATGGCATTTCAGACGTTCGTCTTTGCATGGGGTTTTCTCGCAAAGTGCAGCCGGTTCGGTTTCAGCCCAATATGTGCAGCGCTCCGGGTCCCCTCGCTGAAGCTCGTTTGTGAACTAATGAGGCCGGTAACATTAAAAGGAAGAACGGAAACACCCAGGCACAAATTCACAGTTCATGTTTCCCTTAGATGAATGCTATCCAGGGTCGGACTGGGGCATACAATTGTCTCGAGGCGGGCTCGGCACCAATGAAAAAGTGGCCAAAGTTGCAAATGACAATTCATTCCTTTTGTGACAGACACTAGTGGACCACGTTGAGCTCGTGCCCTGCCCGGTCCTGTGCTTTTCCCTGCCTTGCCTCAATCACTTAGGCTACCTTCCATGGGGCCACCACCGCCACGGCCATGCTGAGCCTGATGATGACAAAAATAAGCGCGCAGCGGTGCGGGCCAACGGAAGGTAAGATTTTTAAAAAAAAACGTATATTTGGGCAGCTGGGGCCCATCACTTTCGAAGTGATGGGCCACAGCCACCACTCAAAATAAGTTATTTCTTTTAAAACCTACCTTCCGTGGGGCGGGGCCCCGGCCACCAGCCACACGGAAAGTCAGGTTTTCAAAGAAAAAAGTAAAAACATACTTTTGGGCACAATCCATGGACCCAGCCGCCCGCGGCAGAGTCATCCGACTCAGTCTGCGGCAGCCGCCAGCCCCGGGTCACATACATTGGCCTGAGCCTGGCACTGACTGCAGTCAGCAGCACACAGGTCATACAGACAGAAGCCCGGGCGGGGACGGACCCCTGGTGGGGTCCTGACTCCTGGGCAGTCAGGACACCCCCAGGGGACCCTGCCGCCACCTGGGCCCCGACCTGGGCCTTCCTTGCCTGATCACTTGACTGTGACAGGCTCAGGCTGCACCGCACGCAACAACAAGTGACTTGCCTGCTTTGCCGGCTGGGACTTGGTCTCCTATCGGGCCTCAGGGTGGGGGGGGTCGGGTGCACACAGTGGCACTCGCACAAATGAAAAAGCAGGCAGAGGGGGCCCCAGGAAGCAACTAGGCCGCACCACGCAGTGCAGCAGGGCAGGCTCTCTCTCTCACAAGTCAGGACCGACGACGCCACGCCTCGACACCTTCACTTCACAGTAACTCGTGAAATGAAGGTGGTGCCGTGCTGCCTCCTGTGGCAACAACAACATGTCACCATGTAATTTCACTGGCTCAGAAGAACAGCCAATGAAAACTGCACATTCTGTGTTACTATACAGAATGTATCAAATACTGCATAGTAACAACAGAATGGTAGTTTTCATTGGCTGTTGTTTGTTACAGTTTGTTGTTCATTGCTATTGCTGGCCCATCCCAGGCCCAGCCAGCCATGGCCTGCAACCTGCAGCCACGAGAGAGATCGAGATCAGAATGACAAATCCCAATGATTTATAATCGAAGCAAAGCGAAGTGGAAAAACAAACAAAGAAATTGCACGTGCGCTGGCCCCGCATGAGTTCCGGTGCCCAAAAAAGAGTGCCGGTGTTGGGCACTGGCAACCACCCCCACAAATTAAGCACTGGGTGCATCCGACCTCCCCATTCCCATTCAGCCCTATGGGGCTAATTCCTAATGGGAATGGGGAGCATCTTTTTTCCGGCGCCTGCAAATGGGCAATTACTGGGTCCTGCAGGGCACTAATGACCCGGTTATTGCCCATTCGCGGGCGCCAGAAAAGAAATTGACACCAGCGGCAGCCGATGTCATAATGAGGCCCATTATCTTGAAATTGACTTACAAGGTTGAGTGCATTTTACATGCATTTTTCTCGTTATTATATTGTTTTTATTAAATATGTACAGCGCTTTGGTTTAAAGCGCTCTATAAATTCTTAAAAAAATACAAAATAAATACAAATAGCAACTAAGTGTTAAGATGTAACAAGTTGTGCCCAAATCTCCCACAATTATGCATGCCGCACCTGCGCCCCGGGACCAAGGTCGAAATGCTGCCTTTATTGCTCGAGCTGAGCTGCGCATTGAAAAAAAAGTTGTTGAAAGTTACACTACACAAACGCACATCACTGATGTGACGTGCAGCAGACAGTGTGTGTTTTACAGTTTTATTTCGGCAGCCCATTTTTGTGGCTTAGAAAACCGGCCCAAGCGAGTTAAAGTTGATTCGGCCGGGGGCCAAAAGCCCAAAAGGCCAGTCCACCGCTGCTTGAGGCTCTTACCGAATGTCCCCACACGGCCCACTCACACTTGCTCTTCCTGCAAACATTAAAAGCACACATATGCAACACACTGTTTCACCTGGGTGGAAGCATGCACAGAATTCAAGTTTGTGAATGCAGGACTTTACACAAGTCGATTTCTATCATGATCTACTAATACTCACAACAAGCAGCCACTGAAAGTGTATGAGCCCAGGCAGACAAAACTTAAAATGAAGTCTCTTCAGGCACAAATAACCAGTACTGCACCCAATTTAGCTGCATTCTGAGGATGAAGTACTGATCAAATCTGTGACATCCAGATTTTTACAAAGATCTAAGCAGCACGGACATTATATACACAATACAATACAAGAAAGGAGTTAAGCCCCTGGGCAGAATAAAGCCAAGGGGCCAAGATCATTTGATTGTAATTATTTCCACAGTATTTATGTGAACCAAATACCTACTGCATGGGGGTGTTTTTTTTTTTTAAACAACATATTTTGGTAGTTGCTTTGTCAGACACTGATCTCAGGTCCTTTCCATGTTTCTTCCTTTACCTGGAGCCGCTCTGAGCCTCTTTGATGTGTTGTGGTGTTGTCTCATCTTGGTCTCCTAGCAATGGAAACTCGACTGCGCCACCGGATGTCTGTCTTATTCGGTCTCCCAGTGTGCTGCTAATACGCCTTTTGTATCGTGCTTCTCAGAGTAGTTGCGAGCATCCAATGAAGAGATTCCTTCACACTCTTCACGCCATGTGAACTTATGCACTTCCTAGCTCGCGCTAAGAGCAAGACTGCCCAACGCAACCCTGTCTCTCAATCACAAAACATGCATGTCCATTCCCGGCGCGCCTTACATACAGCAGGAGGCATCCACCGACCGGTGTGCCGATTCCGACTCTGTTCCACAAACTGCGCATTGTTCAGGCGAACGCACGTGCAAAGGCGACCGGACAAGGTGTTGCTCCACATACACAGGCTTGTTACGTCCGTAGCTGACGTGCGTATGCGCGAGCCTCGTTCTGGCCACGCATGCGCGTTACAAATAAAGACGGTCCGGAAGGCAGATGCTGCCGGGACCCTGGAACGACAAGACGCGTGTGCTGCAGTCTCATTGTATGTATGCGTGTGAGTGTTTAGTACAGGGCGGCCCGATGCACGGGAAGCCCCACAACACTGATGACGAGGGCTGCACACGGAGAGAAACGCTCGGCACACGAATGTGTGTCATCAAGGGTATTTCATCTCACGTGTGACACGATCCTCACACGAGTGACGGTGGCCATTTTGTTTTTCGTGATTACGGCAGTTGCGGCCCACGAGGGTGCTCGTGCGCTCTCTGGTCACTGAGGCAAGCAAACCCTAAATTTGTGGACACCCTGCAGTTGTCCCATGAGGGATACCTGCGATTTCTGCCTAACCAAACGTCAGAACAGGCAGCAAAGAAAGAAGAGACACCTCACATCATCACAGTGGCTCTACCCAAGAGGTCAGGTAGTCGGACACAAAGATAGCCAGGTTTGCGGCCTCTGTCAAGGAGTGAGGTGCCTGTGCGACCTGTGAACATGACGGACAATGATGGAGAAGGCCCTGCGGCGGCGGGAGTGGTGAGAAGGCAGCATGGCTCATTGCAACCAATGCAAGAATTTGACACCTCATGTCCACCCTCGAAATTGGGCCCGAGATGGCTTTTGTGGATTAAGAAACTTGACATGTTTTTCGCCACCACGGGAGAAACAAATGATGATGCCAAAGTGGCAACGCTCTTATATTCCGCAGGCACGGAGGTACTACGCATATATGAATCTCTCAATTTACCTGTGGTAACATATGCGGCCGTTAAGACGGCACTGAAAGATCACTTCATACCACTCTCCAACGTCGACTTTGACAGATTTGTCATGTGTGGAAAAAAGCAGCATGAAGAAGAGTCACTTGATCAATTTTGTGCACGGCTGAGACAGCTAGCCACCACGTGCAGATGGACGGATGCGGATTTAATGGTCCGCCATCAACTGATCCAAGGGTGCAGCTCCGGCAAACTACGGAGACAGGTTTTAAGAGAGCCAGGCATGTCGCTAACACAGATTCTGGACAGTGGAAGAGTCTATGAACTTGCTGAGAGTAGTGGAGCCAAGATGGACGCAGCTACACGCTCAGTCAAGCACGAGGAAGCGTTTGCAGTTAGAAGACAATCTCAGACTAAGTCAAGGTGGAGCCAAAAGAGGCAGGAATCTACACCAACTCAAAGCAATGCGGTCATCTGCCAATATTGTGGATACGACCTGCCGCATGTAGAGGAATGTCCAGCGAAATCGAGGACTTGTGGGCGATGCAACATGCTGGGGCACTATGCCCGAATGTGAAGAGCTGCTGCTCCAGTTGCCACACAACGAGGACCCGCAAGGGTGAGTGGTGGATACAGAAAACAACGCAGCGTTGCTGCCGTGGAACAGGAGATCCAAAATTACAATATTGCAGAGGAGGACGAAGAAGATGAGGAAGTTTTCTTCATCTCGAACTTAGCTACTGGGACAAAGAAGCGCAGACAGCCGACATGTGTTGTAGATATTCAAGGGGTCCCCACGCAGGTACTCATAGACACAGGAGCCTCGGTATGCGTGTTGGCCACTGAACATTATGAGGCCATCCCAGGTCCCCCTCCATTGGACTGGTCAACGGCGAAGATTTTCACGTTTGGGGTGACACTCCCCTTCCCATCAAAGGGGTATTCGTAGCTCCTGTAACACGTGAAGGAAAACATATCAAGGCAAGATTTTTTGTCACAGATGTCAGTCCACGGTCTTTGTTGAGTTGTGCATCCTCGGAGGCACTTGACCTGGTTCAGTTTGCATTTGCAGTATATCAAGGGGACGTAAATTCACTGCTGGAGCGTTTTGAGAGCATATTTCAAGGAATTGGCCGGCTGAAAGCAGAACCCATACGGCTCTACATCGATGAAACCATTCGCCCGAATGCACTAAAACACAGACGTATTCCGTTCCACCTTTGGGCTCAGGTTGAAGAGGAGCTCAAAGTTTTGATTAACATGGACATTATTGAGAAGGTAGAAGGGCCGACACCATGGGTCTGGCCAATCGTGGTGGCACCGGAGCCCAAACAACCGGGCAAGGTGCGCATATGCGTGGACATGAGGTTGCCCAATGCGGCCATTAAGTGAGAATGACACTTGACTCCTACGATAGATGATATCATCAATGAACTGCAAGGTGCGAAAATATTCTCAAAACTAGACCTAAGAGCAGGATATCACCAGCTGGAACTGCATGCAGACTCAAGATACATTACTACGTTTACAACGCATGAGGGTCTGTATCAATTCAAACGCCTCAGTTTTGGAATATCATCGGCCGCGGAGGTCTTTCAAAATGCCATCCGAGGCGCATTAGCAGGTCTAAAGGGAGTGATAAACATGAGTGACGATATCCTGGTGTTCACAACTACGCACTCTGAACACATGAAACGTCTAGAAGCTACTTTACAGAGACTGGAAGACCTGGGACTCACCTTACATCGTGAGAAATGTGAATTCTTCAAGGATCGCATTGGGTTCTTTGGGTTCATATTTCATGGAAATGGCGTATCCCCAGACCCGGAAAAGGTCAGAGACATCCGTGAGGCTGTGGCGCCCCAGTCACCGACAGAAGTCCGCAGTTTTCTGGGGATGGTCAATTATTACGGCCGTTTCATCAAGGGGCTGGCATCCATTTCGGAACCGCTCCCAGCCCTCACAAAAAATGATGCGGTTTGGGTCTGGGGCATCAGAGAACAGGATGCGTTCAGTGCAATCAAGAGGGCATTATCCGACCAGGACACTGTGGCGTATTTTGATCCGGCAGCTGAATCTGAAGATGCAAGCCCCGTGGGTCTGGGGGCGGTATTTATGCAAAGGGGTGTGAGAGGTGAAATGATACCCATTGCATATGCGAGCAAAGCCCTAACTGACACCGAAAGAAGATATTCCCAGATAGAAAGGGAGGCCCTTGCCATCTTATGGGGCTGCAAGCACTTCAGACTGTATATCCTTGGGAAACCAGTCACCGTCATCACGGATCACAAACCCCTTCTCCCAATCCTGGCAGGTGTATCTTCGAAACCGCCTCCCAGGATAGAGCGGTGGATGCTCGCCCTCATAGAATATGGAGTCAAATTGGTGTATCGGCCAGGGACGAACAACCCGGCGGACTATGTGTCGTGTCATCCCAACATGGTGAGGGAAGAGGATCAAGGAGATGTGACAGAGTGCCAAGAATTTGTTCACAACATTGTGGCATGTGCCATGCCGGTGGCGTTAGACAGAGAAGTGATGGCCCGAGAATCAGCAGATGATGAGGTATTTCAGATCATAAAAGAGGCTATTCTGAGTGGTGACTGGAAAGGGGTCCTGCAGCACCATACAAGAAGAGAAGACAGAGCGCAGAGAGACCTGCAGGCATTGTGGAAAATCCGTGACAAGCTGTCCATGTTGGAAGACGGATTGCTATTGAGGGGTCGACAAATTGTTGTGCCACAGTCGTTGAGAACCAAAGTCATTGAGCTAGCGCACAACGGACACCAGGGAGTGGCCAAGACGAAGGCAAGGCTACGGACAAAGGTATGGTTTCCTGACCTGTAGGCCCATGTTGAGCTGCATGTGAAGAGATGCCTACCATGCCAGGCTGCAAGCCCAGTGGAAAGAGCACCAGCGATCAACTCAATGGAGCGGAGCGAGAAGCCATGGGGTACGATACATACCGACTTTGGGTCCACCGGGAGGGGGATGTATTTCCTAGTGGCAGTGGATCAATGGTCAAGATATCTTGAAGTGGAGCTAGTTCATTCAACTGCCACGGACCATGCTATCCTCGCTTTGGATAAAATGTTTGCCACGCATGGCCTCCCTGAAATTTTATACTCTGACAACGGGCCACCATTCACAGGAAACCAATTCTCTCAGTATTTACGTGAGAAGGGCATTCAACATCGAAAGGTATCGCCGCTTTGGCCCAGGGCGAATGGAGAGGCCGAGCGGTTCATGAGGATCCTCAACAGGGTTTTTCGCATTGCCGCCAGCAGTGGAATGGAACTAAAAAGAACCATGTTTGAATTTCTCCGAGAATATCGGACGACTCTGCACCAATCCACCGGTGTAGCTCCAGCGGAGGCGTTGTTTGGGCGCTGCCTGAGGGGACTCATCCCGGAGGCGGAAGGTCGTGAAACAGGAGTCATTGACAATGACAGGGTAAGACAAGAACGAGAAGCTCACAATGCCAAAGAGAGCGAAAGAAGAGGACTGCAAGAAAAGGAAATAATGGTGGGAGACTTGGTGCTGGTACGCAACCGAAGACCCGAAGGGAAACTGTTGCTACCATATGAACCCCAACCGTGGGTCGTTACTCATGTCAAGGGATCTATGATCACTGCGGCGAATGCAAGAGGAACCATCACCCGCAATCAATTGTTTTTCAAGAAGATTGACAGCCCCTCACGAGATGATGTTCTGACGAGACCAGCACCACAAGATGAAGAGGCAGAGGTTCCCGAGGGTAACCCACTCCCGGATACATCCCGCACAGTCGGGACCCCACCGCCGGCAGAGCGGCGGAACCCGTGCGACTAGGCCGCGCCTTACCTGTTCGGCTCAAAGACTACGTTCTAGATTCAGGGGACTGAACAGGTGACTGTATCCGACTTGTTATCCATTGTTTGAACTCTGTTGTGTTTGCACATGTATTTGCACATGTTTTATGTAAGTTGTATTTGTGCTGTTCTTTTGTTTAAGGAGAAAAGGGGACGTTACGTCAGTACCTGACGTGCGCATGCGCGAGCCTCGTTCTGGCCACGCATGCGCGTTACAAATAAAGACGGTCCGGAAGGCAGATGCTGCCGGGACCCTGGAACGACAAGACGCGTGTGCTGCAGTCTCATTGTATGTATGCGTGTGAGTGTTTAGTACAGGGCGCCCGATGCACGGGAAGCCCCACAACAAGGCTGTTTGTGTGGGACAAGGGCAGGTTCTTTCAATGCATGGGAAGTGTGACTTCAAAGGTTTTCATTGCCGAGTGTCGCATTGCACTGCCGAGCGTGTACACAAGAAAATCAGGCATGTTTGGTTTTCTTAGCTTTAAACTGCTCTATACTTGCGGCATGATGCTGTTTATTGCATGAAGGCAGTTATTTACTGATATCTCATTGCAATGTATGCAGACCCATTATGAGTTTTTCGGTAATTGCAGAGAGATTTCCGACCCCAATTTATTTACCCTTAGTTAGTGCCACCCGCTCCTGCAAAATTACAGCCAGATTACGAGGAGGGTAAAGCAGGTGTTAGTCGCCATTCATGGATGGGAATTTTGGAGGAATTACAACTGATCATAATTCCACCCGCAGTAATCATTACAAATTTGGTGCTATTTCTGTGGTAAATCCACGGAAATACCACCAAACGTATTCACCATCACAGGCATTTGGGCTCCTGGAATTGCTGGCGGATTAATGGTGGGTGTTGCTGGTGTTACTGGCACTGGTTATACCAGCATTTTTAGGTGGTCGGATGCCAGAATTACCGGTAAACCCGGCCACCACACCCCCAGACTGATAGCATGCTGGTGCAGAAAAATGCCGGGTAACGTTATTACCGGCGCGTTATTTCCGCACCGCCATATTTGTAAAGAGGCCCTCGTGGCGCTACCTCCAGCCATATCATGGTGTAATACTTCCACTATACCTCCAAACTTGAAATTTGGTGTTTCCCTAAACGTGTCAGCAAATCTGTTACGGCAGTAACTTTCCTACTGACACTTTTTTACCTCAATGCCTAACTCTTAATGAGGCCCACTGTTTTCCATTTTGTAGAGCAGGTCAATATTCTGATTATTCTCTGTTCAAGGATCAAGCAGGAAAAGTCAGAAAGAAAACCGTTGCACACATTTAGTTGACACATGATTGCCTGGTGGAAAATGCAGTACGCAGCATGTGAAGAACGAACCGTGTACATTCAATGTGCTAAAACCTCAATGAAATACCATATATGTATAATTGTTGTGGGAAAAGAATGAATTTCCTGATCATATGCAAAAGATTCTCTCCTGACTTATTCTGCAGTGTTCATAGAATCCTGAATTTCATGCAACACTGATTTCAAAATCCTGCCGACGTGTTTCACACCATAAGGCTAACAATATTGCCTAGAAATGGCCCTCATTACGAGGTTGGCAGTACAAACCGCTGGTAGCCGGTGGGTTGCCGCCAACCCTTTAACACTGTTTCCGTCGCCTGATATCCCGGTGCTACCGGCATATCATAGGCAGCGGCGGAAGAGTTATTTCCCATTCTCATGGGTCCCCTACTAATGGCAAACCTGAAGCACCGTTAGTAACGGTGCCAGTGCTTCAGTGAAAAGTATGCCGGTAGGGGCCTGAACTCCCGGCAGGTCAGGTCTGCCCGGAGTTCCATGCCCCTACCAGCACACTCCAGACCGTCAACCTCACAAGTGTTGCTAGGTCTGGAAAAGATCCGGGGCTACACAAATGTCGGAACTATCGGGACTCGGGGCTAGGCAGCCTTTTGGTTGTAGACCCTGAGATTGTATCCGTGGCTACAACCAAAAGACCCGGGGCTATAGCCCCCCCCCTAGCAATGGCCCAACCTTATAATGAGGCCCAATGTGTGCTTTTCAGGGCCTGAGCTGATGGGTCATACGCCATCTGAAACAATCTTTTAAGTGAACCAAATATTCCTCCAAGTATTCTTCAAAAATCCCTGTCTGTATATGATTCATTAATATGATGCTGCTCTCATAATCGTCATGATATTGGCAGGACATTGAGTTTGCTACACGCAAAAATCAACGTGGCCTCTCTGTTCAACCTGTATAGAACTGAAAACACGTTATACAATTTAAGTTATCAAATTAAAGTAATATTGTAGCTACTACATGCAAAACTAACCGCTGCATTCTTGCTATCCTATTTGGATAAACAAAGTATTAAAAAGAAGTCCTGCGGTATGATAGACATGGTTCATAGTGATAGTACCAAAAAAAAAGTGTTGACAAACAAAAGTTTGGAAACAAAAGCATCGAAAGTAAAAGTTTTGACATCAAATAGAAATCATGTAAAAAGTAATTCCATCGATACAAAAGCTTCGTACATATTAATTAATTATACTCAGTACAACATGAGAGGGTTAATTGTCCCGAACAAATGTGCATGTTATGAATGGGGGGGGGGTCCCCCCAAACTCCCTACCAATCCCCTCCCACCAACCCTCGAAAACTCCTCCACGAAGAGACAAAACCAGATAGTACTAGCAAAGCCGATCAAGTAAGGGTTAAAACACTAGTAACTAACGACGAGTAAAGAACCTTATGTAAACACTGACACACAGCTGACAATTGAAAACAAACTGCCAGTGTGTGAGAGAACCGAAGAACGATGACACCTGCTAACACGAACATCGTATTGCGTGACAGAAAACATACAGGTAAAAAGAATGAATAATGACAAAGAAATGAGAAAATGACAAAATATGACCTATAAGAAAGACATGAAAACAAAATTAACCAGTCATTTTGATATTTCAGATATGTGATGAGTGCAACGATCGAGTATGTGAAGTCTCAAATGGGAGGAAAACAGTTAGTATATGGAGGTTACACGTACAGTCGTGAAATGGTACGCAAAGAAAAAACGTACTGGAAGTGTACAGAGTACCAGAAAACAAAGTGTACGGGAAGAGCAATTACTGAAGAGGAAAATATAAGAAGCAGCGGAGAGCAAAATCATATGCCAGATAATACTGCTATACTGATAAAATGATGAAAAAGACTATAAATGAAATAAAGAAAAATGCTGAGACACATCAAAATGAGGCAAATTGATCAATAGTAAGCTGAACATGTGGAAAACTCCTGCTACATGTAGTGGCTCAGATGCCAAATACAAAACTGCTGCAACATAGCATTAATAGAAACAAACAACTAAAAGAAAACCTACCAATGGCACCACATACATATGCTGAAATAGATATACCGGAAATATTTAAAAAAACTGAAAAAGGGGAACAGTTTCTCTTCGGCACAATAGAAAATAAACAAGAAAAAATACTAATGTTTACAACTAATGACAATTTATGACATCTTGGAAATTCAACAGTATGGCATGGCGACGCAACCTTTAAAGCCTGTCCTGACCCATTTCTACAGTTTCATAGTATTCACGGCAGCATAAACGAGACAGTAATACCGCTGGTATATGTATTAATGCCGAATAAAACTGAGGAATTGTACAGATGTCTATTTGGAAAACTAAAAGAGGCTATTCCAGAAAAAAAACTAATACAGTGGTAATGGACTTTGAGCAAGGACAAATGAAAGCATTTAAAACAATATACCCCGACACAAATATCCAAGGATGTTTTTTTCATTTTGGCCAGGCCATTTGGAGAAAAATACAAAAACTGGGACTGCAATCAAAATACATAGAGAACAGCGGATTTCAGCACAACATTAAACAAATATTTGCATTAGCATTTGTTAAAGAAGACCAAGTAATTTCATATTACCAAACACTAATTGACACAGAATTCTTTAAAATAAATGAAGAACAATTTGCAGATTTACTAGATTACGTGGAAAGCACCTGGATAGGGCAACTAACACGAAATGGAACAAGGAGAAAAGCAAAACATGCAATTTCAGTATGGAATTTCTACCAAGCAGTGAAAGAAAACAGAGCAAGAACAAACAACATTCAAGAAGGATGGCACTGTAGAATAAATAAACATTTTAACATAACAACCCAAATCTGTGGCATTTTATAAAGCACCTAAAAATGGAACAATCAGCAAAAGAAATTAAAATTGCCCAAACTATTTCAATGGAACATACACATAAAAAAAAGAATACAGAGATTATGAGGAACGTATAGTGAGTATCGTGAACAGGTTTGAAACAATGGATGCTATAAACTATTTACAAGCACTATGATATAACCTAAAATGTTGAAAAAATAAGTAAAAACTCACCAAAAACACCAAGTTTCAGCGTAATCCAAATTCCACACCAAGAACTCGCCATAAAATTCCAATTTCACCATAATTCCCCAAGCCAAACAATCCAGAGTACAGAATCCACATGAAAAAAATCACCAAAAAAGTCTGAATTGTCCATAGTGATCTAATCCAAGTAATCCGGAATCCAGAATCCGCGCCAAAAACCAACAATCAAAAAAATGAAATTCATCCAATATTAGAAAAAAAGATCCAATCTATGATGCAAAATGCAAAGTCCAAAGAAAAAAATACACTCCAAGTAGAAGAAACAAAAATGATCCAAAAAAAATGGAGAGAGCTCCAGCAGAAGCGCCCAACGCGAAGAAAGGAACTCGCAAAATGGCGTCCACGCACGAATTACGTAAACGTCATACGTTGCACGTTGGACTACAAAAATATAAAAAAACAGAAAATCAATAACATTACAATAATTGATCCAATGGCGCCATTTACTGGTCAAATAATATAACAGTTTTAAGTTAAGAAAAAAGTTATTTAATACCATATATATATATATATATATATATATATACTTATAAATTAAATAAAATGTTAATACATTTTAAAAAAAGATTATTAGATTGTTATATTAAAGAATTTGAAAAAGACACATTGTTAAAAAATTAAAAAACATACATTTTTAACTATAAGCCTCCATGACATTTTTTGACCAGAAATCATAATTTAGATATAATAGTCGAAAAAGGTTCACAAACATGCCTATTCGAAAAAATGACTATTAGGAAAAATGTATTTTCAAAAATTGCATTCGAAACTTTGGGTTTTGAAAAAATGACGGGACACCGATAGACACAGTAGGCCAAGCAAATGCCTGTGGACCAACCTTAGTGTGGGATTGTTCAGGTACAACCCTCCTGGCAGTCAATAGCAGCTTTAATACTGATTTTATTACACACATGGTGAAGAGCTGTTTCCACTTAACAACAGTGTATTAATGCAGTATGTTTTAAGGGCGTCTGGGCCCATTGTGCAGCCATCCCAATTGGTGCTATAATTGAAGTCACTGGTACTTTAGGTGTCACAGAACGGTGTAGGGTTCAGTCCCTTTGAGTTCTTCCTTGATCATCCTGTTGGGGATCCCCTAAGTCTGGTGCGGGAAGGAGTCAATAGAGACATGCATCTTGCCCTCTGTCTCATTCACTGGAATGTAGATAGGCAGGCACTTGAAATTCACACAGCCTCCATGGGTGTCTGAGCTCACAGAGAGGACACTGGTATGTTACACATCAGATGTGGCTATAATAATTATGTCACCCCCTTCCCCCCACCCCCCTCCATCACACCAAAAGAGGTATGGATTTGATGTCCAGATTATCCTGCCAGGTGGGTGATTTACCAAAATCATATTGAATTTGGAAGAGGGATGTTGACTTAAATGCATCCTCTGCACTGCTGTGACTTGACTGTCTCCAGCTGATGTCAAACAGGGCACCTGCATTCTCTGAACCGGCTCTGTACCACAGGAGAGCAGGGGCTGCAGCGCAGGCTACCGATGTAGCAAGGAACGGGTGATCACCCTTTCTGCGATGGATTGACTGCATCAGTTTATTATTAATTAAAATAAAAAGCCTGGACTTTTATATCCTTGCCAGATGTCAATCAGTCACAGTTGCCATTGCCTTTGCAACTATTTCACACATAACATTGTGAAGCTCCAGCACAGTGACTGTAGAGATATATGTCTGGATAGGTACCTGGAATTTGGGACAAACAGCCTGTACAAACTGTCCAAACCCATCTCCAGCTACAAAATAATAAGGAGGAATGTCCATGCCAACATTTGGGCTCGCTTTCTATTGTACAGACATTATGTAGAAAGGTACCCGCTCTATTTGGTATCTCTTGAAAGAGTGTTTACGGCTGTATTTGGCATTGTTTTGACTCGTTTTTACACTGCTGACAGGAATATGAGATTTTCAGGTGGGATCCTCATCAAAATGTCCACGTTCAAAAAGAAACGTAGACAACAAGAGGATTGAATTTCGATTAGACTGGAGCAATCACTAATGTGATCCTATTGTGGAGAATACATTCGATCTATGCCAAGCTCTCAACTTTGGACGATTGCCTTGAAAACGACGTTTGTCGAAACTCGTGTCTGCTGACATCCTGTTTCAATAAAGACACTGTAGCACGTGGATATTAGTTGCATCTGAATTTTTGATAAGATATCAATATTTGTAATCTGTACAGAGTTTCAAACAATGGGCAGAGTGCGTCACGTCAGTCCAGCATTATCAAAACTGTTTTTCCTGTAGGTGCTGCTGGGTGCAGTCACTTTCTGACTTTGGCGACACAGCCGGCCACACACTAAGGATTTAGTGGATATAGCGCACATTCAATGGTCCATACACACACATTGCTTTCATATTTATGTGCAATTGTTTTTCTAAAATAGTTTGCCTGATTTAAATGCCTTGAAGATGGACACCATGAAAGTAAATATTTCACTTTGCCAACAAAAATAATTTGCAGATTTGCTTTCCAGCAAAGTAAATTTGAGGATTATTTTTACAGCAAAAAATAGTTCATTGTTGAGATTGTGTTAGTCCTGATTCCTGTGTCTATCTAAGGGTAGTTTGGGATTAATGGTTTCTGGCTGCCTGCCGAATTGTTTACTGAAATCGGGAAGTGAAGGAGATGCAGAGAGACTGACTAATGAAACAAAGATGTATGAGTTAGTTTCACAATGTTCCATGTGGATGTGGGGTAAAGCACAGCAAATGCGAGCCACTTAAACAAGTTAGGGCTTAGAATTGCCACAAGGAGCGAATATTTAAATATTTGTCAAAAAAGAAAAAAAAGATTTCCTCCATCCAAGAAAAGAATGGGGTAGGGGAGTTTTACTTTTAACACAACATCTCCAGCAAACGTTAACGTTCTCTTTTTTATAAAATCACTGTACTGGAAAAACTGAAAACTCATGAAAAAGTGTTTTTCACTTAGCTGCCTTCTAAATGTTCTAAATCTTCTATCAAAAGTTAATTTGTGGATTTGAATTCCAGCAAAAATCATGTTCAGATTTTCTTTTCCTGCAAAAGTACATTCGCAGAGTTTTGTTTCAGTAAAAGTTAATTTGCGAAATTGCTTTCCAGTAAATATCAATTTGCGAGTTTTCTTTCCAGCAAAAGTTAATTTGCTATTTCTTTAAAAGATAATTCAGCATTCAGTTTGCCTCATAGTTTGTTGACTTTGTTGCAAAATTCTCCAGCAAAAGTGAATGAGTGGATTGTAAAAGCTGTAAAAGCTGCAAAACCTATTTTGCAGACTTGTTTTCACACAAATTACATGAATACATTGTTCAACAATTCTTCACCCAATTTCGTCAGTTTTGCAAAATATGCCGATTTTTGTGCAGTAATTTTAAAATATCACACATCCGTATAACCACCTTTTTAAGAGTGTGCCGATCCAGTAAAAAATACTTGAAAAAATGACGGTAATACCAACTCTGGCATTTATACCGGAACGGCAGACTGCGGGTTTGCCCGTAGGGGCTCTGATCCACCCGCAGGCTTGATCTGCCGGTAGTTCAGGCCCTACCAGCAAATAATTGCTGCAATCACCGGCACTGGCATTACCGGTACTGGTGATTCCTGCAAATCCTATAGGACTCCATGGAATGGAAACTTACTGCCCTTGCCGGTACCAGTAATATCTCGGTAACACCTGGATATCGGCCACTGGTAACAGTAAGGGCGCCTTGCCGGTAACCCTCCGGCATTACAGGCGGGTTACCAGCAAACCCGTAATGAGCCCCTTTGACTGCAAAACCCACCACGTTATGTATAAGTTATTCATTGCTGTAAACCTTCACCCATCGTGGAGAGTATTCTCAGGCTATCTTCCAGAGCAGTTAACTTGAAGCACAACTGGCTACCATTAAATCGAAACATATAAACATGTTTAGTGTTTTCATAACATTTGACCAAAGAAAGTGACTATATATGTTGAAAAGGGTCAACGAGAAAAGGAAAAAATGAAGAACATTGACATGAATGCATAGATGTTAGTAGTCCTCATGAATATGAACAGAAGGGCTGTTCGCCTATTCTAGAAGTGGCAAGCCAGATTAATAGACCAGTTTTTTCAAGTGGCAAAACACCAAAAAGTTATACTAATTTTGTTAGAAGATTTTGGATGAAAAACCCTTTTTGTGTTTAAATGGAACTATATAATTTTAAAAACATCTTTATTAGATGAACTTTGTGGTGGATTAATTGAATAAATCTTATTGAAAATATACTGAGCGCATATGGGCTATTCATGTTTAATACCAATGGCATAATGAAACACACATGCAGGTCCAGTGTCTACATGTGACCCATGCAGCAGAGTATTGTTTCATATTTAGGAATTGATATAAAGTTTGAGTTTTTGAAAATGTGGCGAAGCAAGGTTCGGCTTAGGCACCTATCGGATATATATATAGACATGAATAAATAGGTGAGAACAGATATTGGAAATACTGATAATAGTACCCGCTGCTGCAGACAGCTCCAGGAACAGTACAGACTTCAGGTCAAACCTGCCTTTGAGTTCTATGGAGTCCCCTTAGTCTGCACCATCACACGTTCAAGAGAATTGTTAGTCAGTTTTGTAATACAGGGAAACGTGTTGTCCCAATTGTCTTTGAATTGAGTTAATGGAGGAACGGTGCTAGTTCTTTCTGTTTCTGTTCTTTAGAGTGTAATGGTAGCTCCAAAGTGAAACGTGGCGGATTGTTAGGTATTTGAGGCTAAGCTCTGTCTTAGATCACATTTTTGCCCTGTGCGAGGCATCTTTGTACTACTCGAGCATGTGAATGGTCACCGGACGTTGCGTTGCTACCCATACAAATAATGCCTTATAGGATTCTCATAATAACGTATAAGAACTTGTGAGAAACTAGTGGGATTTTCAGAAAAATAAGAGCTTTATAAGAATGTACATGACACCAAAATACTTACTGAATTCTTATAAAATCTTTTAAGTTTGAAGTAGGATTTATGTAAGGTCCTGGTCAGTGTGCAGTATGATTGATGACTTGGGTCAGGGTCTCTACAGGGTAAAGGTTGATTGCTGTTAGGCCTTCGGAATTCATTAAGCCTTTCCTAATTAGATATGATGAAGTAGGTTGTTTTTATTCTCAAGATTGTGGGTGTATTAGAACTTAGACAGGTTTGCTGCATAGACACATGTCTTACCAGATAAAAGCCTTTGAGATTATGGAGGCCCTCTGTGTTTCTGGGAATATTTAAAGTGATCAGGCCAGGTTCACAAATATGTGTGCTCACTTGCACATGGCAATATCACATGCAAGTGGACAAAAAACGAAGTTTTGTTGCAGGAAATATTAACAAACATGAACCTGCCAATGCAACGCTTTTGCAGAGGCACATGTCTGCCACATGGAAACATTTTAGTCAGCGAATATGGCATTGGTGTGTCATGATGTGAGGCCAAAAACGTTATAGCTTTATAGACCTGCAGCGAGGGCCGTACCGGGTATTATGGGCCCTGAAGACCGAGTGAATGACGGTACAGCCAGAGGGCGAGGTCTATAAAGCTATTAGAACCCATGGGCAAACACACAAAAAGTTTATGTAAAAATATATATTAAAAAAAATATTTATTTTTTTGGGGGGAGCTTAAATATTGCATGTGGAATATTTAAGTTCATAAAAAACATGAAAAACAACATGACAAAAAGTGAGGGATAGCAGAGAAAGGATAGTTGAGGGGGGTAAGTGAGTGCACATTGAGGAGGGAGGGGGCACAGGGAAGGTAAGAGAGTGAGCAAAGCCGAGGTGAGTGCTCGGGTTCCCGGAATGGGGAGGGGGTGAGTGGTCCCTCTGTGACTTCACTGCGACACCCAGCTGTCATGTATTTAAACACAAACGAAAAAAGAATGGTATTTGTAGGCAAAGGTTATTTTAAGGATGGCCACTAGAGGGGGGTGACGCACTGTTAGTGCTCGACTTTCCAATCTACAAAAAAGCAAAAGCCACATTTGCGGGCTATAATGAAACTGCGAGCTATACGTTTCTTATAGCTCGCAAATTGACCAATAGGAAAGGGCCCAGGGTTCTAATAAGAGAATACAAGCTTGCCTATCAATATTGCATGTGAACAGGAAGTGGGCCATTGTTTCGATTGAGATACGCAGATGTGAAAGCCAAGCGAAGAACAGAACAGCTATCATGTAATGGTCTGAGAAGCCAAAGAGAAGACACCTGGCTTATATTTGCCATAAGTATATGCGGTGCAAACCATGATTTGTGAACATACAGAATAAGCTGTGGCCATTCACCTGGAACTTGCTCTCTCTTTTCTGGAAATCATTGGAGCCTAATAATTATTGACCCGTGTCCCCTTGGCAGACTGGAGAAATTCAGAGGGTGGACCCAAAGGGTAGCTTCACCTATTCCATTAAGCATTTCTTTCACATGGTAATTTGATTAAGGTCTTCTGGGTGCAATTGAAGAAAGGTATTCTGCATCATTGATGGGGAGGGGAAATAGGCTATAATATGAAAATCTCCCATAAGAGTTTTGATATTGCAGGTTAGCATACTGTCATTCAAGCAAATGCATAGCTGAAGTGGAATTTCCCAAACTGGTTAAGCAAAGGAACAAAGCAGACTCACCAACTCACCATCTCTCTCCATGCTTTTACAAAGAAAACGTTTAACAAGGGAACAGTAACCAACAATTACCAGGAACTCATGTACACATCACTGATGATTGTAATCATACACTGATATTTAAAGATGCCCACCGTAAAATGGCTGTTCAAAAATACGACAGGAAATCCAGGAGGGCCCTCAAGCTACAGAGAGATCTCCAGCAAAACATTCCCATCAAGAAATATAGAGGGATACATTGGTACTCCAATCCTGGGATATGTTGAACAACATCTTGGACCATGCCGAGGTTCAACTCAGACCCATCAGAGTACCAGAATCAATACTCCTATCCCCATTCGACAACCTAAAGACCATTGGGGGTGCCAACATCACCTTGGCGCTCATACTCCTATCCACCTCCCCTGAGTTAAAAACTGTGAATCACTCATCCCTTAACCCCAGGAAGCAGGACTAGACAGAACTGTGATAACATGAATGGTCTAATTATTTATCATCAGAATAGAAACACCCTGGCTACCCCTAGACATGTAACTTTGCAACAATACCTTGGGGGTGCCACAATGATCAAACCGATCACAGCTGCTCTTCAACATATGATTGGACTCACTTGATGGGACTCATAAAGAGACACAGCCTCACCTGCTACAAGGAAATAGACAACATGCACATTTTGCCTCCAATATCAGGGAATTACAACCAGGACGTCATATCATTTAACCAAACTTACAGTGTCATGCAGAACTGGATGGCCCCCCATAATCCCTGCCTCAATGATGAGAAAACTAAACTGCTATTGGTGGAATCCTCTCACAACCGAAGCTCCTGGGATCCCTCTTACTCTTCCTTTCCTACTGACAGTACCTCCATCCACGTCTCCAAGCATGTGAAAACGCTGGGGAAATACCTTGATGGCCAACCTAACAAGACCCACCCGGCACATCAATGCTCTTGCCTCTGCCACTGCCCACACGGCTAAACTCATCACCTTGAGTAGAAAATGTATCCCCCCAAAGAACTGCCTGACTCTTGCACAAGCCATCTTTGCAGAAAACCTGATTATTGTAATGTTCTTTTTTCAGGCAGGTCCTCCAAGAACCTTGCTAAACCACAGCTCTTACAAAACAAGGCACTAAGGTCAGCACTAGGTCTACAACTCTCAGACATGTCCACCAAAAGAAGAGCGATCCACTGGCCTCCTATCAAAGCAACAATTGAATTTAAAACATTGTCCATTATCCACCAATGTCTACAACAGAATGCCCCCTCCTACCTTATCCCCTGCATTGTAGCTAAAGCATTGGTGCGCCCCCTGCACTCCTCTTCCTACCTGGAACTGTGCACGCCTAGATTCAACTGCAAACGAGAGGGGGATCCAGTTTTTGCATCACTGCACCCACCCTCTGGAACGCTCTCCCTGAACGCTCTCCCTGGACACTTCACACCTCGCCTTCAGAAAACTCCTACAAACGTGGATTTTTAAGTATGCATAACCATCTATGTTCTGTCTTTATTTTCTTTTCTTACTGACGCTGTGCCAGCGCTGTGATACCTTCAAGTTTGGGTGCTTACTAAATACAAAAAAGAAATTAAAAAAGAAATATTCAAGGTGACAGCCAGCAAAGGCACATATGCTGACCTTACAAGGTGCCTCCTACAAGTATATGCATGGATGATGAGAAATGATCTAAACCTGAACCCAGACAAAACAGAGATCATAGGTTTCCTTGCCAACACCACGACACAAACAGCAATCCCTTGCTCCACAGAAATGGCACTTCCGGACTAACTCTGCAACTGAAAGCTTGTAATTTTCAAGAAGTATTCTTTCCACCTACACTCAACCAAGCAGATAGTGCGCTTCCTCATCTTCTCACATAGACCCCTTAGGGGCATAACACTGGCTCTATCAAGAAGTGACCATGTCAACAACATATCCGCAGCATTTAGAATCACATACTAAAGAAACACCAATGCATCCAGAATGGAGGTGCTACTCAAACAGTTGCCTGACACTATTTTTTTAACAATACTCCACTGGATACTGGTCAAGAAAAGAATAAAAGACATGCAGTGTGATGTTTACTTTTTGCAAGAAACTCATCTTTTGCTGGAGGATATTGGGGTCTTGCGTAAAAGCTGGTTGGGTGAGGTTGCTGTTTCTTGCTATTCCTCTAAGTCCAGGGGAGTAGCAATTCTTTTTCGGAAGGGTTCTCCTGTCAGGATTCTGAAGACCACTTGTGATCGGGAGGGGCGGGCGGTGGTTGTGTTGGTGGAAATACAGGGTGTCCTACATGTGCTATGTAATGTTTATGCTCCCTCGGTGGACTGTGGCACTTTCTTTGGGGAAGTGTCACAGATGATGCTTGATTTGGGTTCAGCTAATATCATTTTGGGTGGGGATTTCAATTTAGTGATTGATTCATCCATGGATAGCACTGGACGCTCTGCTGTACAGAGGAGGGATGGGCATTTTGGTTCTTTTCGGACACTACTTGAGGATTTTGATCTAAAGGACTGCTGGAGGCTGCACCACCCAGACTCCAAAGAGTATACATTCTATTCGGGTGCACATGACACCTATTCAAGGATTGATATGTTTTTTACTGCTGGGGATGCGACTGCCAAACTTTTGAATAGCCGACTTGGCTGTATAGCTGTCACCGACCACGCGCCTATCTTCTTGGGCCTGTCTTTGAATTTTGTGCGATGCAGGACTTTTCAATGGAAGATGAACACTTCTATATTGCATGATGAGTCTATTTTAGAAAAGATTAGAATGGAAGCTGACTATTTTGTGACTGAGAACTCTTCTGATGTTATTAGTAAAAGAGTCATTTGGGAGGCATTTAAATGTACGATGAGGGGCATTGCTCTGGGTTTATCCTGTGGTAGGAGGAATAGAATGTCTAAGGTGCAGAGAGACACTGAAGCTCGTATTGCGGAGGTGATGGGTGAATTGATTCGTGATCCGAATGATATTGACAAACGAATGGAAATAAAGCGGTTGAAGAGGGATCTGAATGGCGCTTTGGGCGCAAGAGCTGAGAAGGATTTATATAGGATCAAAAGCGCTTACTTTGAGAAAGGAGAGAAATGTGACAGGTGGCTGGCCTATAGATTAAGGCAACAGATTTCGGAGGGTGCCATTAATTCTATAAAAGGGACAGATGGGGTGGTCACTTTTGATCCTTGCAAGATTAATGCTGTTTTTAAAGACTTCTACATGAAGCTGTACGAGAATGAGGCTGATATTACTGGCAGTGGTGCGGGCTTCTTGGACAGTTTGTCTATTCCAAAAGTCTCGGATGATGACATGAATGGTTTGAGTCAGTCAGTTAGTGTTGATGAAATTAGGATTGCTATTGCGAGCTTGAATTCTGGGAAATCACCTGGTCCTGATGGTCTGCCGGCTGAATTCTATAAGGCCCTTTCGGAGGCAGTGTTGGGCCTTCTAAGGGACATGTATGTTGAATCCAGGGAGGTGGGGGTTCTTCCAGAATCTACTAACCATGCCACCATCTCTGTGTTCCTTAAGAAGGGTAAGGATTGTGCTCTACCTTCAAGTTACAGGTCGATAAGCTTAATAAATACCGATAACAAAATCTTGGCCAAGGTTCTTGCGTTACGTATTGAGGACTTGATTCAGAAACTTGTTCACTCAGATCAATCGGGTTTTATAAAAAATCGTAGAACCTCCAGCAACATTCGGAGTCTTTTGTTGACCATGTCTAAGGCCCGAGATCTGGACGATGATGTGGCTGTGTTTTCCTTGGACGCCGAGTTAACTGGCAATATATGTTTGCTGTGATGAGGTCAATGAATTTGGGTGATGAGTTTATTTCTTGGGTCTCACTATTGTATGCTCGCCCTACGGCTAATGTTAAGACGAACGGTTTGTTATCCGGAACCTTTACTCTAGGGCGTGGCACTGTCTAACCATGTCTAAGGCCCGAGATCTGGACGATGATGTGGCTGTGTTTTCCTTGGACGCCGAGTTAACTGGCAATATATGTTTGTTGTGATGAGGTCAATGAATTTGGGTGATGAGTTTATTTCTTGGGTCTCACTATTGTATGCTCGCCCTACGGCTAATGTTAAGACGAACGGTTTGTTATCCGGAACCTTTACTCTAGGGCGTGGCACTAGGCAGGGTTGTCCGTTTTCACCTTTATTGTTCGTGTTGGCTATTGAGCCACTAGCAATTGCTCTGCGGAATGATTTGACCTTGGAGGGGGTACCTTTTAATGGAGTTTTACAAAAAACATGGTTTTACGCGGACGACCTTCTATTGGTATTGAGAAATTTGGAAGTCTCTTTACCTTCATTAATGGCTGTTTTGGATCGGTTCCATGCTGCGTCTGGTTACTTGATTAACTGGCTGAAATCGGAGGCTTTGCCTATTACAAAGAGTTGTATTAAATCCGTGGTGACGAGATTTGGTTTTCAATGGTGCACACACAAAATGAAATATTTGGGGCTTTGGTTGACTCCGATCGTGAATGATATGGTGGAAACAAATCTGGGGGAGGCTTGTCGTGAACTAAAGTCATCCTTGCTACGTTGGTCGGCTTTGCTTTTGTCATTATGGGGCAAGGTGAATGCCTTCAAGATGGTGGCGGCCCCCAAAATAAACTATATTCTGAGTATGCTTCCTATGAAAATTAACGCGAGTTACTGGAGATCGATTGATGTTTCTATACAAACCTTCCTTTGGGATGGGAAACCACCGATGCTTAAGTTATGGAAGTTACAGCTCCCTGCTGACAGAGGGGGTCTTGGGGTCCCCAATTTTAGGGCATATCATCTTGCCTTCTCTTGTCAATTTTTGATTCCTTTCTTGGATGTGTCTCCGGGTGCTTGGGCGGTGGCGGAGGCGGGTGCTTTGGGTCCTCTTGCACCACGAGCGATACTTACGTCGGTTAGCAATAGAGGTAGGACGCTTCCCTTAACTGGATTTCTGCGAGATGTGTGGATGGACGTTCATGAAATGTGTGGCTCATCTGCTCAGACATCTCCTTCGGCATCGATTTGGTTTAATAAATCTATCACTGAGGCTGGTAAGCCTATTTTTTGGCCGGAGTGGTTTCTTGGTGGTGTTCAATGGATTAGAGACATTTACAGAGGCGAGAAATTCATTAATTTTGATCTGTTATGTGCTGATTTTGATATTGAGAATGTGTCCATTGCGGATTACAGGAAATTAAAAAGGTGCGTTGGTGAGATTGATGTGTGTGAACTTGAAGTTTTGGAGAACTTGGCGATGGATTCTCGGTCGGTGGCGAGCAGATTGTATCGCCGAATGGTTGCAAGCTATAAAGATAATACTGGATTGGTGGAGGAATGGAGTAGGCGTTTAGGTTGCGAGATTACCATTGATATGTGGAACGAGATGTGTGCGAATGTACAGCTTTGCTCGGTCAATCTGTGTGAACGTTCAAGGCAAATTAAAGTTCTTAACAGGGTGTTTTGGTGTCCGGAGAAGCTCAAGAAGAGGGGCATGACTGATTCTGACGCGTGCTGGGGCAGTGGTTTGGATATTGGAACTTTTGAACATATGCTCTGGGATTGTGTCAGGGTACGGGGCTTCTGGCATGAGGTTTGCAGTATGTGCTTGCGAGTCCTGGATCGCACAATTGACCTGGACTTTAAGACGATGGTTTTGGGATGTGGTGAATTACTTGAAGATCTTTCGGTGTCTGAGAAGAAATTTTTGTTTAGGGGAGCTTCAGTGTCTAAAAGACTGATCTTGAGGGGTTGGAAATCCCGGATTCCTCCGACTGCGGAAAGCTGGATTGATGAGATGATTTCCTTGGAAAATATTGAGAGGATAATATATAGGCGATTGAGGAAACTGCAGGTACATGCTAAGGTGTGGGATTCATTCTTAGATCTGTATTAGCACGTAGACTATGTGTAAGCATTCATTGGCTTGAGGTTTATATATATTGCAGGGTGGGTTGTTTTTTTTTTTTTTCTCTTCTTCTTCTCGTTCTTCCTTTGTTGTATTTATTGTATTTGCTATGTGATTGTTGTACTCTTGTTGTGGTTAAATTGTAAATAAATATATAAAAAAAAAAAAGAAAAGAATACATTTCAAAACACCTTGCATCACCTGCAGTGCGTTTCTGGGCTGTGGAGTAGAACCTTCCCAGCAGAAGATCATCTCATACCACCCGAGAAGGCAGCTGAGATCCTGAAACACCATGCTTCTAACAATACCATGATACAGCAGAAAGAGGGGCACAGCTTGTGCCTTCTACAATATCACAACCAAACTCAGACATACATTTTGAAGGGGAATTCACACAATTCAAGATCCCCCAACCACCTGGGAAACACCAGTGACTCGGCTATTCAACAAACCCTAAGCAAGCATGGTTGCAATTTTACTCCAGCTCCATGCATTTGCATCACATGCGGTGCCCCTACACAGCTTAACTCCAGGATGAACTTGGGGCAGATCAGCCATTAAGAACATGCAATAAATCACCTGCGGTCTCAAACCTCACGCTGTGCCTCTCCTGCCAGAGAGTGACGTAACTTCAGTCTATCCAACCAAAGACCCATTACTGGACCTTGCACCTCACCCTGTTTCTCAATTCTGGACACCTGGAGACGTGGATAACAGCACCATGCTGTGGGGGTGAGTCACAATGGTGGGGTCCTTCTGGGAATTAGTGCAGGAAGTGTCATTCTATGATTTCACTCGCACCTACACCATAGCAAGTCTGCTCCCAGGTGTCCCACTGTGACTTTGCCTCACTGTAATTGACCCTGGGTGTCCTTGCCGCAATGTTCCCTCTATAGCAGTATCACTCCACTGTGTACTTGCTATTCAGTGCTGCCCTAAACTGTATGTCTTCCCTGTCTTCTATCCCTCTGCTTCAGTACCAGGTGCTGCACACTGTCACATTGCCAGGGATACCAACCAACTCTATCATGCCGCAAGACCTCTGTTCACGATTGCCCTACCCAAGCTTCATCACCACCAGGATGTCACCACAACTACACTGGACAGATGCTCCAAATGCTCATTTAAGTCTCAACTGATGATTCCCTGCACTAATATGCTCACATTCTATGTGTCAGCACACAATAAGCACACAATAGGCACACTAACGAAGTCACCCATGCATGGCAATTGAAAACCCATCCTAACAGCATCAAACATCAGTACACTTCACCTGCGCAACTAACATATACACCATAGGCCCATCCAATGCTTCCTCACCCCACATTCACTAGAGGCTCCACCATGAACCCAAATACTGCGAGTACTCTCAACATTAGCACCTTGAATCAAACCTGCAACCAGTACTCAGGCACCTTTGTGCTGCATACATCAACACAACAACAAAGCTATCATGCATTTTCCTTCTATCCCTACCAACCAAACCCACCTCCATTTTAAAATCTTCTAGAGTGCCAAGAAGATCTAAAATGACCTAACATATCATTAGTTCCAGGTGTTTTGCCACAAACCTTTTGCTGCAGTTGAAGTCACACCAGGATTGTCTCTATTGGTGCATTCCTCCACACGTCTTCCTGAGGGAGATTCTGCCTTCTGCTCCCATCAGTCTGCACCTCTTCCTCACTTCCCCAATTGTTGGCCTTTTCGTCTGACAGTGTTCCTTCCCAGACTTGCCCCGCCCCCCCTCACCCCGGTCTGTGCTATGATTTGCACCTGTTTTGACCCTCGTAAAAATGTAGTTTTTACAGCAGTGGCATTAGGGATGGATTCTGCACACACACATCCATGCCCATCTGGGGATTCTATAGGTTTTAGTTGGAAATTAAGATGGGATTTGGAAAAGGTTGTCACTTGTTACTCATGAACATTCTCTTCTCTGATGTTTTGTCATTGCTAGAGTCATTGCTAGAGTCATTTCTTAGGGCGCTTGCATGAATACAGTGTTCGGGTTCTACAGCAAAGTGCGGCTTGCAGAGTGCATTGTCTGAATGTCTCTTGTGGGAAATCGAATGAAAATGCAGAAGTTTGTGTACATATTTTCAGTTATTGATTTTATTGTAATTTGGAGCAATAGAGGTGGATTGGGGGAGGAGTGAGAGAGGAATGAGAATATCTGTAGTTAATAATGTAGCATAGCATTGATCTGTGAGTGAGGGTCTACCGTTACTTGGTTGGGGTGGAGGGGCAGCAGGATGTTAGAGCTCCTGCCGAGCTCAGGAGACTGTTAGGAGTGACCAATGGCCCATAGGTGACAAAATAAGACTAGCTGTGTTTTGTTACTGGGCACAATTGTGGGGATGACATATAAGGCATAGCAAAATGTGGAGAACAATTGGAACTTGCATTTTGGTTCACATGCTTAATGCAGTGAACAAAGAGCTGTGCTGGTAATAATGCTAACCCCTTAGGTGGATGCATGCACATGGATTTAAGCTTTGTTTCATGAAGTATGACTCCAGAGTAAGAAATCTGCTGCATTTAGGTATATTTCTGTACTCAGATGATGCAATTTATCAGTGTTAGGTTGCCCTCTGCTGTCCAAATGGCAAAGTGCACCTCTGTGTGCCCTTCAATTTCAACAACAGCAATCATTTTAACAAACAGAATGAGCATGGTTCTAGGTGGTTACCTTCACCTTCCACTATTGCAAACATTCAAAGTTATTTCAAGTTACTTCTTTCCACCCCCACATCTCTACACAGAGGGCACTGCGAGAGGTTACAGTGTCAATGACAGTTAATTATGGCTCAACGATTCAGTCTATGAAGAGCAAAACTCTGTAGAACGAATGCCTCCTCATGAGCTAAAACTGAAAGTAGGTGCTGTAATTATTTTACTATGCAACCTTATGCCATCACGGGTACTCTACAATGGAACAGGGTTGACAATTACACGTCTCCAAGGCCACATTATAGAGGCCTGTGTAATCAATGGAACTTAGATAATGTTCTTATACGGCGCATAACTCTAATTCCCTCTGATACAAATATGCCTTTCAAATTCAAAAGAAGACAGTTACCTATACGTTTCACTTTTTCAATGACCATTAATAAGTCACAGGGACCTACGTCCCCTTCCTGGAAGCAATTAGTGATGACCATTAATAGGAAGTTGTCATGTGTTACCAGGATGATGTGCTGGTCATTTACATATTAACATTGGCAACGAGGATTGGGCCAAGTAGAAAAGGCCCCCAGCAGCAGCAACACTGCAGCAATATTGATTACAGTTTGGATGCAAATGGACGGAGTGTTACACTAGATGTGTTGTGTAATAGCAGGCGAGAAACACGGCCATCCTCCTGGAGCGGAGTAAACCAGCAAAGCATTTTGGAGCGGAGCACCAAGAAAGAAGTCAGTGCCTGGCAGTGGAGAGAACCATAAAAGCATACTGGAGCTGAGCAGGAATATTGAGGAGGTTGGATGACCTGTGGATCACAAATTGGATCACCTGTGGATTACGGAGGAGGCTGACCTGTGGATCACAAATTGCAACTACCACAGACAGCGCTGACAATATCAGCACAGGTTCCACCTGAAATCACACCTTATAAAATTCAAGTACAAGTAAGTGACAGTGTGGCTGTGTAAGGTTTCCTACCTGGGGGTGACATTAATTAATTCACAACATGGCAAACGTCCCAGCCCCAATTTTCTTCCTGCCTTCACCAGGTGAGCCCAGAGTGCGTTGGATAGACTGGAAAGAGGGTTTTCAAAAATATGCACTGGCAGCATTTGGACCCAATTTCTCCAATGAGCGCAAAGAGGCGCTCCTATTTCACTGTTTAGGTGCCGCAGGACAGGAAGTGGTCAAAAAACTACCAGAACCTCCAGACATTCCTGATGGGGGTCCATATGAGAAAACATTAGCAAAATTAGACAAACACTACTGTGTTGAAGAAAATATAATTCTTGAAAGGTACACATTTGCCACGAGAACTCAAAAAACTGGAGAGAGTATTGAGGAATTTGTAACTGCTCTTAGAGGTTTAGCCATCAAATGTAGATTTGACCATTGTCGAGATGAGCATGTCAGGGACCAACTCATGATTAAGTGTTCTAATGATAACATCAGGAAGGAGTTATGGAAGGAAATAAATCCTTCTCTTGATAGAGCAATTGAGATAGCGAAAATGATAGAACACACAGACAAATGTATACAAATGCTTCAAGTGGATAATACATCTCAAGATAAGCCCAAAACTGATGACAATGAAGCTACCATACATAAGGTTTCGAGAGTGATGCAGAGAGGTGCGGCAACTGCGCGTCGCACTTTGCAAATGGGTAGGAGACCTGAGGGTCGCCAAGGTCCCTTTACCAGAGCATGGGGACAAGGATCATCTACCAGAGGGTCGCCCAGTGAGAATGTTACATTCAGGGGTGGCAGGGACTCTGGTTATCCTAGAGGTGCATCAATTAGGAGGTGTTTCAGATGTGGGAGTCTATATCACAAAGCATCTGACAAAGAATGTTATGCATCAAACATTATATGTAATGAATGTGGGGTCAGAGGACACATGGCTAGATGCTGTAGGAATTTTTATACCGCCCCAAGTCAAATACATGAAGTCAATGTAGATCAAGAATTTATATCAATTGATGATGCTGGTAGAGAAGTTATATTTTCAGTCAATGCCATTGATGGGAAGGTCAAGAAAAAGAAACCATATGCAACTGTGTTAGTTGGAGGGGTGCCAGTATCAATGCTCATGGACAGTGGAGCAGATTTTACTTTGATAAGTGTGCAAGTGTGGAAGGAGAAATTTGGATGTTGTACATTGTGGGAGAATGTAGTCAGAGCAAATGCTTATGGAGATGTGCCCATAGAAATTTTAGGGTGCTTTGAAGCTGAGCTCCAATTCAAAGACAGGAAGGCGTTAGGGACTATCCATGTAGCCAACAGAGGTGGAGAGCTGTTGTCCTGGAGCGATCAGGCAGAGCTCAAGATAAGACTTGAAGCAAGCCACCCAGAACAGGTTTTGACTGTTGAAGGTGGAAAATCCGGTGGAAAATCGGTCTCGAGCATTGTTATGGAAGGGGCCAGAGGGCATATGAGTGGCACTAAGTTAGGGTGCTTGAAGGGATTTGTGCACAAAATTCGTTTGAAAAGGGATGCCATTCCCAAAGTTGCCAAATTACGGACCATTCCCTTGGCCCTGAGAAAAGATGTAGAGAGTGAATTGAATAAAATAGAAAGTGAAGGGGTGATAGAGAGAATTGATTCCTCAGAGTGGGTTAGTCCTATTGTAATAGTGAGAAAGAGCAGTGGATCCCTGCGGATATGCATAGACCTTAGACACCTGAATAAAAATGTAGTGGCTGACAAATTTCCTTTACCCAGAATAGATGATTTATTGGCAGGGGTGTCTGATTCCAAAGTATTTTCTCTTATTGACCTCAAATCTGCATATCACCAAGTAGAATTACACCCTGATTCGAGAGATCTCACAGCTTTCATTACCCCTATTGGCCTTTTCAGATGTATAAGAATGCCATTTGGATTGATTTCAGCAGCTAGTGTATTTCAGAACGTCATGTACAGATTACTGGGAGGAGAGAGAGGTGTCATGTGTTACCAGGATGATGTGCTAGTATGTGGGAAAAATGAAGCAGAACATGATAAAAGGTTAGAGAGAGTGTTGAACATATTCAAAGAGGCTGGCCTTACAGTATCCTTAGAGAAATGCATATTCAAAACTGACAAAGTTGAATATCTAGGTCATGAAATTACAGGTGAAGGGATCAAACCCAAAGAAAAGGCCATAGAAGCTATTCGCAAGATGGAAGCACCAAAATCCAAAGCAGATATACTATCTTTTCTAGGTCTGGTTGAATTTTATGGCAAGTTTGTTAGAGGGTTGGCAAATTTGTCAAGGAACATGAGGATGTTGACTCGTAAAGGTGTTACGTTCAAGTGGAATGAATCTTGTGAGGAAGAGTTTGGTAAGATTAAAGATGCTATAGTCAATGCACCCATCTTGAAAACGTTTGAAGAAAGTAGACATTCATTACTATTTGTGGATGCAAGTGACTATGGTATTGGGGCAGTCCTAATGCAGGAAGATCAGGAGGGCTTACACACCATAGCATTTGCCTCTAGATCTCTCAAAGGACCTGAGAACAGATATTCAGTGGTAGAAAAGGAAGCATTGGCTTGTGACATAAACTAAGCCTCCTTCACCAATCAGGAACACCAGAAGGTAAGTAGTTTACATGTAGGTTTTATTCTCTTAGTTAGTACGTAGAGAAAGCACTGGGACATCCATCTGGTCCAGTATCTTAGGTCCAACTGCCCTCAGTAGAACGTTGAAATCAAACCTACACCAACATTCCACCTAGAGTCCCAGTGACATCCCCACACCAACATTCCACCTAGAATGTTAGTGACATCACCGCCCTTCACCACAACACTCATAGCCATAATCAATCCCACACAGATTATGACATATGTCCTTCTCTTCAACCAATACAACACACCTCGCAATAACCCATCCCACACAGATTATGACATATATATGTCCCTCTCTAAACCAACCCAATACTAATAGCCATAATCGGGCCCAGAACAGGTCATGACATATGTCTCCCTCCCTTGGACTGACACATCACAACCCCATGACATCACCCACCATGAGGATGGATGAACACCGCCAATAAATGTTCCGAACTAAATGGCTCATAACATCTCCGAACAGCTCCCAGCTGAGCCCTTGTACCACACCACACTTCTAACCCATAATCTGTAAATTTTTGACAACACACAGCTGGAACCCAAAAATAAAACTTATGACCAAACATCATCTGGCTGCCCCTTAACCTAGAAACAGGCTCTGGCAGCCCCTTGAATGACCAGACAGCACCTAACTGCCCTTACCCAAAACATAGATATAATCTAAAAACCCCTTAGTACCGCCATAACAACACTAACTATTCCTAACCAGGCCCTATACAGCACCTAAATAAACCTTAAATCAACAACAGCACCTCGCTGCCCAACCGACAACCAACAGCACCTGACTGTCCCTAAAAGCACCAGACAGCACCTGACTGCCTGATGGACAGCACCTCACTGCCCCCTCTACACCCAGGCAGCACCTCACTGCCCCTAAAACAACCCACAACACCTCACTATCCCCAAAACACCAGCAGCTCCTCACTGCCCCCGAAAATGACCAAACAGCACCTTACTGCCCCTAAAACAACCAGACAGCACCTCACTGTCCCCAGAAATGACCCAGACAGCACCTCACTGTCCCAAACACACCAACTGCACCCCACAGTCCCTTAAAACACCAGACTGCACCTCAGTAACCTAAAGCCAACACAACACCTCGCTACCCCACCTACCAACATGTGGACAGCACCTCCTGCCCCTAAAACAACCAAACAGCACCTAACTGCACCTCACAGTCCCTACCAACAACCAGACAGCACCTCACTGTCCCTAAATACACCAGGCAGCACCTAAAACAACCAGACTGCATCTCACAGTCCCAATAACAACCAGACAGCTCCCAACTGCCCCTAAAACGACCAGACAGCACCTCACTGCCCCTAAAACAACCAACAGCACCTGACTGTCCCTAACACACCAGAACACAACCAGACCGCACCTCACAGTCCCAACAAACACCACCTCAGTGCCCTAAAACCCCCCAAAACTCACCAGAAACCAACCAGACAGCACCACACTACCCCCAAAAATGACACGGACAGCACCTCACTGCCCGCTAAACAGCACCCCACTGTCCCCAAAAACAACCAGACAGTACTGTCCCCAAAAAAAAACCAACAGCACCTAACTAAACTCTAAAACACCCAGGGCGCACTCGCATGTGCCCCTAAAACAACCAAACACCACCACACTGTCCCTAAATACACCAGAAAACAACCAAACAAGACCTCACTATCCCTACAAACACCAGACAGCCCTTACTGCCCCAAAAACAACAGACAGCACCTAACTGCACCTCACAGTCCCTACCAACAACCAGACAGCACCTCACTGTCCCCCAAAAACGACCAAGACAGCACCTCACTGCCCCAAAAACAACCAGACTGCACCGCACAGTCCCTAACGACATCAGACAGCTCCCAACTGCCCCTACAAACGACCAGACAGCACCTGACTGTCCCTAAAACACCAAACAGTGCCTAACTGCCTAATGGACAGCACCTCACTGCCCCCAAAAATGACCCAGACAGCACCTCACTGTCCCTAAATACACCAGGCAGCACCTCACTGTCCCTAAAAACACCAGGCCGCACCTCACAGTCCCTACACACACCACCTCACTACCCTAAAACACCCAAAACACACAGAACACAACCAGACAGCACCTCACTGAACTGTCCCTGAATACACCAGAAACCAACCAGACAGCACCACACTGTCCCTAAAAATGACCCAGACAGCACCTCACTGTTCCAAAAACCCCCGACAGCACCTCACAGTCCCTACAAACAACCAGACAGCACCTCACTGCCCCAGACAACAACCAGACAGCACCTCACTGCCCACTAGACAGCACCTCACTGCCCCCAAAAATGACCCAGACAGCACCTCACTGTCCCAAACACACCAACTGCACCCCACAGTCCCTTAAAACACCAGACTGCACCTCAATAACCTAAAGCCAACACAACACCTCGCTACCCCACCTACCAGCATGTGGACAGCATCCAGAAAACACCTCACTATCCCTACAAACACTAGACAGCACCTCACTGCCCCAAAAACAAGCAGACTGCACCGCACAGTCCCCAACAACACCAGACAGCTCCAACTGCCCCTACAACAACCAGACAGCACCTCACTGCCCCTGAAACAACCAGAAAGCACCTGACTGTCCCTAACACACCAGAACACAACCAGACCGCACCTCACGGTCCCAACAAACACCACCTCAGTGCCCTAAAACCCCCAAAACACACCATAAACCAAACAGACAGCCCCTCGCTGCCCCCAATGTGACCTAGGTAACACCTGACTGCCCGCTAAGTGGCACCTGACTGCCCACTAGACAGCACCTCACTGCCCCCCCTAAAATTGCCAGACAGCACGCCACTGCCGCACAAGAGCGACAGCCCTCACTGCCCGCTAGACAGCACCACGCTGCCCCCAAAATTGACACGGACAGCACCACACTGCCCGCTAAACAGCACCCCACTGTCCCCAAAAACAACCAGACAGCACTGTCCCCAAAAACAACCAAACAGCACCTCACTGCCCGCTAAAAACAACCCAGACAGCACCACCTGTCCCCTAAAACATGACCAGACAGCACCTCGCTGCACCCATAACACTGGGATCATGCATACATAACCAGGGGACATGCCCCTACGAACATGACAAACAAAGCACTACAGGACAACATGTAAACCCCACAGTAAGCGATAACCATATCAAAAGCATGGCGCTAAAGTCCCTGCGCCCAACCCCAACATGTCCCTGAAATGCAAAACACCAAATGCATGACAAGCAATTGTAAATGCAAAAATAAAATTGATGCAAGTGACTTGGCGCTAAAGTCCCTGCGCCCAACCCCAACATGTCCCTGAAATGCAAAACACCAAATGCATGACAAGCAATTTTAAATGCAAAAATAAAATTGATGGGAGTGACATGGCGCTAAAGTCCCAGCGCCATACCCCCACCCACATGTCCACCTCAGCCAACCTGAAAGCAAACATTGCATAAACAACATTACACTGTCCCATGGACCCCACACCCACAAGTCCATACTGAAAACCCAAGGATATGTCCTGACAGCAGGCCACATACATAAACACAACATAATAAATTACAGGCCATAACTGCTAACATTAACCCGGGACCAAACCATAGTTGTACTAAACCCAGAGGCCACAACATAAACACAACAGCATTATAATTACACGGGCCTCCCCAACACCTACCACATAAAAAGGTCTGGACCTGACAGATCCTCCACGCCATGTGAGCCCCAGAGGTCTGGATCCAGCGCTCGCCACTTTGCCATGCTTGGTGTCAAAACACCCACTTGTTGCTTCCTCCGTTTTACAGCATAAACATTGTAAACTCCCGTTAGAGCAAACACGATCCCCGCATTTCTCACCAGCTCCATTGACAACCGTCTTCCTGCAGGCATAACCTCAGCGCCCTCCAGTTGTGCGAGACCATCATGAACACCGGGACAATCCAGACAAGGCATGTGTCCATCCATGGCATGTGTCCCAATATTATTCCTGTGCACCTCGGAACAATAGCTTCCTAATCCAGCGCCGGCAAGACACTCACAAGCAACGTCGCGTTCCAAGGGGACTTTGCGTTCCACGAGGTTGTTGCGCTCCAGCTGGGCCTGCTGTAATGCCAGTCCTCCGCCCACTGATGCTGGCCCAGCCCTTGCCGACGTCACCATATCTGCACCCGACATCCTGAGGGAAAAATCTCTAAAGCATTTCCAGGTGCTCTCCGTCCCCTGATGGCCGCGCACCACAGCGCCACCTAGCGGTTGCAGGGGAAGTTAACACCCTGCACCCTGACGAAACACCAATTCCAAAAACAGACGACCTCCGGCTCCGGACCAAGGACCCTGCCACCCTGTCTGACAGCAAAATCCTCGGGCCCAGGGGCTTGCACACCCCCGCTGCGACGACGACAGTCCAGCAGTCCAACGGCTGCAACCTCTGGCCCCCTCGATCTGGGCCTCCTGCCAGCAGGCTCCACAGCAACCCCTTCAGGTTAAACTAAAAGCCAATACAGCTGGACACACACGGAGGTATAACAGCGCCACCAGCTGCACCTCCTCCACTGGCACAGCTGTTACGGGCCACCCGAATCCTTCAATGCCCCAGCACTTGCACAGCTCCAGCCCGCAGGACACCTCTGCTTCAGCTGGACCCCGACCTGGACCTCCACTGCACCGCCCGGCCTGCAGCTCCTCGTTACTGGATGGATGTCAACCTGGAAGGCAGCGCTTCTCACCAGCTGCCCCTTCCCAGCAGCACCGGAACCATCCTCGTCGCCAGTGACATAAACTAAGCCTCCTTCACCAATCAGGAACACCAGAAGGTAAGTAGTTTACATGTAGGTTTTATTCTCTTAGTTAGTACGTAGAGAAAGCACTGGGACATCCATCTGGTCCAGTATCTTAGGTCCAACTGCCCTCAGTAGAACGTTGCAATCAAACCTACACCAACATTCCACCTAGAGTCCCAGTGACATCCCCACACCAACATTCCACCTAGAATGTTAGTGACATCACCGCCCTTCACCACAACACTCATAGCCATAATCAATCCCACACAGATTATGACAGCTTGTGTCTGGGGAGTGGAAAAGTTCAAAAGATATTTGTGGGGCAGAGAATTCACAGTATGTACAGACCATAAACCCCTAATAGGAATATTTACCAAAGGTGGTCTGGAGGGAGTCTCCAGACGCATCATGAAGTGGGTGACATCCCTACAAGGCCTGCAATATGATATGCTTCACATTAGTGGTGAAACCAACGTAGTTGCTGATGCCTTATCCAGATCAGTAGTGAGAGAAACAGTGTCTGAGGAGTCTCCTCTGACTCGTGAGAAAGGTGTTGAAATATTTCAGGTTCATGAGTCAGTAAAGAAAGAGGAGTGGGACAATGCATGTTCAGAGGATGAATTGTACCAGAGAGTTTTAACATTGGTGACGCAGAACAGAATAAGAAACTATATTGGTGATTTAGGCGGGTTTGCCAAAGTTAAGGAAGAACTCTGGATTGATAAAGGATACTTACATAGAGGACATCAGATGGTTGTACCTATTAAAATGAGAAAATTAATAATTGAGCTAGCTCATGTTGGGCATTTGGGACTGCCTAGAACCAAAGGCTTGGTTAGAGCAGAATTTTGGTGGCCTAATCTTGACAAAGACACTGAAGAAGTGGTCAACAATTGTTGTGATTGCATTGAAGGTAATAAGGGTCTCAGGATTCAAAAAGTACCCATGACTGTTAGAAAGCCATCCACAGTTCCATGGGATGAGGTTGCTTTAGACTTACTAGGGCCTTTCAATATCAAGGGTGTGAGAGACACCTATGTATTGGTTGTCATAGATTTATTATCCAAGTGGCCCGAAATATTTACACTAAGAGACATATCCAGCAGTAGCATCATTAAATGTTTGGAGCAATTATTTTGGAGAGAGGGATTCCCCAGAAAGTGTTTATCAGATAATGGGACCCAATTGGTTTCCAAGGAATTTAGAGAGTTCTTGAGTAACCATGGAATAGAACAAGTAACCACTTCATTATATCATCCCCAGACCAATGGGTGTGTAGAACGCTTCAACCGCACTCTCATGGATGCAATTAGAATTGCGGTAGCAACAGGAGGTGACTGGATCAGGACCATAATGGAGAGAACATTCCAATATAGACTAGCACCACACAGTGTTACGGGTGTATCCCCATTTGAACTATTAAGAGGGAGGAAACCTAACTCACACATGTGTCCAGGCTGGATGGGAAGGTCAAAATTCGTAGGAATAGATCTGGAGGGAGTGAGAGAGAAGATATTTGAATCTGGGGTCAGATCCAAGGAGCAATATGACAGGAAGAATGCTTGTAGAGAATTCAGTCTTGAGGAAGGTGATTGGATCAAGATCAAACTTCCCACCAAGGTGCGCAAAGGTGCATCCATATTTTCACAGCCAAAACAAGTTGTTAAAGATATGGGATCTTCGGTGCTTGTTAAAGGGGGTGGGGTCTGGAACAAGGAGAGGATAGCAATTTGCAAAAAGGTAAACAACAACTTGTAACTGCACTGCAAGGTATTTAAAGCAATTTAATTATTTCTTCATATAGCGGTGTATCAGATACTATGTAAATAATGAACTACTTATGTTCAATGAAATCTATTATCTAGTTTAGGCAAATACTTATATTTTGGTAAAAGGAAGGGAGGTGTTAGGAGGTGGTTACATTTACTTCATTGAGTTTACAATCACATCAATTCAGCTGCTGCCATGTAACCTAGTTACCAAGGAACCTTTGTTGTTATGATTAAGCAAAGGTTCCACATTCTAGCAGCAGAGAGAGAGAGGATTGAGAGCAGGAGGACAGCCACAGCTGGGGGCCTTTCTCTTGGATGAACTAAAGAAATAAAGCCTCTCTATAAAGCCAAGCTTCAGCGTGAAGCGTGGTCATTTACATATTAACAGAAGTGATCAGTGTTAATCCCGATATTTAAGGGGGACAGAAGAGACCCTATGAATTACTAATCGGTCTTGACCCTTAAGATATGTTAGAATGGTGTATGTTACGGCAGGAACGGCTAGTATACAGAAAAACTGCTGTAACTTGGTTTGTGATTTAGGAGTACTTTATTCTAAATATATTGAAGACATTTAATGTAGGTTTATTTACAATTCACCAATTCTGCTGTCCTTTCTTACCATTGTTTCCTTACTTAACATAGTTTCAGTATTGTCGTTTTCAGCTCTCGGGTCAATGTTTTACCCCAGGGAGTCTATTGAAAAACAGACACAAACACAGCTTCATAGGAGATATCAAATTCACAAACTGCATGTGATGATGATGGGATTAAATGTCGAGACTTCCAGGATGTCATCACACGCTGGCTGTGCTACACCCATCTCTATGTATTTCTGGTTAGTGATAGTAGCAGTTACTGTAGTGTATTTCTAAAAAGATGTTGCTTTTGTCTTGTAGTTGGGATATATCGTTTCCAAAAGGAAGCATTGTGAACTGACTGAAACTCTTGTTGTGTAAATGAAGACTGAAGAAACCCTCAAGCTGAAATTCCATGCCGAGCAATCACCCTTCTCTGCTACATAACACCTGCGTTGAATTGAGTGTGCAGTGACCTACCAGGATAAGACTCCGTCATCATCTCGTAAATGCCCTTTGACGTATATCCTCCTTATAACATGAGGTCACCTATGTCCGTGAGGCTCCAAGTCTGTAAGCTGCCTCTGCGAATCACTTTGGTAATTGGGAGATTTGTTTTAGACTAAAGAAACCATCAATGAGCCTGAGGATCATGATTCCTTGGTAAGATATTATAGCATTGCACTTTGTAGAGTCAAAACATGTTTAGAAATTGATGGCATTTCAACTCAACGCAAAATAGAATCCCGTAGGGTTACTAGAATTGCCTAATTATGTGAACATGTTCTGCATTGAATGGTGCAATATGTAATTGTGTCCTCTACATAGTCCTTTTGAATATCTGCAAAACCTCACTTAATTGTACTATTGGGTAAATGAACAAATTCAACTCTACTCTATACTAACTCATTCTTCCAGGCTGGGGCTGCATGGAACACTCATGTATCCAATGGGAGACTGTGTTGTAGGTATAAGAGTGATGGAATGATGGGTGTCTGGATGAAACTCTCAATCGAAGGATAATTCTTCGAGACTCCACATGACTACATTGTGTGCCACGATCATCACATCCGAAAATGTAATGACTGAGCTAAATGGTGCCGTCAACAAATCTCCCTAAGGCAAATGTGCTATGAAGTAGAATGCTTAATCTGATGTGCAGTAGCATCACAAAAATGGGATGGGACAAGCCTTAATAGAAAGAGGTAACCAAAGTATATCAAAGAATTGAAAACTGGAAAAGAGCAGCGATATGAATCACGGAGCATAGCTGTGTCGCCGCATGGAATCAATTTGCAGATTCCAGTGCTCCCGAACATTATACACGGTATGGATTTTCTCTTCTGCAATTTAAAAATGAACGATATCACACTTCTCATAACCTGAGCTCACGTCATTTCAGTAACTTGCAGTACAGGTATGTCTGAAAGACATGCAAGTCTGGTAATCTGGGCAGCAATTGGACTGCTCTGAAACTACACTGGTCACAAAGTCCGGTCCTCGAGAGTCCGAAAAATACACCAGGTTGTTAGGATTACCAATCACTGTGTACACAACTACTATTTAGCTTCACTGCATGTATATAAATATACATTTGGTGCGGGTATCCTGAAAACCTGGAGTGGATCTGGCTCTTGGGTACGAGATGTGAGATCTTTGGCCTACGCTTTCTCCTATTGGTGAGAATCCTACTCCTCCTGTGTCTTGGGTACATCTCATGGGCCACACAGTTTACTTCGAACACACCAGAACTCCCCAAGGGCAATGCATGTCTGGCCCTTTTTGTGTTGCCACCTTTTGTGTGTTTTTACAAACATACAGTACTAAACTTGCCAAATTCATTGCCATGTAGTGCCTGGGCTATGTTTGTTGTTGAATTTAAAGTGGATTGGTTCTTTCTTAGGAGCCGTAATATGTAATAGTTGAATTTCATCTGAATGCAGTGATCATGCCATCACTAGTGAAAGTCTACACACAACACACACACACAAACAATCATTCATTATAATTAAACGCTGTGTTTAATTGGTGAGTGTGTGTTCATCAAACAGACACAATGGCAACCGTTTGGCACGCACAAACACTTCCCTAGCCCCTCTGGGCACTCCCCCGTGGAAATGGACATATCAACCTACCAATAATCCAGCCAAGTTATTCAAAACATATTGAATAACCTCTACCGAAAGTGATTAGATTCAATTATTTCTCATACATATGTTTTATGGTCAGACTGAAAACCTGGCTTTTCCTTTTTAGTGGATGGACAATTTCAGCCATAGCACACTGTTTTCTTTTATCTCCCACCTTTTTGAAGAGGAGATACATATCTCACTAGCAAACAGCCGCTACCAGTCGATGAGCTACGACCTCCACTCTGCCTGCTGCTCAGCAATACTGCAGTACTCCCATGTTTTCCTCTGGTGAGGAACTAGAGGTTTGGGTAGAAGAGCAGAACTTCCAAAGGAGAGTCCCAGTGAATGTTCTAACTCCATAACCTCAACTCCACTGTGGTGGGGTACCTGTTCTCCCTACTATAGCTTCTGACAAGTGTCAGGCAAAGGAAAGGGCCATTATTTAGATTTTTGGAAGATGTTTTACTTTAAAATACTAGTTTTCGAAGCCACGTGCATTCTGGGTGATATGGAAATGTTAAATCCTAAAGGCGGTTTCAGGGTGCTGTGTTCTAGTCCTTGGTTTCTGCAGACTGTGCCTGATTATCATGCACCAGAAAGGAGCGAGCAAAGTGCACAGAAATCTGTTGCAGAATGATGGCCGCCATGTTGGCTGTGGGAGCAACCATTGGACACCTTTGCCTTGAGCGTGTGCACATGGTGGTGACCGATCCAGATACATCACATGCAGTGGAGAAAGCTACAGGAAATTGGGAATCTCCCAAGTTCCTTCCATTTTGCTGCTGTAAGCAGCGAAACATGAGCATGTAACGATTTTTTAATTAAACAAAAAACATTGGAATGGTTTTTCCCTAAAGAAAGTCTATCTTAAAACATGTAAACTGAAGGCCCAAACATATGGCAGGCATGTTTGAGTCGATAGCAACATGTATATACTTTTCTTCCTTGTCCATGCAACTGAAAACAATGAGCTGATAACACTTTGTGATATGTTGGTTGTGTAATTGTTATCTTTTCCTACTGCTAATAACCATACCAACTTTCACACAGTGCCTACTCTGTTTATAGAGGTCAGATAGTTTTATCATGGGTTGTATTAGTAATGAAAGTGTTTCTAAAGGTGCAAAAACTAAACTGCACATTGTGGCGAGGTGGAGTAAGGAGACTGACCGGGTGATAGCATTTTGGCTGTAAATGTTAATTTTCAACAAAAAAGAAACTAGCCTATGTCTCCCTAGTTCTAAAGGGACCTCCCTTTCTAAACAAATAACTTGTGTGCTCCTTGTCAAGATGTATGCCAATACCAAAATACTGTCCTCTGTCCAAACCAACTACTCTATCCCTACCACTAGTAAATGAACACACATATTTCAACAGGCTTCTTGACTAGAACACCAAGAGAATGACTCTGTTCTCCTTGCGAAACAACCCAGTGTTAGGTTAAGTTTACAGCAGCCTCTTGTAATATGGTCTGATTTACTAAAATGAAATTGGATCCGGGGAATGACTCCCTTCTCCTGGTCTATCTGGAGGAGTCTTGAAGACTGTTCCATGATAGTCTTTTACACAAGTCTTTGAAATTCTCTTTACTTCCTCCCTAGGATTCTGGAATAGTTGGGTTAAAGTTTTATCAACTCTTATTCCTATGTTAGTTAGTCTCTTGGGGCTTCTTATACCCTGTATCTGTTCTCTGCTGCTGGGGAGATTACTCCCAGACGGTTCTTTACCCTCTTGGTCTCTTCCACACTTATTATATTCTCCACTGTGATGAGGGAGTTCACTCCTGAGGCACCTTTAGACTTTATTACTTTTGTTGTCACCACTATGGCGAGGGAGATCACTTCTGATGCACTCTAAACTTTGGCAGCTTCGCAGTTTACTAATGGAACAAGGGAGACTACTTCTGTAACTTTCTTGGCTTATGGTCTCTGAGTATCACTTACTGTGACATGGGAGATTACTCCAGAGGAGTAATTGACTCTTGGTTCAATGGGTATCACTACTGTAATCAGAGAGAACACTCCTGAGGAATACTTGACTCGTGCATCTCTGGATATTACTACTGTGATGATGAAGATCACTGCCATGGATTACTTGACTCTTGAACCTCCCTGTACGAAAGTGGGCTTTTAGGGAGCCAGGACAGCCAAAGTCAATGGGCCAGTTCAAAGTCCTGATGCACTCTTCTTGGAATAATGTTTTCAAATAGTCAGTAGTTCAGTAGAAATCACAGAAGCTCAAGAGGAGCCACCTTGAAGAAGCACAAGCTGGGAGGCCAGCGCAGGTGATGTTGAGGTCAACTCAAAAGCAGTGGTTGAAGTGAGCGGGAGCGGTCGGGAGCGGTGCTCCTCTACTTTTTTAAATTATCTTTTACAGCTCCTATACTTTTATTTTAAAAAGAAACTGTTCCGGAATGATTTCATTTTAAAATAAAAGTGTAGGAAGACGTTGCAGCTTGCACTTTCAGTGCACTGCACTGAACGTTCCCTTAAACAGCAGGTGCAAGTGTTTGGGGGTTTGTATTGTGGCTGGGAGGCGGCGTGACGAAGGGGTTTGTGGGGAGCAGGGGCAGGCTAGCAGGGAACATAGTTCCACTACTTCTTTTCGTACACTTCGACCACTGCTCAAAAGGGTTTAGACTAGTACTCCCCAGGCTAGGAAACACTGCAAATGGCAAAACATAGATGTACCCCAAACCCCTCAGTACCCAACAATTGAAGAATTGGTTCCAGCTGGATGTCTTCCTGTTGCAGTGTAGCAGAGCCTTGTTCCTGGTCTTTGGTCGTGGTGACGATTGGGAGGACGTCTGACGGGCTACTGCCACAGCACGAGAGAGAGGGACTCTGCAGCAATGAATTCTCCTGGATTCAGGGGCCTTTTGTGGTTTTGGTACTTTTTTCTCAGTGCCAAATGAGAACGAACATCTCCGGTTGGAAGTTACTTGATCCCTTGGTCCTGGACTCTGGTGGGGGGATCTGGAGGAATATTTCCTGCTTCTGTAGGGTCTTCTGGATGCCCATGAACAAAGTTTTGGCCAGATTTGCACTTCCAAAGATGGTCAGAGTGTCCGTGGCATTGGAATTCTGAAGCCTTGGAGAGTCATAGCAAGTCGGGGGTGAGGCCAAAATAAAGCTTGTCTTAAGCCTAGTTGGTCCCACTAGTCCAAAGGAGGAAGTCATCCCTTGCAAGTCTTCCAATTGAACAAAAACACAGTCAGCACAGCTGCAGGGCTTCACCAGGCACTTCGCAGTCCAGGAGGGTGGTGCTGGTGTCTCTTCATGTCTTCTTCATTTGATGTTGTCCTCCAGTGGTCGACTTTGCCCCTAGTGCCAAAAACCTCACCTTTTAAGCAAGTTCCCATCCTTTCACAGCCCTATAGGGGGTCAATCACCCAGCAGGGTGGCTGTCAGCCAGCTGGCCAATCTGTACTGGTTTCACTCAGGCACACCTAGAGACAAAGGACAGGGACATTACGGGACACTCCCCCACTTCCTGCCTTTCCAGACACACTAGTGTCTGTGAGGGCTTCAGGGCTGAAGCCCACCAAAGACAAAATGCACAACGGACTCAAACATGATTAAACAATAGAGTAAAAGCCAAAAAAGAACGAACTGACAAGAAATGGCAATAAAAGAAGACAGGGGCTATTTTGGGAAAATGGTCATCCATGGGTGCTATACTGCAGCTGAGGAATTAGCCTGCAGATACATGTCACAAAGGTAGTAAAAAAGAAACCACTGCAACCAGCCATTCAAGTTAGTTGCTGTAACAGAATGTTACATGAGAAGGGGGATAAGGAGCTGCCTTGTAACCCCCTAGCACTCCACATAGGGTGTTGTGTGTTGGATCAACAAAAGAAAAGGTTAGTAACACAAAAGTAATCTTATTATTCTTGGGAAGAGTAGTTCATCCAAGAAAATGTATTTAAACATTAAGAGAAGTCCAAGGCACTTCTCAGTGGCACTGCACAAAAGGTGCTGTGTGTCACCATGCAAAAAGCAGATGCCTATGGAGTTTACCAGACTCCATTAAACAATAAGAAACCACAAATCCTAGCCATAAAAACACTTGAGGGAGTGGGGAAAAGGTCTCACTCACTAAGGTGTAAAGAAATAAAACGCCCTGAGTCCAGCAAAATAGCTGGGGGTCTGTCAGGTTAAAGGGAATTGGCACAGGAATGAAAATGTTCCCTAATAGCTGCTTTACCTGTTCTTCCTGGGGGGTCTCAGGTCGGTGTTGCTTGAGTATGTTTTCCCTGTGTGCTCTTTTACGGGTTCTCTTCTGCCGGTGCAGCTCCACAGAGCAGTTGCTGCTGCGATATATGTGCTGCTAATGGACCACAGAGTCCACCAATGGGAGGTCAAGTCACTACCGGATTCTCCACTCTTCAGGAACAAATCGGATTCCCACCGGCTCACGTAGTTCCTCTCTGCTTCCCGGCTGTAGTGACTCTCAGAGTTTTGGTTGCCATGGGTTTGAACTTCCAGGGCTGTGCAGGACAGACACCAGCTTCCCTCGCGGCTCCTCCTGCTTCCCAACATACTTAGTCCTTCCTTAGTCTCTTCTTTACATAGTGGGTCCCACCCCCGCGTAACATCAAGGTCATTCTCCATTGATTTTGATGTCATCTTCATGCCTCCTTGGACCCACCTCACCAAAGTCTCTTGGCAATCTATTCTATTGCTACTCTGCTGGCTTCTTTGGCTCTTCTTTGTTTCAGTCATACCAGGTCTCAAAGGTGAGACAGGAGAGGCTTTACAACAACACACGGCAGCACTTTCAGATTGAGCATTAGATGGATTTAGCAAGTTATGGCTTCTGGAAAAAATGGATTAGGGAGGTTCTTTATGGTACAGGAGTCCTTATCCCAAGGCGGGGAGTCTCTCCTTGTGAGGTTGCACTTTCCACCCCCACTATGGGAACTGTTGGTTAGCGGTCTCTCCTCCTTAGCCTTACAGTTTAGGGCTCCCCTCCGGGGACAAGTGATGAGATCCCGGCAATCATCATAACATTTATAATTGCAAGTCTTAGGAAGGTAGTCAATTGTCTGAAAGTCTTGTGTGCAATCACGTGATTTTATCAGTCAAAACTATTGATGTTAATAGGACGGCATGTACTGAACCATGATCATGTTTTTATGTTTAGGTCTATCTATCGCTGGTGGGCATGGATATGCTTGATGGGCTGCCTCGCTTCAGCAGGTGGGTAAAAATGACAATGCCAGTGGTACACTGGTCTTCAATTTAAAATGAAAGCACAAGGTGTTAGTTTCATTCTACATCAATGTTGTATGTTGAAATTCTGATGAAGGATTGGCAAAGATGGACAGCAGGAATAGGCACAGGTGACAGCACACGTACAACAATACAAAAGAGGTATTCCAGACAACATTGCCTTTCAGTGGTAAACAAAGTAACCACCTAGGGTTATGTCAATGAACAATGGGCCTCATTACGACCCAGGCGGTAAGTTACCGCCTGGTTCGTACCTTTACCACCATGGCGTAAACTACGTTTACGTCATGGTGGTTGGCGGACTTACCGCCCCATTCCGAGGTTGGCGGGGCGGTAAGTCCCCATTAACCCATTTACCCTTCCCCATTCCCATTTTTGCCCCATAGGGCATAATGGGAGTGGGGAAGGCGTTAATTACTCCACCGTAAATTACGGTGGCGTAATTAACAACAAGGTCCCTTAGCGCCATGGATTTTAACACCTGCTAAACGCAGGTGTTAAATCCTCCATGGCGCTAAGGGACCTCTGAATCAGGCGGTAAGGGTCGGCGCTGTTTACGACGCAGTAAACCCCTTACCGCCTGGGTCCTAATGAGGCCCAATGTGTCCAACAGAAATGGAGTAGTGAGTCTAAGGTCTGCTGCTATACATGTTCTACTTGCTCCTCTGAATGCTTCAGAAGCTTGCTGTTGGTCTTCACAGCCTGGCCCGATAATGGCCTGATAGCCCAAGTGAAGACTCTTTGCTGAGGTAATGCCCTTAATGCGAGTATCACAATGCCATTATTGACCGGAACGGCTGCCACGTCAGGTATTATCACCATTACCAATCATGAGTTCCCCAGTGAAAAACAAGGATGTTATTAAGGGTAACAAAAATAAAATGGAGCACTAACCTTTTAGACATGCACTGCTTCCACTTGCTGGGTACATAGAAGAAAAACCCCAGATGAGCAATAGTCTCTTTAGGAACAGAAAAGGAAACCCACCAGGCAGAGAATCTGCTACACAAGGTGAACATGTTAGGCAGCTGAAGACATCGAACATTCCATTAACACAACCCACATGCGATTGCTTCACTTTCAAGCGCGTAAGAGAGATGTCCTGGCTTATTTCCCCCCCTACAGTATGCTATTGATGCAGTTGATATACAGTTAGGGAACAATGATGCAAGAAACAGTCCCAGAGTAACATGAATAAAGATGCGTCAATACAATAGCTTATTACCTGGCCTCTCATATACAATAGATTAATACCTTCAGTTAATGTCCTACTGTGCTACACTATTAACTGCAAGCATGTAGGGCAGAATAATTCTCTCAGCTTCTCTGGGGCGCCATAATTGGCAATTTTTGGGTTCTACGCAACTTTAGATGGACATTGATGGAATAGACTAAGTCAAGTGTCCAGTTGTTTTAATGTTCTGTGTAATTGAAGGAAGGCTTCCTTTCTCTGATAGGTTGCTCTGCTGAGACAAAATACATTTGCTTTTTGACTTTTCTGCAAATGTGCATCAGCTGAGGATACTGTGATAGAAGCCAAAACAAAGATGGCAGGTGGAGTGCTACATTTTCAGGTAGAGAAGTGGGGGGGAGGAGGGGCGCTTGCCTTCTGGTAAATTGAGCAGCTTGGGAAAGAAAGACACCAAGAAGTCAATGCAATGGTATTATGACCCAACCCCCCCTATGTTAGGCCTTCCACACTTATACTATTTTCCCAGTTCTTATTTTTCAAATCATCCGTGTATTCGTGAGGTGTCATAATATCCTTTTAGACATGTCTAACATGCTGTACAATAACCACGGAGTGATAGGCGCCTCGCTTGACCTGCATCAAAATGATGCAATTTCAATTTGGTGATTTCATTTAAGGGTTTCAGATTCCTGATATTTGCGAGGATCACTTTCGGAAGGGGTCATGAAGAGACTTAGTGTACAGGGGTAGACTGTCTTGCTGGGGTGTTTTAAGCGATGTATCCATTGAGGGCACAGTTGATGTCTTGGGATAAGACTTAGCTATTGACCTCTTGAAGATTGAGAAACCCAGATTAAGGAAACAGCGCCTAGGATAAGAGTTCCAGGGTAGACAGGCAGTTACAGTATCAAAGGTCTAGAGCATTGAGTGCAGAACTCCCTCAGTGATCATCTTGCCCAAGGTCTGAAGACTGCGGTAGAAACCCACCCTGCGGCTCCAGAGTGGACGCATTGTCTGGGGGGAGATGCCATTGGGGGTCACAGCAGCCTGCATGCTTCTGTGGTGCTTACCTTCTCCTTTCTGCGCCCAACTAAGTGGGGTGTGGAACGTTTGCCTATTTCTCTGTTTCCCAACATTTTGTGAACTCCACATTTGCTAAGGCTAGTATCTGAAGTAAGAGGCTCCCTTAAATGATATGTCCTAATATAAAGCATTGTGTTTGTGAACACAGGATCAAAAGAAATGTGAATATTTCGTGTAATCAGTAGCATGCTCTACTGTTGGATTTGCATACGAGGAGACATGCTACATGATTGCGCTGTTTATCTCAAATATGGTCTGCTTTTATATTTTAGCCGATGTGAGCTTCTGCAAAAATAAAGGGCAACTATGCAGTGAAAATGCCGACTGCTTGGGAACTTCGGATGGCAACTACTTCTGTGTCTGTCAATCTGGCTATTCAGGCGATGGGATCCAATGCCTTGACATAGATGAGTGTAAAACTGGCCTTCACCGTTGCCATAAAGAAGGCAACTGTATCAACACACTTGGCAGCTATACGTGTCTCTGCAAACCTGGCTACACGGGAGATGGATTGACCTGCGCTGACATCAACGAGTGCCTCTCATCTAATGGCGGATGCCATGCCAATGGCCAATGCACCAATATACCTGGAGGAAAAATCTGTAATTGCAGAACTGGGTTTACCGGTGACGGCTTCACTTGCAGCGATGTCAACGAGTGTGCGACTCCGTCCCTATGTCACTGGAATGCCACATGCTTGAATACGATTGGCTCCTATGCGTGTAACTGTAACCAAGGCTACAAAGGAAATGGCAACTACCTATGTGTGGATGTAGATGAATGCTCTGACATTCCTGGGATCTGTGCTTCAGCCTCAGGCTTTTTGGGATGCCGAAATTGGCCGGGATCATATGAGTGCATGTGTCCTGCAGGCTATCAGAATGGTGGAGGCAGATGTATAGACATCGATGAGTGTGGAAGAAGGATTTGCAGCCCTTTTGCCAACTGCACCAATTTTCCTGGGTCTTTCAACTGCACCTGCATGGATGGATTCATTGGCAATGGCTTGGCTTGTGTGGATATTAACGAGTGTGCAGGTGAGAACAAATGCCACTATGGAGCCAACTGCGTGAACTTCCTGGGTAGTTATAACTGCGTTTGCAAGGCGGGATTCTCAGGAAATGGCATTGTGTGCGCGGATATAAATGAATGTTTGGACCCGGCCATTTGTCCTGGTAATTCCAGATGCGTGAATACAGATGGATCCTTTATCTGTCGGTGTCCCGCAGGCTACGAGCTAATTACAACCAACTGCACCGATATTGATGAATGCAAAGCTGGACTCTGCAGCCCCAATGCAAACTGCTTGAATTTTCCGGGTACTTTCACCTGCCAGTGCAGGAGTGGATTCACTGGCAGTGGCATAGTGTGCGTGGATATCGATGAATGCTTACTGAGCAACGGTGGATGCCATGTCAACGCCTGGTGCACCAATCTGAACGGATCCTACAACTGTAGTTGCAAGCGAGGATTCCTCGGAGATGGAGTGGCCCAGTGCGACGACATAGATGAATGCAGACAGAACAATGGGGGCTGCCTGAATGGCGCCACCTGCCTCAATGCCCTCGGATCCTTCCAGTGCCAGTGCGGCATAGGCTATCAGCTGCTCAACAATACAAGCTGCCAGGACGTTGATGAGTGTGCGACTGGCAGTGGGTCATGCCAGGACAATGAACAATGTGTAAACTCCATAGGGTCGTTTAACTGTCAGTGCAGGGCTGGCTTCTCTAAACTCAATGGCGTCACGTGTAGCGACATCGATGAATGCCAAAGCAGACCGTGCCATTCCCAGGCCACGTGCTCCAATACATTTGGTTCCTATTCATGCTCCTGCAGGAAGGGGTTTGAGGGCAATGGTTTCCTGTGTACAGACATCAATGAGTGCAACACGACGTCGGCTTGCCATAAAGATGCCACATGCACAAACCAGCCTGGCGACTTCACATGTCAGTGCTTAGAAGGCTTCGTGGGGGATGGAGTGTCATGCCAAGATCAAAACGAGTGCATTGGGAGGAATGACACCTGCCCTGAGAACACAGTTTGCATCAACTCGGCGGGCTCGTACGTGTGCTCGTGCTTAAATGGCACTCTCGTGCGGAACGGCACCTGCAGTGTTCCAATTTCTTCCTGCACGCCACCTTGCCACCCCAAAGGCCTTTGTCATATCGGGGGGAGAGGCGCCAAGTGCGTTTGCGACGTTGGATTTCAAGAGCTCGAAATGAACTGTGTTGACATCGACGAATGTCTAAATGAAATGTGCCTGGACAATCGAACTGTTTGTGTGAACACATATGGGTCCTTCAACTGCATCTGCAAGGCGGGGTTCTACCTGAATGGATCCAAGTGCGCAGGTAAGAACATGCACCGTATTGTTCTCACTTGCAATACTATGCCTTCCTCTATGAACTTAGGAAGGGTGGTTTTACAGTACTCAGGAATAACCAATAACCTAACTGGAAAAGGTAAGAGGCTTTAAACAAGCCCTGTGCTCGCATGCGCACACCCACACAGGCGCACCCACACACATACACCCTCAAGTTTCATTGGGCGACAAGGATTCTCCAACACATGGCGGGGTAAAGTCTAACTCAACATACATAGACATAGCAGAGCAGCAAGGCTGCAAGCCAGATGTATTTATAGCGTCAGAGAACTGCTGGGTTACAACTGGGAGGGGGCGGGGCTGGTGTTAACCCCTTAATTCCTGACTTTTTTCACCTTATCTTCCTCACCTTCTAGCATGATGGACATTTTGCCTGTCCACTATTTACACTTCGTTTTTCTCTTCCTCCTTTCTTCTGTCCCTGCAGAGTTTTTCTAATTTCCTTTCTGTTTTTCCTTTCTTTCTTTGTACTCTTTTCGTTCATTTTCTCCTCTGTTTTGTTTCTTATTCTGATCTTTGAACTTTTTTTTTCTTTCTTGCACCTCTGTGAATTCCACATCCTTTTAGGTCTAGTGGTGTTAGGACCGTTCACTGTAGACATAGACTGTGCTGTTCAGCGACACATTGCCGTTTTCAAATGTGTCTATTTCATTCTGACTCTGCTTTCCGATTGGTGCGTTGCAGCTTGGCTTTCTGAGTGTAAAAGTTGGGTGTTTCACAGTGCGTTCCTACGCGAGCAAAATGGTCACCTTTCTTTTTTATATTTTGATGTTTATTTAAATACTTTAGAAATGCAATTAATTGATCAAAATAGCTACAATAACATTACATTAAAAAGGAACATTTCATAGCAAGGGAAGTGATATAGAATGTAGCATTTAATTTGAGAATGTGTCTTAAAGTGAAAATCACCTTATAAAAATAGATACATGTAATACAAGTGACAAGATGATAAACATGACGGATACAATAGGAGGGGAGAGACAAACACAAACAATGCATATTATAGAACATTCATGGTGGTTTGGCGACATTGGAATTAGGACCAACATGTTGAACAAAGTAATTCTTTAATATGTAATCTCTGAGTATTTATAGTAATCATTTGTACGGATAGGGTAATACATAAATAAAATGAGTTTGAGGAATTCATATTTGTAATGCCAGGTGTACCAGAAGGATTAATAAAAATATTCTGAAAAAGGTAGCGGGGCATGACATTTAAACATCTTTTCCAAAATCTTCCATATGTGTTCCTAAAATGAATTTGAATTCAAAGTTTAATGGCCCTCATTACAAGTTCACTGGGATACCGCCGGTAATACTGGTGGGACACTGGCAAACTGACCTACTGTTTCAGCCGCATGATATCCCGAAATGTCTGGGATATTACAGGTTGTGGAAAGGGTGTTCTTTACCATTCTAGGACTCCATGGAGGGGCTTGCGGGATATTACTGTCAACGGTAATACCGGTGCCGGTAATACCAGCAGTTTCTTGCTGGTGGGGGTCTGATTTACCTCCAGCTGTTGGCTGGAGGTAAATGAGGTAACCCCCACTGGGAAACCTGTGGTTTGACAGTGCGGTAAAAGTGCTGGTAACAGATTTACCAGCATTTTTACCAGCACTTTTACTGCCCCTCCAAATTTGTAGATGTGGGGCTTTCACAGGACCAGCAGGTGTCTGATGAGTGAGGATACATTTTAGATATTCAATGAGGTGTAAACAGTGCTCTGTGCATTATAAGGAATATGGATTGAGTTAAATTAGCAGCCATGCTTGTTCTGAAGATTCTACACCATACTTTTCCCTAAGGATCTTCAGATATGTTGAATTCACCATCTGCTTCCCATGCTAATTCAGTTTTCAATTTATGTTCAGGGAGTTTCGTCAGGGTTATAAACCTGTTGATGTCAGAGTCTTTGATGGAGAAGTATTTTAGGGATTTAGAGATGTTGTCTGGGATAGTTTTACATGAATGATTAAGGATGCCTATGGAAATCATGGTCATTAATTTGATGGGTAAACTGAGATCAATATCTTCCAAATAATATCTATTTTGTAAATAGTGTAATGTTATGGGTAAACCGCTGTGGTATAATTGTTGGATTTGTATAATGCCTTTGCTAAGCCAAGAGAGCCAAAACAGTGTTTTATTAGCAATCCTAATATCTTTATTATACCATATGGGGATGTTAGAGTTTATTGTGTCAAACCTAGAACACTCCAGAAAGGAATTCCATCCTCGTTTTAGGTTCAACAGAACACACACTTTTCTGATAAGAGGGGCCATCATTGAATTTTAGAAAGTTAGGGATAGTGAAGGGTGTAACCAGGTGTGATTCCAAAACACGCCAGGAGTGGAATTTATATTCATTGTGGGGGTATAATATATATGATGAAAAGAATTTCTATGGGAAAAGGAGAAGAGATATGAGCTGAAGTTTGGGAAGGTGCTCCATCTTCGCATTTAGGAGGTTTGCATTTATTTAGAGTGATCTGAGAAGGCTTATTATTTCAAAAGAATTTCGATAATATTGAGTCCATTTATTTTTAAAAAAAGTTAGGAAATATTATAGGCAACATCAAGAAAGGATATGGGATAATGGGAGCACTAGGTAGGATAGTGACCACCTGTTTGTGTCATGCTTTTTCAACCCAACTTGTTTTGGTCTGCCTGGAGGCACAGTTCTCGTTTCGTGGATGCCATTTTTCCTTCCATCATGGTGTTCATCATTTTGTCCCGGAAGGGTATGGAGCTGTTTAGTTGCTAGGTGATTCCACTGAATTCTGCAAATACTTATTCAGACGCCACCAGAGCGCTACACGTCTCAATGCTCAGCATCTAGGTACCTAGCTCAGTGCTCTTGACCTTGTTCTCTATTTTTGCTCTTCTTTCCTGCTCCTCTTCCCTGCTCCTCCTTACTCTCCTTGTAATTCTGTCTTGTTCCTTGCTTGAGGACATTCAGCCTTCAGTTCTGCCTTCTCTGTCAGTTTTTACCTTATCCGGCTTCTGAATTCCATGTGCAGGTTTTGTCCCTCTCTGAGGGTTTTCTGCAATACTTGACAGTCTTCCAGGGGTTACATTGCCTGAGTGTTTAACCATCAGGCAGGGTGGCGTCTGGGGAGGCTCGCTCCTTTCTTCATAAGACCCGCAGCAAGTAGAAGTCCCACAAGAACAGGGACCACAGCAAAAGCTATGCAAAAGAAGACACAATTGTGCCTCTCCACTGAAAGTACTGATACTGTCAGTAAGTTCTTTGAGCTTGTTCACAATCCTTTTTGAGTTAAGATTAAAAATAGAGTCAATGTCTTCAGTAATAACACAGTTTATATAATCTATATGATTAGTATTCCATGCTGCATAGGCTGAGTCTTTAAATTCTAAATTATAAATCTAAACATCATGAATGTTGGTATTCTCTCTGACATCTTTTTCTCCACCTGTGGTGTCCCCCAGGGATCAAATCTCTCTCCCTGGCTGTTCAAACAGTATCTGGCACTCCTTGCCCACCGCATCGCCGCTCTCTGCCCCAACTTCCAGTGCTATGCAGATGATACCCAGCTCATTGTCAGGCTACCCTCGGCCTCCTCCTCTCCTTCCCTCATCTCTGACTGTCTGTCTGCTATTCAGGAGTGGTGTGCCGCCAATGACCTCTGCCTTAATGCCAGTAAGACTGAGATTCTACTCATCGGCACACCCACTCCCTCCTTCCCTGCAGCTCTCTGGCCGGCCTCTCTTGGCCCTCTTCCTGCTCTTACCTGTAAGGCAAAAACCTCGGGGTCATCTTCGACTCCAAACTCTCCTTCTCTCCTCATATATCTGATGACTTTAAGAAATCACACTACCAGCTGCACCTCCTCAGAGGTATTCTTCCCTTCCTCTCCTTTCCCCAGAAGCTCACTGTCTCCCGAGCCCTGGTTCTCTCGAAGCTGGACTACTGTAACAGCCTCTATCTTAATCTGCCTGCCTCCACTCTCCGTCCTCTGCAACTCATCCAGAACAGAACTGCGAGACTTGTCCTTGGCCTCAAGCCCAGGGACCGTATTTCTCCAGGACTGAAATCTCTACACTGGCTCCCAGTGGCTGCGAGGATAAAGTTCAAAACCCTCTGCATTGTCCACAAGGCCTTCTGGGGCCTGGGGCCTAAATACCTTCAACTCTCTCTTCCTAAATATCTTCCTTCCCGAGCCCTTCGCTCATCCGTCTCCAACTCCCTCAGGGTCAGTCGCTTCTCGAAGCAACGAGCTGGGGTAGATCTCTCTCCGTGGCTGGGGCCTCCCTCTGGAACAGCCTTCCTGCCTCCCTGAAACTTGAGGAGAACCCTCTCCGGTTCCGGAAGCACCTCAAAACCTTCCTTTTTGCTTCTGCTTTCTCTCTCCCTCTCCCCTTCTAAATTCTTCACTGAAACTGCACTGAATCTGCAACTAGGCCTCTCTCACCGACCTCGGTCCTGGGCCCAGCCACTCTCCACTTGCACTGCCTCCCTGGCAACCCCTGCACTGCGGGACTGTATCTGTATCCCCACAGCCCCCCCTTCCCAGCTCTTGTCTGCACTTACCTTGCACTTGCCACCAGCTGGCCCTATTTATTTATTTTATTCTACTTACTTGTACTGCACTTTTTAATTAATCCAATGAAGGGACTTGGGGTAGAAGTATAAGATTTTAACATATGAAATTAATTTTGGGCCAATACCATGCCAGATGAGAGATTGAATCGGGAATTGGCATGAGACAAGGTCAAAAGCTTTTTCGACTTCTATCGATGTCAGCATAGCTGGATATGTGTGGTTTTTAGCTAGGTCAATAATACGGCACAGGAGATGAGAATTGGAAGCATCATGTCTGTTTTTGACAAATCCAACTTGATCAGTGTGTATTAAAAATTGTAAAACACACTACAGCCTATTAGAAAGTAGTTTAGGAATATCTTGCATTCAGTATTGATAAAAGAAATAATTTTAAAGTAGCTGACAATCCTAATTAGGTTTAGGAAAAAGAATAATCAATGCATCAGAAAAAGTACCATGGATATGTTGATCTTCTGTAAAAAATATTAATTAGTAAGAGAAGAATGGGGTCAAGAAGATCAATTAAAAAAGCATTTGATTAAATGGAAAAACCATCACAGCTGGATGTTTTCTCTTTTTTAAGATCAAGGATGACTTGTTTTGAATTCTTCTAAGGAAAGGTTGTTGTCTAATGACACCATATTATGTTTATGTAAGTTATAATGAACTATGTCAGAAAGGTAACACGACATTGAATAATGCTCTATACAAATTTTGATAATATTGGAAAAAGGTATTGGAAAAATGTATTGACAATGCCTGAGTGTTTAGATAAAACATTCATAGACGATGAGCCTCTAACGGTTTTGATTTGGGTGTGTTCAATTTGTATTGCGCCCATTTCGCTGGGAGCACTGTAGAGAATAAATGCATTGTCCCACCTCAGTTATTTATTGCTTGGTTTCCTAGCGGAGTTTAGAAAACGAGACTCATCTAGAATAAAGTCCACTTTCACATTTTCAATTTACATTATTACATTAAATATTAGTATCAACTGAAGCAATGAACGCAGAACCCCTTCACAGGACTGAAGTGCATCTGCTCCAAGTGCTCTTCTGATGTTTATGGCAGTTTTATGGGGGGAGCTGAGAAACGTATGTGGTCAAATGTGTTCAAATGTTGTATTTGACCACATGATCTTCCAATACATAAGACCTTATTATGAGAATTATGGTAATAGTAAAAATATGTGTTATTTTAAATACTTCCGTTTTTTAAATATCTGCTTATTACTGGCTGCCAATACCTAATTGATGTACATGTCACCCATGTGTGTCTTTTGATCTTGCTCAGTGCTGACATTCAGTTTGAATGATGTGCTTCTTACTGGCACTATATTCTAAAGTGTGTATTCTCTTTTTAGTTTTTCTATGTTTCCATTGCAAGATTTATTTAACAGGAGCCAGATGGCTGTCAGGTGTTTCACGCCCCAACTGGAGCTTTCTCCGGGACCTTTACACATTTCAAAGGAGTTACGCAGCATCCTGTTATGATTTATTTACGAACAGGAGAAGCTATGCATGGCTGAAGCACCCGGCTATCACACTGGTAAAATAGAACTCGTGATACAAAAAAAAACATAACTGGTTGCTGCGTGACACTATTCGAATTAGTAAATGGACTTGAGAAACCACTAATTGGGGAGTGAAACATGAAGTGGCTGTCTCTCCCCCAAAAAGAAAAAAGGTAACCAAAGACGTGAAAATATAGCAGCAGTAAAAAGCACATCATTCAAATTGAATTTTGTTGGACATTTCATTGCTCACAAAGATCAAAAGACAAAGTGGGATGATACCGTCCATTAGTTATCCATTGTTGACCATTCAGGGAATTGCAGACACAAATGCCTTGTGGAACTAAAGTGCCATAAAACGTGATTGTCTTCTTGTGATCCTTATCGCATTAAGCACTCCTGTGCATCTGTCCTAACCCAGTAAATATCCTATGCAATTCCAATTGATTGGAATTGCATAGGATCTTTACTGCATGGGGTAAAGAGAAAGCATTGCATGAGCTTAATAACCCATGCATACACCAGGTGATACTTTCTGTGGACTTTCTCCCTTGAGGAAAATAACGTTTGTGATCCCAACCTATGTATGAGCATTGTTTTAAAAACAAGTGGGATGTAAAAGGCCACATGTTTTAACTCTTTTAACACCCCAATCTTAATGAGGTCCTAGCTAGAAGGCAATATGGTATTTGCTGGCATTCCTATATATAATAAAAGTATTGGAGAGCACAAACCACATAATGTTTAATTCCATAGGCTACCATGGACATTTATATTATTTTGTTTTGTACCTGGTTTCATAATGCAGAACCAAATACAGTTTCCATTGCATTTAAAATACTTAAATGTCATTTTCATTACATAATTCAACATTTCTCAATGTTGGGCCGATGTTTTATAAATTGAAAGTGGTAGTGAGTAAACTGAAAATATGGACGGCATGTGACAGGTAAAATTCCATTGTTTTTAAACCAGACATGCTCGTTTACTTTAATTTCACTGCTAAAACAAGAGCATTCTGTTTTTATAAATTATTCTTTAGGCCGCTACACATGTATTCAGCACTATACAGTAAAGTACAAAACTGTATCAAAGCATGAGGTAAAATGCCTTCAAAGCCTTACAAGTAGCAATGCATCAGCTGCAGTATACGCCAGAAAAGAGCCACCTTTGCTCTTTGCAAACTCAGAGAATACATTTTAAAGAGGGTTGAAACTCCATTTTCACTGCCACATTTTTTATCTGCATGTGTGTGAGTGTGTGTTTCTGAGAGTGCATGTCTGTATGTTTGTGCATCTGCATGTGTGAAAATGAGTGCTTGGATGTGCATGAGTAAATGCCTTGATGTGGAAGTGCTGGTGTGTAGGCATAAGTGCATTTCTATGCTTGGCTTCCAGGATATGCCCTCTCCCTTGCATACTATTGCTATTATCAATCAGACCCATTGAATTTATGAAGCACAGCAAACTTGAAAAGAAGAACGGACTGCATTCTTTGGGGGGCTACCCAGTAGTGATTGGGTTCTAAATATTGTCTGTTAAAAAAATGAAAAATACACCTACTGTTTTAAGCTAGGTAGCTTTAAGTTTGATGATATCCGTTTATTTCACTAACCTTCTTGCTGGTTTCTGTGTTAGATTAAATTAGGTTATCTTCCCATTCATTCATTGGAGCCAGGTGCACCAATGGCACCTGCCTGGCCATTGAATTAAAGGGTGAAGTGATTATGGGAGTCAGAATTTGCCACCTGCTAAGTGATGCACACCTGAGGTGGTATTGGGTGGATCCCCTGGTTCACCCCACCACACCTGAGTTGCATGGCAGGGGCTTTTCACTTTAGGCACATCTGTGATGCAGATAATTTCAAGGGACTTCCTGCCACAAAGATATCCGCGGAAAAGACCACCCTCCCATGGCCAGGATCCCAAATTGAGCCTGATAAAAATGAGAGTACAAAATAGAGATGATGTGTTACCTCAAGGGTATTTCTTTTTGGCGATCCACAGTCTGGAGAACCATGAGAACAGTAAGAGAGTGCAAGAGCAAAAATGCAGCAGACTCCAGCTCTGAACACCTTGGACTTACTGCATGTTACCTGCGAGCCGGAGAGCAAGGAAAAGTCACTGAGTGTTTGGATCCTCCATGCCAGTCCTTTCCCATGCAACGGTACTATGAGGCTACAAGATGACACCCCATCTTTAAAAAAGGCTCGGACCGCAGAGTAGTGGAAGGAGCACCGTAGCCTCTGGAGTGGTCGGAAATCCACATTAACAAAGACTTCAACCAATACAGTATCAAGTCAAAAGGTATAGGTGCTTGAACATGATGAAGCAAGGGGGGTCCCTTGGGCGGTACCCAGGGGCAGGAAAATCCACATATATAACGAGGCCCTGACGGAGATTGTCTGAGACAGAGGAGGGGTGAAGAGGAGACGGGGAATTTGAGGTGTAAGAAATGTGGGGTGTACAACTTGATAACTCAAAAGGGTTTGACAAACGCCTCACTATCCCTACCCTTATTCCCTGCCGATCACATAAACTAAAGGAAACACTCTAACAAAAGGAATCTGTCCCTCATAGTTATGCATACATCAAACTCATAAAGGGAATATATGGCAATTCAAATATAACAGAAATAATATATGTGTTCAACATAAACTAAACTGTGTATACCTGTAACCTGGGTTGGATCTCCGTCCCAAGATTCAAAGCCAGATATGTAACCAACAGTTCAAAATAGAAAAGTTCAGTTTTGCAACCAAGTTTTGACTATAAAGTTCTTCTTGATTCAAATGTTTTTTTTCGATTTTAACCACAGTTCAGCTAGACAACAAGTCTTTGTCTCTCCACTTGTAGCAAAGAGTTCAACACACCTTAAAACGTTATATACTTGGATTTTAATCAACATTTAATTTGGATGACCAATCTTTATCCCTCCACTTGTAGCAAAGAATTCAACACAACTTCAAAAGTTCTTAGGAAACAATACACGTCCATGTTCATCTGTGTCAACTATAATGTTTTGTCAGGATGATTCTACAACAGTTAACAAAATACATTTGTGGTTTTGCCACTTCTTCTTCTCAAATTTTAAAAACAAGACAGTACTTCAATGACTTCTTCCTGATCCACTAACCTGCCAGGACTACCACTAAAACGTAAAAAAAAGCACAGGCAAAGGACAACCTATAGTCACATTTCTTGATAGAAAAATCTTTGGTAAATAAAGTCAAATAAAGTCATCAGCAATCATGTCCCTGTAATCTGTCTGCCGAATACTAGACATCAATCTGGAAAAGCAAAAATGGGGCATTTAAGGATTACGCCAACTAACATCCTTTAAGAGTGCACATTTGAAACAGTTGAGTGTTTGAAAAGAACATTTTATTGAATCCTCTTGGATATATCATCAATTTATCATGTCAGCAAAATAGAAAAAATGAGGCACAATAGTTTCCATAGCCTCAGAATTGTTCCATAACCTCAACAGGTGCTTCTCTGCTATCCTTCTAGTGGGTCATCAGGAGGTATTGTTTAACCACAATGTTATATGTATCTAAAGAAAGGAAAAAGAAAACAAATAGACACTGTTTCAAAACTAGATAGAGCATGACCTTCAAGACACATGACCTACTCTCATTGTGTCTTAAAGATTTTTTTTTTTAAATGACAGCTTCTGATTGTTGCTCACCCTTTGTTGTGATTGGTCAAAAGCAGATTAATTTATAACTAGTCCTCTGGAGAAAAGTTACATTTCTGATGTAGAGTCTCCTATAAGTAACATAAATATATCTTTTTTATCATATTAATATTATTGCAATATACAATCTAGAGAGGCATTCTAATATTAACAGTAGATCAAACAGGGATTTTACCTTTGGGTACCTTAGTCTCTGTGAGCACAAGGATACAGCTTTCCTCGTGGTCTCTAGCAATGTCGACCCAAGGAAGGGATCAGCATTTCAAAATGGCCACTGTTTTGTTTACCAACATGATTACGTCATCGCGCACATGCATTTGATGACATCATTGTGTAAAACAATGCCGCAATGATCCTTGGATTCTGTGTTTTCCCTTTTATCAGCATAATATTGAAATAATATATATTTTTTTAAACAATATGCACCCATAATCTGTGGATACAGTCTTGATGATGGTATGTCTTGTTTGAAAAAAAGTATTTTTTACAGTGATGTGTGGATACAGAGGGGTTCTGAATGGCCTCTGGTCAGGAAATGGCAATTATGGGCTGAAGCGTACTTGAACCTCAGCTTGCAGTTCAGGTTGGATCCAGGAGAGAGTTAAAGAAAACTGGACATTTCACTGTCCTGATTGAGGCCAGTCATACAAACTTCCATACGATTTTCCATCTGGCATCTCTTCTTCTTACCAGTTACTCTTTATTACCTCCTCTTGGTGGTGGCTCCAACTTTTCAATTCCCAAAATTGTGCTTGCTTCTAGTTTGCCAGTAGGATGAACTGTATGAAAATGATTGGCCAAAGGGTATTTGAGGTGCTGATTGTTGATTGCTCGAAAGTGTTCCATTATTCTTATTTTCAAATCTCGTATAGTGCTTGCTATGTACAGTTTGTCGCATAGGCACTGGATTCCATATATAACAAATTTGGTGTTGCAATTGATTGTTTGATCTTTACTATTTTACCAGTTGGTAGTTGGATGAAGTCATTTCCATTGATCATTTGAGGGCCTATTCTGAAGTTGGTACATTTGTGGTTGCCTTGAATGGGTTCTAAATGCCACATGGGTCTAAGATCCTTTGGCTTTTGTATAGGTTTGAGAAAGCTTGGACTTATTAGATTTTTAATGGTCGGCACCTTCCGATATATGATGGCTGGTTTTGCATCTAGATATTTGATCAAATATTGGTCTAATTGTAGGATATTCCAATATTTATTTAGAGTTTTGCAGATCATTTGGGTGTCCGAACTATAGGTTGTGATAAATATCAATTTCTTTGTAGTTTTGTTTTGCTCATTGCTGTCTTTGTTTTCAAGCAACCCGGTTCTTACCTTCTCTTTAACTTTGGTCATGGCTTTATTGAGGGTTTTTTGAGTATAACCTCTTGATTTGAATTTCTCAGTGGACTCTTCAGCATCTCTCAAGAAATCCTCATAATTGCTACAGTTTGTCTTGATTCTGAGAAATTCCCCATATGGGATATTATTAATGATGCGTTTGGGATGATTACTGTTTGCATGCAGTACACTGTTGCCTGCTGTAGGTTTTGTGAAATGTCTAAAACAACCCTATCCTGGTATACTCGCCTGCCAGAACAAAAAAGCTCCTAATACTACTACAAGTACTTCATTGATGAGGTTCATTTCAAACTATTTGGTAAAGTCTTTTACTTTCAACAACATCAAACTTTAATATTTCTTCTGGGAAAAGATGATACAGATTGGTGCTGTTTGTTCCACTTCTGTGATTGGCACATGCAATGCAGGTATTGCTCCGCTCCTCCTGAATACTTTCTATCAGGAGGGTTCCTCTCATGCCCCTCTTGATTTGCCACTACTAAATTAACCAAATGCTGACAAATTCTCTTTAGCACACTTGCTCTTCTTTGGCTTAGACAATGCTTGTTGAGCCTTTTCCCAACTACTGCCTCTTCTTCACTCTGACAATTAGGGTTACAATTAGCTTACAGCAATATGGCCTCTTCTTGGCTTTGGCAATGTAGGTTATTGTTAACATGTTCTTGTATTACTCTCTCTTGGATTTGGCAATGGTGGTTAGTGTTAACTGGAATTAGCATTGCGCTCTCTTGGCTTTGGCAAACGTGGATATTGTTAATTGGTTTTAGTATTGTCATCTCTAGACTTTGGCAATAGTGTTGGCATTTATAGTAATAATTATACTCTTTTCTTTCTTGTCTGTTCACAAAGTTCTTATCATGCCACTTCAACTTATTTATGTCAGTTCAGTATTCAAAATAATCATTAGTGGCCAGTGGATGATTACAGAGCTTACTGGGTTACTCAATGGTGGTAAACTCACAGGTGGATGCATACACGTCTGCTTGCTCTGCTGCCACAGTGTCTTCGGCTTCCTCTGCCACCTCCTGCATGGCAAACTGCTTCCTTCCACTTCCCGCGGCCTGTGCTGGTTGGAAAAGGAGCGTTCCTCGCTCCTGAAGCACTCTGGTGCTTGCTTGCATGCCACCAGTGCCCTACTCACAATAAGGAGAGCCTCTCTCTCCAGGGGTACGGCTTCTTGCAATCATGCTTCCCGCCTCATAAACTCAGCCTACAATGCCATTAAGGGTAGAGACCCTCTTTGGACTGTCATCTTCTCTGGAAATAGCAGCGACTCTGGCGGCTCCATTCCCCTTCTTCCTCCACTTCTACTGCAACGCAGAGTCTCTGCAACCACTCCACCTCCTACTTCTAATGGCCTGCACCTGTGGGGGTCCTATATATTCCAAAGTACAGCTCAGGTGTGGGTCATTAGAACCACTAGACTCTGAGTCCATCTTCCTCGCCCCAGTACTTTGTGCATTGTGGGACTTGAAGTCCCCAATGTTCAGATTATTCCTTTATTCTGAATGTTGTCTTCAACTTTACTTCTGTCCCTCTTATTATTAATGATACCCCCAACAAGAGTTTTAAAAATACTCAATGATTGGTTTGAATTAAAAGGAGAATTAGCTTCATCAGAATTTAAGATATTAATGTTCTGATGTCAACATCTATCCTTCTCCTGTTGTTTACAAGAGTTCGCCATACTATAAATGTTTGCAACTTTGTGAACAGAAGTTTAACTCTTGATAAATCATTGATTCAGTTTCAAGGGAGGATCAGATTCATAAGAAGCCAGAGTATCAAGGTTCTGTCTCCTATGTTGTTTATGCCAGTTTTTACAACCAACAAAAGGGACAGGTTTGTGAAGAGAAACCTCACTCTGACACCAAGTCATTACATATTCATATCAGGATGTCATGGAAATCTTTCCCTCTGAGGAAGACAAATACAAAGTCCCTCTCAAGGGAGTCCTTCTATTCTCTTGGGGCCCTTCTCCTCCCAGGTGATCCTCCCGGCTAATACCACCACAGGGGTTAGGATCAGGTAGTGACTGCCTTCCTCTGGCCACCTGGGAGGAGACTTCAGGTAGGGTCTTTGTGAGGACTCTGCAGGATTCATCACAGGAGGCTGGAGACAGAAAGGCAGGAGAGTGAAGGTGATGAAGTTGGAGGATTTGAGAGGAGGTTGGAGAAAAGAGGGTGGAGAAAGGGGGAGGAAAGGCAGCAGTGATTACTACTGATGAGGTGATTTGGGGTAATGTGGTGGCTCGGGAAGTGATGATGATTCAGTAGGAGTTGGTGACTCAGGAGAAGGTGTTGATCCAGGATGAGGTAACAGTGATGTAGGTGGAGGAGGAGGGAGGCAAGGAGACCCAAGGATAAGCTGAAAAGGAGCAGGAAGACAAAGTAGTGAATATGGACTTAGTGTTGAGAAAGAACCAGAGAGGAGAGGAATATAATGTGAAGGAGGTTGAGGGTGACCTCGGGTTTAGAGAGGCAGAGAAACATTCAGATGAGGGTGGAGAAACATCAAAGTGGCACACTTACATGATAAGAGTCTGCCAAGGAAGACTGAAGAACAAGAGGGCACAATATCAGCTATGTCACACATCTGTAAGAAGACGGTGGAGGAGGGGTTGACATATAAGCATGTGGCTATGCATCAAGGAGGTGTAAGGAAAGTAATGTAAAGAAGAGGGGGGGAGATGGAGAAGAGATTCAGTAGAAAAATATGTTTTAGGATTGATATTGTTGCCGCTTGATGAGGAGGCAGAGAAAGGTTTGGTGCTGGGTACCAGAGGCTGGTCCCCCAGGTAGGGAGAGAAAGGGCAATGGCGCAACCAACCTGCAGTATAGCTGACAAGGCCATAGCTTTGGTGTAAACTTTGGCGGCCTTGCCTGATTGTAGGAATCTCTCCCTCCTATTGCTTGCCAGGCTTTGAGGGAAGGCGCAACCAGAAATTGACATCCAGGTGGACGAGTATCTCAAGAATCAGAGACAAGGATGAGAAGGAGAGGAGAAATGAGGGTGAGGAGAAGGGGAACTAATATTAAAAAAAAACAGGAATATCGGCATTCTTAAACCCCCAGATTGTGAGTGACCGAGACACTCCCGGGACTGGATCCTGGAATCGGAGATACGTTGTTTTGCAGATCTTCTGGAGATGACATCCAATTGTTTTGTTACTTATTTCCCCTTTTATAGAACTTAGTGTTCTTTATTTCCCTGAACATCCTGTAAATGGAAAATCCCGTAGGAACCATTTTGACGCATAAGAGCCTCTTTGCTTTTTGAAGTAATAAGAGTAAAAAAACAAGCCCACAGAGCACAAGCCTTAGTTCCACATGTCACACCCCTGAAAGCTTCCAGGGCTTTGATCGCAGGGTAAGAAACACAGAAGGCGGGTTGAAGTCAGGAAGGTCAGGTGTGGTCTCTTCCTGTATACTATGTTCAGTTGATTAGTGGATCATTTGAAATAAGGGTGTAGGAAAAGAACCTAAGCTAGTGTGGGCTGATCCCGCTCAGCTTAGTCACATGGACCAATTTAGAATCCCTGTGATTCCTTCATGGTCTGTCTCAGAGGATCCATACGCCAATTGCGAATTACAGATTTTATCAGTTTTTCAACAGTTTTCGGTTTTTTCTATTGCCAAGGGAGCGAGAATGGTATCCCATAGAGTTTCTCTGAATTTACCCGGTAGATATTGGCCAGCTGCCAACGAATGAGACACTATTCAGATGAGCAGCTGCCTGATTTGCTGTCTGACTTTCCTGACTTGGTATCAGCCATACTTTGGCTACTTCTGCATAAATATCATTGTTTCTTCTTTCTCATTTGAATCTCGCTTTGCGCAAGACGTTGAATACTGTTTGGTACTGCTTCCTGTACTAAGACAAAAAAACAACGCACGCATGCTCCTAGCATATGAATCAACATTTAGGCTTTAGTTCTATCAAGGCTGCATAGAAATAATAGTTTTCTCAATTCTCAGTGACCCAATTTAGAGCTATATTTTACTCTAATTTAATGTCAGGCTCACAAAATGTGTCTGCATTGCCTTGATAGTACTTGATCTTCATTGGTTTCCTCTTAACTTTCATGGTACATTTAGCCCTTAAGGGTTTTGTCCTGAATCAAACTGTGTATAAAAGCTGCAGGTGTTCACATTTTCTGACTTGATTTTACCAGATTTTGCCACGCTAAACTTTCCAACCAGGATTTTCCAGCAGCTGCTCAAGGGCTTTAGAACTCACCACCCATTTCCCTGCTGCTCCTGACGAGCCTTCTTTTGCTGGATAGAGGTCTTAAGACGAACTTTTTAAAACTGTGCTTCGCTGTCAGTACGCATTGCTTCAGTTTGTAGTAAATGGGAATTCCCAATTTTTCTCTTTTTCTTTTCACTTTTACATGTTTGTCTTTGAATGTTATTTTTGGTTTTAAAACTGCAGGTGAATAAGCCACAATTCAGCCCTCTGACGCACGAGGAACCTGCACACAGTCTCTCTCTCCGATTGATCTCCCAAAGGACGGGATTGCTTCCTGTAGTCATCACGTCCCAGCTCAATTGCAGTGATGTGATTACTGTGAACTGTTGAATTTTGTCAATTGGCTTAATATGCTACACCCCATATTCGTTTCTCAATACAATATGACAAATAGAGTATATCCTTTCTTGACTTGACCACATGGAATGACAACAGTATACTTAAAACCAAAACATTTACCAAACCAACAGACCGGAACACTGTTATATTGGGACAGCTTTCAACCTGACCGTTTATGACAATCCCTACTTTACGGACAGTTCCTCCGACATATGCATCTGCAGCAGAGAAATTACAACACAAACTACGGGAGAGAGGATACCCCAAATATGATTTACGGGTTGCGTCATTACTCAACAGCAGAAACAGAAAAGACCAATCAGACAAAATCACATTCATCACTACATACAGTCCTCACAGCAATCTACTGAGATGTTGCATCAGAATGAATTGGTCCCTTATCTATCAAAACTCACAAATAGAGACAAGTCCTCTCTTTGCATTCAAGAAAGGGAGAACCCTACACCAAAGGGTGGTCAAAACATAGCTGGAACCACATGAACCAACACTTACTCAACTGTGGGGCCTACCTCAGATTTGGGAATACTACCCCTGTGACCATTGCACGTCATACAGTTCCACCACACCCACCAAATACTTAAAGTTCAAGGGAGCTTAGGTTCTACTCTAATAGCAACACAAACATGTTCCATACACACCATACTGCCCCTGCAACATCATTTACATAGGCAATACTACATGCATATTTTCCACCCCCCTTAATGAACATCGCTCACGTATCAGGACAGACACAGAATCCAATAAGATTACTAAACACTGCATAGAAAAACACCACCAAGCGAAAGAACTCTGGTGGATAGTTATAGAAAAAATACAGATATCCCGAAGAAACGGTGACATCATTTCAAAGCTGAAACAGAGGGAAGCATGCTAGATCTCAGTAACTGACTCCATCAGAAGGGGACTCAGCGAACGTGATGAGTTGACTCATAATTGATGCAGACAGACACACCGGATTGCACCCACATGTATTCCTACACTGGCCTCTTTGCACAATTTTAGAGCACATACATAGAGGCCCCCAAACATCCACGAGTTAACTTCCATGAGCAAAGGATGCAGACAGACATGTATCCACGCAGGTTCATGCCCATTCTTTTTCGGATAGCCATCTCCTTGACCAATTTCTGAGCACATGCCTAGAGGCCCCCACGGTATGCTAGCATACACTCCAACTTGTCTAGTGCATATATAACATCCTTGCATTCGTTAAAATGATTTTTACACCGTTGGGTTGCCAAATATTGACCATGTACTTGGCGAACCATTGATACTTACCTTGCTTATGGCAAGTTGACTCCTAACAAAACGTTGCACGTCGGCTAGTACGAAGGAACACGTGATGATGTTAGATTTGTGACGTCACACGTTTTGCACATGGGGCAATCTTTGACTGATACAGGTAAGAGGTGGGAATATGAAGGCCCTATACCAGGACTTTACCCCTGTCAGCCCCAACCAAGAAACAAGAAAAGGGAGATATGTGGTTAGAGTCTCTGTGTTCCTCCCATTAACATTCACAGTTCCTGGGGCCCCAGCAACCACTACGATCCTATAATCAGTAGGATACCATCCCATGATTCAAATGGTCTCTCACTAGGGTGGCATCAGTATGCCACATCCAACACCTGTTCGCCACTACAGGGCGGCAGAACATGGTACAGTATTGACTGTCAAGACACAACTATTGTATAATCCTCCAGGTTTATTTGAGCGCTATTTGGGCTCAACTGTGTTACTGTTGTTTGAAACGCCATATTGTATATTGTTCGTTATAATTTATACCCCACCCACACTGTGTGCTTAACAGTGTGGTTTCAACTAAGTGTGACATATAAACACTGTTCTTTACCTGTTTTAACCTGTCTCGAGTCAGTTTGGTTTCTTTCCTTACTACATTGCAGCAGGTGGACAGGCATATGTAAACATGGATATGTTTTATTAACTATGACTTTTGAATGAAATGAGAGAAAAAGTATAAATATTTTTGTCTTAAAAACATCTAAACACCACGTCAACTGGCTCCTCAGAGGAGCTTATTAACCCCACTAGGTTGTGAAATTGCATTAGGGATTTCATCCGTTGAGAGTGCAGCTTTGGGCTATCGGTCGGCAACGTCCGGTGCTTGTTTTGTGTTTCATATTTTGGATCCCGAGTGGCCTCGCGATCTTCCCAGCTGCACCTGAAGCACCGCTTACTAAACCTCATACATTATCTACAATCACCCCAACATTACCGACAGAAGTAGTATTGTTGACACTTTGTTGTGCCTCCCACTCCACAATTTGTCTATTAACATTGAGGAACCTGCCACCTGCTAGATAGAAAGCGTCACCACGTCAGTCTTCAGACGCAACAGCCGCAGAGCATGCAGTGACGGGTCCAGGTCCCAGGCAAACCTTAGAGCGGCATATCTGCAGCAAGCCCCCTGCATTTAAATGTAGTATATGAACCCCAGCTGATTGGGAAGCTTTGATCCTCTCATTGTTGCATCATACAACCATGTCCTACTACATTGGGAACTCCAGCATTGGGAAGCATTATGCAAGTCTCAGGAGAGACATCATCTGATAGTGAGCCACCCTGGACAGGGTCCTCTAATCCACTCAGGCACCCATCCAGGGACCACTTAATGCAGAGGGAGGTGCTGGCTGGGCTGGGGCCCTTGTCTAAGAAGTTAGACTTTCTCAATGACTTTGTCTCCTTATCTCAGGATCCTAGAGTTTTCAGATCCCAGAATTGAAAGTAGACAGACTAAGGGGGAAGAAGAGCCGTAACCCCCACCCGGGTACATCTCACAGGCACAGGAGCAAGCATGCCCACTACAAGAGTCGATGGACTCGGTTCAGGAGCCGCGCATGGCGCGGGGCGCACCCTCCAGCTCCGAGGAAGACCAACAGTGTGAAGAGTCCAGTGACATGCCCAGCTACACGGGTGATGACGCCTCAGTGCTGTAAGTAAGCTGTCAGACTTCCTCATGCAGAAGCGGGGAGCCCAGCAGAAAGAGCAAGAGAAGCAAGAGCCACCAAGAGCCGTCAGATGGCAGACTTGATCCAGATCTGTTTGTCCACGTGAGGTCCTCTGCGTGGGAGCCTCCAGCCAAAGTAGCGAATTACTTAAGCAGACACCTTTGCACCCCGCTCAACAAGGAAGCCAGGAGCAAACTTAGAGCAGAATGCTGCAGGCCACGCGTGCCAGACAAGGAGGCCAGAAACACCAGAAATAGACTCTAAAATGCTGACCTTCATGGCTAGGTGCAGCAGGGACATAAGAAAAGGGATAGACAGGTCATGGCGCACCTGTCAGGACAAGCTCCTCAATGCAGTAGGACTGTTTGCCAAGATCTGGCAGATGGCAAAGGAGGCCAGGGAAGGCACCAGTGAAATGGATCTGCAGATGCTGGCAGGATGGGTGCTGCAGGCAGTTTGTATGATCGCCAATGCCAACTGGGTTATATTCATGTAACGTAGGAGGCCTGTCCAGGTACAGATCGACCAGAAGCTGGGGGAGCTGGCCTCATCCGAAGCAGCTGTAGCAGCGAAAGGACTGCTTTTGGGGACGTCTTCATCAAGGAAATGTCATTGTTCATCCATATCTTTCCCGCACTTGACAAGGCCCAGGCGTCCCTGAAGAAAGTCTTTGCCCCTAATGTTTTTGGGCAGACTGGTAGAGGGAGAGGCTGCTCAGCCAGCCGAGGCAATGGACGAAGGCCTTATGACAGAGGCTCATGGAGGGAGCAAGAGGACAGGAAGCTTAATCTCTTCTCCTTCTCTCACGGGAGGGAAAGGGGTACATGCTGGAAAGGCGCAAGCAGACCTCAGGTCGCCACTACAGGTGAGGATGCCAGTGCATGCAATCAACGCAAGCACAAGCACCCCTATTCCAGCGGTCGGCGGTAGACTAACATTATGCCAGGAGAAATGGCAAAAGATTACGGCAGACGCATGGGTCCAGGTTCATGGTGCATGGCTTCCGGCTAGAATTTTACCAGGATCCCAGGCAAGAAGGGCCTCCACACTCAATCTACCTGCCAGAGTATGATCAGGTCCTCATGGAAAAGGAGGTCTCAGAGCTTCTAAGAAAAGGAGCAATCAGTCCAGCCGAGGAAGGGTCAGAAGGCTTCGTGAGCAACCTTTTCCTAGTAAAAAGGAAACCAAAGGTCAGGTCGGTCATCAACCTCTGGCCCTCAACGCTTACCTGCTTTATCGGAACTTGAAGATGGAGGGCATCCACCTCTGGCAGGACATTCTGCAAGAGGGAGACCGGTTCGCGTGCACAGACCTACCAGATGCTTACTTAGCAGAGCCTATCCACAAGCCTCATTGGTGGTACCTCCAGTTTTGTTGGCAGGGTCGTCAAAAATTCATATTGAAAATATTTTCTATTGAATAATTGAAAAAAATAATCTGAAAGAGCCTGCATAGTGAAACATTTAAATAAAAGTGTTGATTGAATTAATTATTGGAACTCATCAAACAATCAATGGATACATGCCTTTTCATAAGCAATCAGATCGCCTCATTTTAAATTGATTGCAGCCAAGGAAACTTCATAAAGTGCATACATTATAGGAAATAGGAAAAATCACATTCGAAATTCATGCCCTTTGGATGAAGAGATTCAAGTCACTTGATCCAAAAAACTTCTCGTTGAGACAAAAGCTGCATCAAATTGCACCCCTTTGTGGAATATGTGCAGATTCAAGAATTACCAAACTGCGTAATTAAATTGTACTTATGCTCTCCCCACCTCACCTTCCCCTTCCTAGAGGTCATGCCAACATACTAAAGTCCACATGGACATTTAATTCCACAAATCACATTAGTAGTGTTGCCGGTAGGGGTATGTTTTAATGTAATCGCTTTGCCTCTTGGGATGTCTTTCTCCTTTCTATAATGGCTAGGCAGGCGAAGAACAATAGTCTTGAGTGTTACCCAGAGTGATGCCAGAGGTTAACATTGATTCTAAACCTTCCAGCCATCACCTCTTGCTTTGTTTTACCACCTCGAGTGGGATGGTTATGCCCAGACGTGGGCCTCATGGCTGCTAGGCCTAGGGACACAAGCTACACCTCACTGATGATGCCCATTGAGGCCGAACCAAATCTGGGTTTGCGTGTTTGCATGCAGAAGGTATGTGGGGCCAGCAGTTCGGGCTGGACTGCCCCTTTTGGGGTGCAACCAAGCTGGATTTGCATGTCATCTTTCTCCTTTCTGTAATGGCTTGGCAAGCGAAGAGCAATGGTCTGGAATGTTGCCCAGAACAATACCAGGCTTTGCAAAGTATTACAAATGTCAGGGCTGGTTACTTATTCAACCTACTCGCCCCCAGGAATTATTCTCACCCCTCCAAATATGATTAAAAAAAATAATCCACGTTTTTTAAATTAAATAGTGCTTTTCATCATTAATAAATATCGTATTTGGCGCAATGCTGCCTCCCAGTGGCAAAATACGCACAGGGATACTTTATTTGCTATTTACTACATTGTACGTTGCTCTGCAGCAAATTAAACGTTTCTACATCCCTGTATGCGCCATTATCAAATAATAAACTAAACAATGGCGAGGACAACCCAAATTGTCCTCGCCCTTCATAAACTCTCATTGCTTATGTGAATGGGCGAGGAGATTTCGAAGATGTCGAACATGACAAGGATTATGTTCCACCCCCTAATTCTAGATTGAGTCTCGGGATGCCACAGATAGTGAAGGAGACAAAGAGGTTGAAGGCATTGGCAAAGCCATAGATATATTAAGACTGGGCAGAGGAAGCTATCTGTACATCATCCTGTGTTTCAGTATAGCGTCTGTCTTGAGGATCGGGCAGCTTATATAGCTGAGATCGTGGGCACGCCCATTAGGGCCGGTTTACCAGCCACACCCTGCCACTCCTAGAGAGTGAGCACGTGCAAAGGCAATCCATTAACAGCCACAGCCAATAATAAACTTGGGGCTGCTTAATGGATGGAATGTTCAAGTTAATGCATCCTGATTAATGGATAGAAAGTTCAAGGTTAATGCATCTGAACTGCTATGTACATAATAAAAGCCTTTTGGTGTTAAATGGATGTTCTTGTTTACTTTTGTTCATGAGCCTGCACCATGTCGCCTGTGCATGCGACCCCTGCATGCCTGGGCCCCTGACTTCATGACCATGACAGTGTGCCTAAGGAGCTTTGGTGTGCTTTCTCCTCTTCCTATAAAATAAACATGCAACTAAAGAAACGGTGCTGTGCTGTCTTCACACCTACAAAACATTGTATGCACCTAAGAATGTTTTGGCATGGTCTCCTTCACCTATATAATGTTATGTAACTAAGAACAATATATACGTGGAACACACTCTTATTGTTTTTGATATATCTATAACAAATTATATATACATTTCTTTAATTTATTGGTGCTAACTGGTGTGATCTCAACCAAAGTCCTTATTATTGACATTAACACAAGATGCACAAGAACATGTGTAAACACAGCTGCACTCTTCTGGGTAACAAACGCAACTAAATTAAAATATGCTCTAATATAGTCTGCAAAATTAAATACATATACATTTTTTCAATACATTTACATGTACATATATATACATTTAATCAAATATACTGATTTCTTAATAACAAAACTCAAATATGTTTTTGTTGTAAAGTGTTTATTCGTTTTCCATCTAACAAATACAATAATAATCGTTACACTTCAATATATAAAATCCAAGGAGCGATAATACGATATTTGATATAAATCATATAAAATACAAATAAAATCAATACAATGCAGAGTTATCACTCAATTCAGTTTGACAAACTGTCTTATATTCTCAAGGATGTTCTTACTAAACCCAATACAATTCAGGCCACTACTGATGTCTCTGCTCTTAACAGATTACTATGAATCTGGTTTGCAGTGCCTGAATCTCATAGATTTAATTATCAGGATTATGATACAGGAGTCGCTTATGCCAGACAACAGAAGAAGAGGTTTTATAAGTATAATGAGTATTATTTTACTTTATTTCACTGTATCCTAAGTACTAATTAATAAGTATAATTTTGCTCTCCTGCCCTAAAAAGTCTTCACTGGCTCCGGTTGCTGCAGGGATTAAATTAAAATCCCTCTGCATCATCCACAAGGCTGTCTAGACCTCACTATCTTCAACTTTACTTCACTAAATATTCTCCCTCCAGACCTCTACGTTCCTCTGGCACCAACTCTTTGGGCCTCATTATGACATTGGAGGTAGCCATGCCGCTATTTGCAGCATGACTTCCCCAATTCCAGGTACCGGGTTCCCTGAATGGGGAAATACCGGGCCATTCCGACCTTGGAGGGCCTGGTATTTCCCCATTCAGGGAACACGGACCTGGTACATCCCCATTCCCATTCGAGCCCCCATAGGGCTCAGTGGGAATGGGGAGGATGCAAACAACGGGCACGTTAATAACGGGCCCGTTGTTTGCATCCTGGTCTGCTTGCGGGACCTGCTAAGAACGCCTGGTTTTACCAGGCATCCTTACCGGGTCCCGCGAGGAGACCTCATAATGAGGCGATAGGGGGTTAATGGGGCCGGCCCCGTTAACCCCCTACCGTCTAATGTGTAATGAGGTCCTTTGTGTGTAAAGTGCTTTTCTAAGCATAGGGCAGGAGGTTGATCACTTTCCTCACCGGGCTCCCTACTATGGAACAGCCTCCCCCTACCTCTGTGCCTTGAGCAGGACTTACTTAAATTCTGGAAGCTCCTAGAGACTTTCCTCTTTACCTCCTCCTTCCCATCCTCTCTCCTCTGCTAATCTCACAGTTGCTGTGATTGGTGTCCTGGGCCCTTATGCATCCTCGGGGCGCCTGACCGCCCACACCCAATCGCCCAGCTTCTGTCTACTCTCAGCACTTGCATTGGCACTCTCTCCACCTTGGAGGCTCACACTTACACCCAACACGGCTCCAGGCCGTGTAGCACTTACCACACCATGAACTTCATCTGTTGCTCACTCACAAGCACAGACACTCTAGCCCTTACCCTCTCGGTCCTCTTCCTTGCTACACTTTCACGTTCTGAATACTCACAAGGCATATTAGGTTTGTCCTTTTTTCCTTTCCCCTCCTCTGTTGTGTATTCAATATGTATCACTCCCTTGTTCCCTCCCTTTGCGCTGTGGGTGCTTTGAAACAATATGTACTTGCTGTATAAGCGCCTAACAAGCGAACAATAAATAAATAAATAAATATTAAAAATCTGACACCATTAGGTACCCTAGTCATGAACCTATCCACTTTACAGTAATCTCATTCAGCCATAGAGCATTAAAATGGGCTCTGGTGATAAGAACCTATTCGTTTAACATCTTAGGTCATAAGGAAGCAGACTATCAAACAGAACTGCGTGCATTCTATTAGCAGGTTTCAAAATGTCAAGGTGTTCTCTTTCCATGGCACATCTTAATAATAAATCACATTTGATGTTAGCCACCATTTTCGAGATACCTGCCACATTATAAAATTTGGAAGCAAAATTGACACCCTGTAAGGATTGTTTTTATGAATGTAAACCATGGAATCATTAAAACGTTTTGTGCCATGACATGGCTCATAATTGATTTGGTTAGGATTGCCTTGTCATTTGCCCAAACTCTCAGCCACAGCCGAACCAGTTCCAACCTCAGGTCATCCTTCAGGAAGGAATCGTCCAACTCTTTATGTACTGTGTAATTAGTGTGAGCAGTCAGTAATGCGAGGCAGACAACTGCTTGTAGTTTTCCCAATAGTTGACATTTTATTACAAAGAAGAAAGTGCACATAAAAACCTAACTAAGCCTCTTCTACAAGGGAATTCCCGACCTACTCTATGGGAAAAACTCCTAGCATATGCATAACTGACCCTCACTCTAAAAAACAGAACAATTAAAACACATCATGAACAACATAAATACAAGATTACCACATAACCAGTATCTAGGATGACTTCTACTTGTCCTGGGTAGATCTCATTCCACCAGAAATGTCCAAAGTCATTTTCTTAAAGAAAATAAAAATACAGCTCTAAATCAGTTCATACAAATTTCCAAAGAAACAAAACTTCACTCAAAACAAAAATCCACTGGTAACAGTTCCTTCTTCAGTTGTTGAAAGAATCCCATTTCCAAGTTCCACAAAGAGCACAGTACCAATGGTAATCCTGGATAATCTCCTTCCAGGATAGAATGGAAAACGTCAAAACAAAAGTGTCACTTCAACATGAATAGCAATTCTTCTTTTGTAACCTCTGCAGTGCTGTGAATACAACTTACTGTGAAAGCAGGCTCCTTAGCTTCACAGTCTACTACTGCTTCAACTTTAATCAACTGCAAATATTATGACAACATTATAAACAACCACAGTTCCACTGCTTCTGCTGTAACTTGACTTAAAATGGTATTAGGCAAGTTTAAACAAGACTCTTCGACTTCTTCAGGTGGGCAAGGCACTCCTCTCTCTATGTTATAAGAAAGGGCAGCCTCTTTGCCTTTACTTTCAGTCTTGCAGCTATTTGCTTCTGCTACAACTTGTTTTAAAAATATATTGGGCAACTTCATAAAAGACTGTTCAACCTCTACAGGTTGACACGGCACTCTTCTCTCTATGTTATAACAAAGGGCAGCCTGTTTGCCTTTACGTTCAGTCTTGCAGCTACCACAAAAATCTGCATGAGCTCTTTGGATGTTTCTTCTCTCTGCCTCACCAGTCGCAGTTTCACAGATTTAGTTTGGTTAACAAGCACCCAACTTCCTTTCCCAGCTTCAGATACACTGTTTTGCTTCCAGTAGTTATCCCAAAGCTATATAGCCACTCTTCCAGCCTTGGATAACCATGTCACCCTTGTGTCACAGGACCAACTTCAACAACTTCAGACACCTGGTGATCATTTCTTAATTGTCCTAGTTTAACTTTAAGAAGGTTCTGTCTACTGGCTTGGGCAATGCTTGTTAGTTCCACGACTTCAACAACGTCTGCAATTATTAAAAAGTTAGTTCTGAGTGTTACAAGATTCAGTTTTCCCTTCAGAAGCAGATTTAGGTATACACGATCTTCTTTTAATGAAGAACTTTAACTTATAAACTTGCATTCCCTTTTCATTTAAACATCATTTTGCTTTGTCAAGTACTGGGAAACAAAATATTTTATATGCAACCTCTCTTTGATGAAATGTCCTTATAACACTTTGGGAAAGTCAACTAGGGGTTCTCAAAGAATTACCGATAATGTTCTCCAACTTAATAGGAGACACGTGACCTCTCCTGTAATGAATATTGGGTTACAATGGAAAAGGAAAGATTTCTTCTTATGCAAGCACTTAGCTTAACGCTGAACAACCGCGTGCTACATTTCCCTTTGTCAATCTGGACTTTCCCACAACTGCGGACGTTTCCACTTTTTTCACTTCTACGCAAGTGAAGATTATGCTGGTTACACTTACCGGCAAGGCATTTTAACGTGATTCGGAGTACAGAGCTTCACTCACCGGCTCATGAAATCACAACAATTGCTGGCTGCTTCCACCTCCTGACTTTCAGGCTGCTGCTACAGGCTCTCTTGGGACCCACCCCTCTCCACAGTGCGGGTGTCTCTGATCCAGCCTTGATAGGGGATAATTTCCTTCTCTCCAGCGTCCCTCAGCTTGCCTCTGCACACCGGCCTCGGGTAAACGCGCAGCTTCAGCTCTGCATTCACAGCAATTAGGCGCACCTGGAAAGACTGCCAATTGCTTCCAGTGCAGCCACAGCCAAACATGATTTGTGAGCACAGGACCAACTCAGAGCCTGCAAGTGGAATCTGCTTTTCCTTTGCTCCGGAGTCCCTTCTGTGGTCACACTTCCTTGTGAAATGCCAGCTTCATGCTCCAGATTCTCTCTATTGATCCTTCCTGCAGCAGCCTTTCTCAATTGGCTTCAGGTGCATGTGCAGGCCCTTCATCTTAATTGCCTGACTCTGCCAAAGGATGTTAGGCCTGCGTGTCGGTCATTTAGATCTACAGGCCTCTTCAGCCCTCTTTTTTGTCACAGTTCAAGTGTGTTCATCAGCAAACCCTGCCTGTCCATCTGTAACTGTTCCTATTCCTGCAGGGTGGGGATGCACCCACTGCCAGTTGCAGGGGATGGCGTGGGACAGCAGAGACTGTTGGGGTCTGGGGGGAGTAGAGGGAGCCCTGCGAGAAGAGGCAAAGGACGGGGCTTGAGATGCATAGAACAATGTTATTTGATAGGTCGTGCTCCTCCTCCGTGCTCCCTCAAGTCCTTATGACCACCTCGTTCTGTGATCAATGCGGGAGGAGGGAGCTCTGGCAACACAGTCCGCCATCAGGAAAATTTGGCTTCAGCCAGAGTTCCAGGCTTCAGGCACCAGGTGCTGAGCACCGTTGAGCACTGCGCTGCGTTGGGAAGAGAATTAGAGGAAAGGACCTAACAGGAAACACTTGTCACTCGTCTCCACAGCTTCCATCATCACATCTACAAAGCTGAAATCGGTAAGACCAAAAAATCTTATTACAAGGATAGACTCTCCAATGCCCACAACAATAGCAAGGAGCCTCACACGATCCTTTCAGAATTCATCACCCCCCCCTTGTGCCTCCCAAACCCTCTGCAACACCCTCGCCAACCATTTCCACAAGATAGCGCTAGAAAGAACACATACTATCAACATGAAACTAGTAACCCTCCCAATGCATCCACCCGCCTCCTCAAGTGATCCCACCCAACCTCCACCTTCTCCTCTTTCTTTCCCATCTCCAGACCGGAATTTCTCAAACTGTTGATGGACAGCCGTCCATCTGGATCCCCAAATGACCCATGCCTGCCTCCCTCCTCAAAGAAATCTTCATTTTGACCTCTGCAGAGGACATTGCTAGGCCGAGCCTCAATGCTGGCCTCGCCTCTGGCACTTTCCCATAAGCCTTTATAACATCTCATGACAACCACCTCCTGAAAAATTCCTCCCGTGACCCTCACCAAACAGCGAACCACAGATCAATCTCCAGCACCCGCTTCCTGGCCAACCTGATTGACCGCACTGCCTGCTCCCAACTCAGCACCTTCGCAGAAACCAACCACCTCCTCGGCCCCACCCAGTTCGGTTTCAGACCCCTTCATGGAACTGAACCCTCCATAGTATCTACATGGTATGACCTCAAAAACACTGCAGACTCAGAAGGCTGTGCCGCTCTAACACCTCTTGACCCCTCAGCGGCTTTCAGCACCATTAACCACAGCATCTTCATTGACAGGCTCCACTACCTTGGCATTCCTTGCAACCAGACCCCAAATTAACTACCTTCCCCTTTTGACCTCTTCTGCCCGACCCGCCAGAAATGGAGTGCCCCCGGGCACCTGCATTTACCTGCTCCACTTTAATCTCTACATAAGTCCTCTGCTCGCACTCATCTGATCACAGAATCTCCTCTGATATAACCACGCTGACGACACTCACATCATCTTTAGAATTCCCAAGTATGTCACCACCCCACACCCAGACCTTGCATCCTGCCTCTCAGACATTGACTGCTGGATGATGGTCAATCATCTCCTGCTAAACCCTGGGAAAACAGAGATCATGATTTGCCAAAAGAAAGCCTTCTTCTTGCAACCCACCATTGGCCTCCCTATCTAGGCCCCCTGTAACATCCGCCATGGTCAAAAACCTGGGTTGCACAATGGACACTAACCTTACTCTATCCAAACATGTTAACACTGTGTCCAAATCTTGTTACCAATATCTCTGCATGCTTAGATGCATCTTCCCTTATCTCACCTACCCCGGATAGTGGTGGCAATTATGGTCCATTGTCCTCTCCCGACTAGCCTACGCAAACTCTCTCTACCTGGGAGTCCCTTCTTACCAACTTAAAAAGCTCCAAAGAGTCCGGAACTCTGCAGCCATGCTCCTCCTCGCCCTTGGCCAAAGAGAACACATCTCCCCCACTCTCCACACCCTCCAGTGGCTCTTTATCGGACCTCTGGTTACTTTCAGAGCCATGTGCATCACTCACCGAGCACTGCACAAGACAGGCCCTAAATTAATACAACAGTAAATCACCCTCTATCACACCACTAGATACCTGTGATCAAGCAATGCTCTTTGTCTAGTGATCCCCCCTCCAAATAATCCAGAATTGGAGGCTCCACTTTCTCTGTCCTGGGCCCCACCATCTGGAATTCCTTGCTACCCCACATCCGACACACACAAGACTACATGACCTTCCCAAGGGCCCTCAAGACATGGCTATTCTCCTCAGCATTATGAATTGAGCCATATCCCTAGCTGGGACTCCCTCGGCAGCCTACCCCAGGCAACTGGCTAAGGGCCAGAGGCATAACTGGGCTGCGGTAAAACCCTACCTTTCCGGCATTGCTGCCACCAGCTCATAACGTAATGTCGATTGACAATGCCTCATTATCTAGTTAGCCTATTGGACTGGGCTCAGAAGGAATGTGGAAGTGGCCAAGATACTGCACCTGGAGAAAGCTGAGAGTGATCTTCGTTTTAGCACTGGAAGAATCTATTAGTAATGGCTAGAATACTGCCCTTGGAGGAATCTGTCAGGGCGCCCCGGGATGAACCTGGGGGACTGAGAAATACTGCACTTGGGTGAGTCCTGGGATGGACACAATGGTCTGCACATAAAGGATGTGTGAAGGCAGCCATGTGTACGTAAAATGCAGCCACTGTACTGCACCTAGGTGAACGTAGATAGCTTCAAACTGTTTGAAATCTGATCGAATATTGACTGTAGCCGATGCTTTAGATCTAGGCGAATGCAGATGGTAGCTAATGCTATCTAGGTCAAGTTGAAGGTAGACTGCAGCCAGTGTTTGAACTCTGGGTGAATGCAGATTACAACCAATATCCTATACCTATGTTTAGGTGGAATGCAGCTAGTGCACTGTGCCTAGATGAGTGAGGCTTGCTGCAAATGCTTAAATTTAGATGAATGTAAGATACAGCCAATGTATTGTGATATGCATTTGCAACACTTAATATATTGTCTCCTCCATCTTGTCCAACCCTCTACCATTAGAATGCAGCCTCCCCACAACAGATTTGTTGGCATAGCTGCACACATAACACCTACCCTGCTCACATATCTTTCACATCACCCTGCCACTAGAATGCAGCTACTCCACGATAAAGCTTGGCCTAGTTACACATAATTTCCCCCCTACCCACATATCTCACAAATCACCATTGCCACTAGAATGCGGCTATCCCCTTGACAAAATATGGCCTAACTGCACACATACCATCCTTTGACTCAAATTGCCAGCACATCACCACTGCCACTAGAATGCAGCTGCCCCCATGATAAAGTTTGGCCAGCTGCACGCATAATATCTCTCTCTGATCTTATATTTGCACAACACCTTTGCCATAAATTCAGCCTAGCTGTACACATAATGTCTCTCCTGCTCCTATATGTTGTGCATACCACCTCTGTCATTAGAATGCAGCTACCCCCACAACAAAATCCGGTGTAGCTGCACACATAATGTTTCTCTCCTGCCTTATACCTGTGTTAAGACCATACTAAGGGTGAAAGGTGCTATACAAATGCCCATTGATTGATTGATTAATATTTTATTTCTATCGCGCTCGTACACAAGTGTTTCAGAGCACGACAATGCAAGGAAGGGGAACAGGGGAGAACAAAACAGCGATCTTACTAGGCCCAGTGACATTGAGAACACGCAAGTGCATGGGAGAGAGGGAGGGGAAAAGTGCATGGAAGGGGGGAGAGGTGGAAAGTGCGAAGCAGAGGAGAAACAGATAAATAACAATAAATAAATAATAAAGGCAACAAACAGTGGTAATGCAGCCATCAATTTGCAAGTGCTAGGTTTAAGGCAGCAGACAGGGTAGGTCTGATAAGTGCAGGAAGAAAAAGGGGGGGCTGTATGGGTACAGACACAGACCCCAGTGCAAGGGGTGGCCCGGAGGCAGTGCGGGATGGTGGCAGGATGAGCAGGTACCTGGGCCCAAAAGACAGAGGATGGCCAGGTGCATAGTGCCAAGAGAGAACAGATCAGCAAGGGAGAGGGGGAGCAAAGGCAGAAGAAAAGAGGAAGGTCTTGAGGTGCTTCCGGAACCGGAGATGGTTCTCCTCAAGTTTTAGAGTGGCAGGGAGGCTGTTCCAGAGGGAGGCCCCAGCCGAAGACAGAGATCTACTCTCAGCTCGTTTCTTAGAAAAACAACTGACCCTGAGTGAGTTGGAGGTAGAGGAGCGAAGAGCTCGAGAGGGGAGGTATTTGCGGAGGGATAGCTGAAGGTATTTTGGACCAAGGCCCCAGAAAGCCTTGTGGACAATGCAGAGGGTTTTGAATTTAATCCTTGCATCCACTGGGAGCCAGTGGAGAGATTTCAGAGCTGGAGAGATACGATCCCAGGGCTTGAGGCCAAGGACAAGTCTTGTTACATTACAAAATTAATGTGTAACTGAGAATGCTTTGGCCTGCTGTCTGCCCAATTACTAAATTATGTCTACCTATAAAATGAAAAAGTGGCTAAGAATGCTTTAACTTGCTCTCTGCCAACCTAAAAAAAGACATGCACTCAACAGTGTTTTGGCTTGCACACCTCTGCCAATGACGTGTGACAAAGAACGTTTTGACCTGCTCACTTCCCACCTCCAAAAATGTCTACCTAAGTGTGCTCTGGCATTCGCTCCTCATCTATAAAATGAACGTGTTACTAAGAATGCTTTGGTATGCTCTGCTCACCTACCATTCTATTATTACACCTTTATTGAAAAAATCTAACTTGGACCCAGAGATTCTCCAGAACTATCGACCCATTGCGGGTCTTTCTTGGCTCGCAAAGATCCTCGAGAAGGTGGTCACTTGCCAGTTACAGGAATTTGTGGAATGAGAACTATTGTTGGACACCTTTCAGTTGGGTTTCAGACCTAGGTTTGGAACCAAGTCTACCTTATCGTTCGATTGTGAGGGGTGGGTAGGGTCTCTGATCATGCCATTGACTGGTTTGAATCGACAGCAGGTTAGGCTGGGCGAGTTTCTTTTGGATTCTGCCAAGATGAGGTGTGGAGTTCCACAGGGGTCCTCACTCTCACCTCTATTGTTTAATTTGTACAAGCGCCCCTTGATGGAGATTTTGAGATGTCATGAGATGAGTTTTCATTCCTATGCTGATGATACTCAAATCTTCATCAGGATTGTTAATTTTGATGAAGCTTTTAGAAAAAAATAAACAGTGCCTAGAGGAAGTTAGTCAATAGATGTCTGATAATCAGCTCCAATTGAACGCAGGTAAGACCAAGCTCATTCTGTTCGAACCAAGACATTTACTTAACACTGCCTGCAGGGACTGCCTATAACGACCCTCTTAGGAACCAATCTTAGGTTTGTTTCCAAGGTTAAGAACCTGGGCTGTGTGTGGCAGGAAAACCTTGGCAGCGAAGGCCAGGTTGGAGTTAAGGTTCAGCCAGTATATTACTCTCTCCGATTTCTACGGCAGGTACTCCTTACATTCCTAATGCTGATCATGCCTTTGTGGCAGGCGCCTTAACAAATGCACATCTGGGTTATCGTAACAACCAGCTGATGGGCATGCCATCTAAACAAGTACAGAGGCTTCAAAAATCCCAGAATGCGGCAATCAGAATGATCTTCAGGCTGCGCAAAACAGCCCACATCTTCCCTTCTTGCCGTGCCTTGCTCTGGTTAGCAGTAGAAGAGTGTATTAGATTTAAGGTGGCTTTCCTTATCTTTAAATGCTTGAATGGACTGGCTCCAGCATACTTGAGAGACGAGATTCAATGCTATCAATCATTGAGATGTTTATGATCCAGAGGATGTTTGCTTCTATTCCCCCTTCAGCTTGTACAACAAGGCGAGATAGAAGATTTGCAGTTTTTGGTCCGAAACCGTGGAACATGATTACCAAAGAAATTAGGACTCTCGAATCACTCTATGAATTTTGCAAGGCTCTGAAGATATTTCTGTTTAAATAAGGGTTTTTCGGTTGCTGATCTTTGTGGGCTTAGCTCTGTTTTGTCTGAATTTATTGTTCCAGCTTTCTGCTATACGGTTTGATCCATCATGAGCGCTAGATAAATGCACAAATACAAATACAAAACCCAGTGTATTTGCCATCTCTTCTTCTTCACAACTTTCATACACAATGCAGTATTTCAATGATTTCTTCCTGGTCCATTAACCTGCCAGGACTACCACTAAAAGGTCCCTATCCTGGTATACTCGCCTGCCATGACAAAAAGCTACTAACACTACTATGTGGAGGCTCGAGCATCTTTGATTTTCCACTTCTGCTGCTGCAATTGCAACCTGCAACTTCTTCTGCCTCACCTTCTCACTCTAATGACCTGCACCTGAGGGGGACTCTATATATTCAAAAGTCCCCCTCAGGTGTTGGTTATTAGAACCAAGAAACTGTGCCTTGCAGTTTTGGACCTCTGAGTCCCTCTTCCTCGTCCCAGTACCTAGGGCATTGTGGGACTTGAAGCCCCCAATGTTCTGATTTTGTTTTCTTTCACAAGTCTCAATTCTACAATAGGCCATTAAGATCATAGGGTCTCTAGGGAAGTTATAAGAGGGGTTCTCCCAGTTTTCCTGACCTGGTTCTCCTCTCATGTGATCCTCCCACAGAACATCACCACCAGGGTCGGGATCAGGAAGCATCTGCCTTTCCCTTGCCATATGAGAAGGGTTCCAGGCCATGGTTTCTGGGATAATCACCTCTGATTCATCAAAGCATACATGGCATTAAGTACAAGCACAAAACTTTGCTCATTTTGTATCTAGAAGTAACAACATACATGATATCCATGTAGGAGCAGTTATCACATGCATAGGTTATGAGTGGTCACATATATACCTTAAAAGCAGACTTGTAGCTAGTAGCCTGAGGCCCATGTTTTGCACCGCATGCTGGGGGGGGGGGGCTGTATAACACAGGTGAATGCCCAATTCATACTTATTAGATATGCTTTAAAGGGCCCCAGATATCCTTGGGGAAATTTATAGTGGGAAGCATTGCTGCTCATAATTACTATTTATCAATCGCCCAGATAATATCTTTCATCCATTGTTCCTTGTCTGGGGGAGTAGGCTGCATCCATCTTAGTAACACACATTTTTTAGAGAACAGAAGACAGGGATTTAGCAACTAATATTTGTTTAATAGGCAGTCTTATCATAGACACTAAACAGACATGTCAATGGAGTTAGGCTGGAGTGGACCCCTGTGATGGTATGGAGTATGTTACACACATCTGAGTAGAATTGAGACAGTGATGGGCAGAGCAAAAGGATGTGAATATAGTTGGCATCATTCCCGCCACATTGGGGGGGAAGCTGCCTGTCGATTCTTGTATGAACAAATGCAACATGGCTGGTCTGTTATTATATCTATTTATTTGTTTCAACTGAATAAGCCGAAAGCATGAGTTTAGAGATACCTCACGAGTCAGCTTGCACATTCTTTGCCAGATTTCATCCAATAATTCTGTATTGAGGTACACAGCCCATTTATCATGACTCTTGGCCAGTGCATCAGGTTTGTGATTCAATATTACCTTATATAGAACAGATACCACGTTACGACATCCACTAGAGCATATCATGTATGACAGAAAAGGATTAGAATCGGGCTCTTAGGGAAATTCCGTCTACAATGTTTGAAATGCTCCTGCAGTCTATTTTATTATAGGCATAATGTTGCCTTGCATCGGGGAGTGGGTAGGATGCTCTGTGTTTCAACAAATCGGCCTGCAACCAATTTTTAATTATAGCTTCATCTGAGGTGGGGGGAAAGGAGCAGGCAATTCCAAAGGGGGATGTTCCTACTATAAGGCTGTGACACTTCCGTTAACCACCACATTTTCCTCCATGCCATTAACCATAAACCCACTGGATCAAATTGGCACTTATGCGCATAACCCAGTGAGATCATTAAGTATCTAATATCACTGCCACCGGCAGCATACTTCTATATTTTTACATGTGGATAGTACACTCGATCGTCCGCGAACCAGTGTGATCTGTATTGGGCATGTGCTACCATCCAGCATACTCTAAAGTGTGGTGCTGCAGGACATTTCCTCCAAAACCAGACCACCTTCATATAGGTTGTCTTGCATACGCTGTGGCTACAGAGAATAAAGAGACTGACCAAGTGCTGCCATAATGATTGCTATAGACCTTTATTAAATAATAATCCAAACCTGTATATCCCTAACTCTGAGGGGATTTCCCTGCCGAAACTAAAGAAACTCTGATGCTCGTCGGGAATTCTTTGTTAGTCAAAACAAAAAGGCACCGCCCTGGCCATAAAGGCTCCTTCTCTATTCCTGTCACTACAACAAAATACCACAAGGTTCAGCTTCTGTCCATAACCCCGGAGAATGACTCCCTTCTCCTGGATGTAAAGCGTTCAAAAGCCTCTCAGATTCTTAAAAACAAAAGTACCATAACAGTTCATGATTCAACAGAAAACATAAATAGTCACCCAAAGTTCATCTGGGGCTAGGGAAATGACTCCCTTCTCCTAGCTGGTTCCCCAATTGTGTTCTTTCTTTCTTAGCAAGACTTGTAGCTCCCTCAGGAAGGATTTGAACACCTCCAGGTTCGGTACAGTTCTTGATCCGCTCCCACTGGGATGATGAAACTGTTCTTGAAGTCCCCCTCGACTTTCCAAAACCACACTTCTGGAGAACTGGCTTAGGACATTAAGGTTTCTATCTTCATGTTTTGATGAAGGGAAGGTTGAGGCAAGAACTGTAAAGACAGCACTTTTGGCAGGACCTGGTGTTGGACCAATTGTTAATGTGCACTTAGATAGAGGATGATTGAGGTTTGTCTCTAGACGCACTGGACGATTCTGGCGTGTGTACAATGACTCTCTTCTTTGGCTGGAGTTTCCCCAGCTATTCAATGTTGAGTTAGAGAACGAGAGCATAAACTATCCCTGGGCCTCCAACCGTTTTAGGACCCTATGTTGTACTTTTCAGGGCCAATAACATAACCCCCTTCTATGGTGCATCGGGGTGTTGGGGTCTAGGGCTCCTGGACAACATATTTCACAATCGCTGAGGTAGGTACTCTCTGTTCATACTCTACACTGTTCTCCCTTGCTGCCTTAAGTTTCATGAAGCATCTAAAGAGTTTCTTAAACAGTTCATCTGCTCCCGCCCGCACTTCGGTTAACTCCTGTTACTTTTATTGTGGTCGGGATATTTCAGCAGGTAGGTAGGATTTTGGATTATGTCTCCAGCCTTCTCTACATAAGGTGCCAGTTCTTGGAGCCGCACATTGCTGTTTCTCTGATCTTGATAGTGGCTTCGACCGTCCTTCTCATTTAGACTCGGCGCGACTAGTACTTTGCAGTTTTATCCTGAGAAAATATGTAAGGTTGCTCATGCAACCACTGATTGAGTTCTATAAGGGGAAAGTTATGCAAGCTTTTTCTTACGGTTTGGAAATTATTGGTACACACAGTTGGAAATGGTTGACAATGTTGGTGGGTCGAATTTGGGGATCAGTGTTAAGACTGCCCCTATCTCTGCCAAAAGTAGCAATCAGATTCGAACTAGGATTGCGTTCACAGTTATCCATTGAGAAATGGACTAAGTTAAATTTATATTTCAAATATGTTCTGTGTCTAATAACCCACATAATTTAATTGGTGAGTTTGGGAGAATGGCATTTAAAGAAATGTGCCAGATATAAATCCTTTATGAGCACATGTGAGGGATTTCATAAGGACCTAAAAGTTGAACCAGGGTATTTTTTTGACAATTACAAAATGGTGAAAGTAAAAAGGAAACAGTGGGATGTTATAGAAATCTGGTTGCTTTTCACTAAATATACCCGGTTAAGCGAATTTGTAAATTACCCTCCACCATTGACATCCCTGATGGCTTATTTTAGGGAAAACAATTCTGTGTTTCATGATTCAAAGTTCGTATTTTAGATTTCATCTGAAAGTCTTGAATACTTTGAAAGCTATTGGTCCCACAAGAAATATAGGTCAGACCCAGCGCTGTTGCATACTATGTATAAGGAACGTGCTAGAAACCTTAAAACATGCAATGACTGGCTGTGAGGCTATTGGTAAATTGAGACAACGTTTTATTTCACGCTTTGTACATTCAGTACGAGAGCAATTCTGGGAAAAATGCATGTATGTTAAACAGCTATCTCTAATACTGGACCTTGTTGCATTTTTAAAAGAAAGATTTGGGGCCATAGGTGCGAATGGCCAAAAATGTTTTCTAATTTGGGCATATTGAAAGCACATGCCACTTTGATGTATTGTCTTGCTTTTTGGGAGTTAGAAGCCTCACTTTGATGTCAATTTAGGCATGATGAGACTTGTTGGATATTGTGACGAATCACAGGAATTCGTCCTTTCTCCCCAAGGGAGAGCCCTCACCCGTGTAATACACTTCGTAGAGGTAGACGCAAGCAGTTCCTCACTGGGAGAGACTCCCCCTGTGGGAACAAGGACTTCTGCTCCTGTGAGGCACCCCCTGGAGATCCACGGAATATTACCTCCTCATCTATACCCTATAGGAATTTACACGAAGAAAGAACAATTATGCATTACTGTCAATCAGAAAATGTGAATATCTCTTTAAGTAAAGAAAGGTATTCAACTGAGATGAGGATGATGAATAAAAGACACGAGAGGCCCCGACAGGCCAGAGGTAAAAGAGGGGGAGATACGCCAGAGAAGTCCCACAGCAATGCAACCTCAGAAGCAGGAAGAGACTGGAGAGCGCTTGGGACCCGCGAAATACAAAACACCTGCTAAGCTTAGTTCAAAGAAATGGATACACAGTGTCCTATCAGCTGCAAAAAGATGGACACCGACAGTGCTGGAGAAACCACGAAGAAGCAGCACTGGACCGGCAATCCTACTAGCCACGTAGAGATCATTACGCGTCTGGGATGCGTAACGTATCTCGAATAATGAGGAGCCCTATGAGAGGAAGATTCACAGCATGGGACAGCGAGAGAGGAAAGGGAACCAAGCGACCAAGGAAGAGAGCCTAAGCTGAACGAAGTGAAACCCCAATGAGGTTATCCCAGAAAGTGTCAGATAACGGGGAAAATCGGTGAATGAGAATCATTACAAAGTTGCTCATACTCGTCCCAGTCAAGATAACAAGAATATAATAGCAAGAACCAGAGAAGTGAATCGGACTCATTATAAAAGTGTTCTTACTTGTCACAGTCAAGACAATAAGAACTTTACCGTGAGACCAAGAGAAGTGAGTACAAATCATTATACACGTGCTTATACCACAGTCAAGACAGTAAGAACTTTACATGAGGCCAAGAGAAGTGAACGAGAATCATTATAAAAGTGTTCTTACTCGTCAGAGTGAAGACAATGAGAACATTATAGTGAGAAGAAGAGAGGTGAATGAGAATCCATATAAAAGTGTTCTTATTCGTCACAGACAAGGTAAAAAGAATATAACAGCGACACCAAGACAAATAACAGGGAATTGCTATAAAACTATTGCTAACATCCCTCAGTCAAGACAGTGATAATACAATCCTGGAACTGGATAATAATTGTGATGAAAGTGATCCTACTCGTCTCAGTCAAAGTAAAGAAAGTGTTGCTCATCAAGAGAATGAGACTGCAAGAGGAAATCCTAATGATAAGGATAAAAGGATAAAGAGCAAAGCTCAGAAAGGTTGGATAACCTTATTCTGGGAAAAGGGAAGAAAAACTCTTGGAGAGAGAGTCAATAAGGAGAATATCAAATTAACAGTAATCCTTGAAACAGGAAAAGAGTGCCAAACAAAACAAAGTAAATCAGTATTAAAGGAAGTGTATGAACTGATCAAAGAAGTCACAAGAGATTTGAAAATCAGTCATTGAGCAGCAATCTTGCAAGAAGCAAGAATCCAAGACATAGCGTTCATTCTCCTGCCTTTAATTGTTAAGATAGTGGTAGGGTCAGATAGGGTTAGTTTGGACAGTTGACGGATTGCTTTAAGACTTCACTGACGACTGGCGAGCACCTTAGCCTAGGTTGTTAGGTAGGGAATAACCCATAGAATATGAAAAGATAGGCCTTTTCCTTTGCTTTAATAAAAGATTAATCTAGTAATGTTTAATTAGAGTCTGTGTCCTCCATCAGACCCGACACAATATGAAACCGATATGGTATCTGTATGGAATAAATGTGGTACTGATTTTGTATGAAAGATATTATATTTAATTAGAAAGTCATTTAAACTTTTGTAAGAAGGATTTTAAAATGCTTTTTCTATTTTCTTGTGTGTATATGTGTATATTAATAATTTATGGTATTTTTGTATTTTTGGGAAAGGTTTTGGCTACTGAAACCATTTCACAATACAAAAATTAACATGCAACTAGGAGTGTTTTTTATGCTCTCTTTCGACCTATATGATTGTGTGTGATCCCCCTCCACCTATACAACTAAGCTGTCACTAAGAATGATATGGAATGCTCTCTTCCCACCTGCAAAAATTATATCCACCTAAGAATGTTTTGGTGTGCTCACCTCCACCTATAAAATGATATGTGCTAAGAAGACTTAGGTTGGTTCCCTTCCCACCCCAAATAAAATGTGTTCTTAAGAATGCTTTGGCATGCTCTTTCCTTCTCCTAGAAAATGAATGTGTGACCATGAATGTTATAGTTTGCTCTATTCTCCCTTACAAAAATTACGTGTGCCTAAAAACTATTTGGTGTGCAATCCCTTCCACCTATAAAATGAATGCGTAACTAAGAATGCTTTGGCATGCTCTGTTCCCACCCACAAAAATGACTTCATCTAATGAATGATCTTCTATGCTCTCCTCCGCCAATACAATTATTGTGCGACTGAGAATGCTTTGGGATGCCCTCAACTCCTTCTAGAAAATTAACATATGACTAAGAATGCTCTGGTGTGCTCTCTCCTTCTCCTATAAAATGAATGTATGACTAATAGCGGTTTGGCATGCTCTCTCCTCCGTCTGTCATGGCTTCCTTCCAGCATCCTTACCTGTTGCAGCACCGCCCTTCCCGTGGCTGGAGGATCCTCCTGCATTGGCGGCTTGGTAAGAGGCAGCCACATTTTCACCTGTGTGGCGCGCACTGAGTTGTTTTCATGAGGGCCGCCATGTTCAATGTGATGCGCACATGCACGGGACCAATGGCTGGTACTCCGCATGCACACTACTTAACAGCATGGGCAATGCAACAGAGGCTGTCAGGCTCTGTTTCATGCTGGATTGGCATAAAATCTTACACGCTAAAGCTCTCAGCGCCTTGCAACTTCTTCCTTCTCCCCAAGGTGACACTGTCCGTTCCCTGTGTCCTGTGCCTTCCTAACTACTCCTACCTTGTCTGTATCTTTACTTTACTTTGCTCTGCTGCCTTACTTTTCTTTCTTTCTTTCTTTCTTTCTTTCTTTCTTTCTTTCTTTCTTTCTTTCTTTCTTTCTTTCTTTCTTTCTTTCTTTCTTTCTTTCTTTCTTTCTTTCTTTCTCTGTGGCTACTCCACTGATCTTTTGGGAGCCTTACTTCCTCTGTGGTGACCAGCGCTACCGGCGGCCCCATATTGGTCCTTCAGCTGCCATGTCAACTGTCCCAGCACCGCATTCATCAGGGGTAGCACCATACATACATTGTGGTGTTCGGAGGACGTCTGTTTCTCCAGTTCACAGTGTTATTTTTGACTGTGGCACGGGATGCCCTACCTCACTGCTTGCTGACCAGACCAAGCGGGGAGCACCTCACCATGGTGACATGGATCGTCTTCAGTCATGGATAAGAGGTACACAGTGCAGCATGGGGCGCAGCTTGACACTGCCTACAAAACACTTGGATAGCCTCCCCCTCCACCCACAAAACCATGGTCAATGCTCAACCACTACTCCAAATCCTACCTTCACTCCCTAACTCTAGCTTAGCTCTATTATCGATTCCAAACTATTCTATCATGACTACAATCCCAGACTGCATCCATGGGTAGACAAATGCACTTCCCCATTTAGATCGCAGTGGATTTGCTCCTGCCTCTTCAAAGGTTGACAGCCAACTGTACCAAGTTCTTCAGTGCTCCTTTACATTGACTGTAGGGGTGGGACAACATGGGCGGCTTTATTGAACATCTTACTGATTTCTGTTTGATAAAAAAGCCGAAAAGAATGAATATGCAGACATGCACCTTTCATTCCAACATTGCTGGTATCCTGGCGTTAGAGCCTCCAGGATACTGTCAAATGCAGGTCCCATTTCTGGGACCAGTGCTGCTGGATTACGGGTGCAGGAGGGACGGCGTACATCCCCATTCATGGGGTCCTATAGGACTCCATGAGGGGATTTGCCGCCATTAACAATGACAGCTTTTTTTGCTGGTAGTGCACCTGCTTTACTTCCAGCTTTTAACCGGAGGTAACCCAGGTGCCCCACCGGCAAACCCATAGTGGGCATATCCGGTAAAGTGCTGGTATCCATGAATTACCAGGCTGGTTGACATAGAATAAGGCCCATTATTGTAATTATGTAGAAATGAAGGACATACCACAGATTCAATTCAAGTATGAGAATAATTATTATGCTCTTGCACATGACCTATTTGTTTTTTTTTTCTTTGCTTGACCATACTCCACTCTGCATCATAACCTCATCTCTTCTTAAATCATTGTTGCTAGATATTGTTCAGTGAAGAATATTTCCTGCTAAATCAACTTCTATGCATGGTTGGTAATGTTCGTGGTGTGCTCCTTCGATTCTCTGTCTCTGTCCCACAGATGGAGCACTGATGTTTTTGGTAGATTAATGCCAGAGTTTTGCACGTCATAGCATTGACTAAGCATTATTCACCCTATCACTCTGTCAATGTGATAGCAAACATTTCTCTTTTGCTTTTTCATTCACCTGGCACCAGGCTTCCTGGCCATTATACAGATCGTCATCTACGATTAGCACCTACAGCTGGAAACTGTCAGCCAATCAGGATCCTCAAAATGAAGGAAAAAAAAGATCAGTATCTGTCATCAATTCTTTGAATCCTGATGGCTGAATTATTGATGCAGTATCTGCTCTGGGTATTTGGTAGCCTCTATTTGACCCTCAGTACTCTGTTGACCCATCCTAATACCTTATTCTCATGTATCTGCTCGCTGTTGCGTTATCACCCACTCCTTGTGAGTTGTGACCCATCTGTACTGCCACCTACCAACCACCTCTTTCTCTGCTTCTTCACCTCTTTCGCTATAGCGTCAACTTAAGTTGTGTTTGTATTTTGTGGATTTGTTAAGTGCTTTTGTCAAAATGATGTACATAATAATTGGTAAAGAAATGTGAAACGGACAACAGTACATTAGCATTTGAGGCAGAGAAGAAACAGGAAGGTTTGCATCCAATGCGAAGGGGTAGGGAGTTCCAGCGGTAAGGGGCTAGAAGCAAAAAGTCTCGCAAACAGGAATGGGAACATGCTGGTTTGGAGAACGAACAGGTCAGGAGGGAACATAGCATGAGATATAAGGGGAAATATGAGGGCGAGGTAGACCATGTATACATTCAAACAGGATTGCACACAAATGGGGGATCCTGGTACTCAGCCCTGACTTCACAGGAACCATGAAATGATACAAAAATTGTCACCAGATGGAAAATAACTATTGTCTTTTCCTTATATTTCTAGAGACCAAATTGGCCTACAATCCATTTAAAACAGAATGAATAATTCTTTTAATTTTTTTCAGCGATTTTATTAGTGCATACACACAACCTAGTTTTACTGTTAAACCTTTCATCATACACGGAGCATATTTTAAAACCACTTACAAATAATTAACATTTGGGAATGGTCTAGATAATATGCTGTATATGAAGGAAGGCTTGATGGTAAAACTAGGTTTCACATGCACTCATTAAATTGGCAAAAAATAAAAACAAATTTGATTAAATCTGTTATAAATGGTTTAAAGGCCAATTTGGTTTCTAAAAATATAAGGAAAACACAATCTTTGTTTTCTAGACCATGCCAATTTTTTGTATTATTACATTTCAACACGATACAAAGAAAATGAAAGATTAACTGGGATTCAAATGAAAGCCAGGAAAGGTAGCGGACTGAAGGAGGCTAGAGGTACAGGGAGAAAGACTTCAGAGAGAGCGTATGGGAGATACAACGTAAGGGGGCACGCTGATAGGCAGGTAAACTAGTAAGAAGTTCAGAACAGTAGCTCAAGCGAGAGAAGACTAGGGTAGGAATAAGCAATTTAGTGGCGTCAAAAGTGAGAAGACAAGAGCGAGCTGTCTTACAGATAGTAAAGAGAAGTCAAAGAAGTCACCCAGATTTTGTGCTGTAGATTTGTTTTGCAACAGTGAAATAGGGCTTCTCCTTCCATGCCACAGCAAGTGCATATTTTGTGTGACATCCTTCTTTAAATGTTTTTCGTTTCATGCTTGGATACTTTTCTCATGCTTATAGCATTCACGCCATTGGGAGATGGCAATATCAGCACTTTCTTTTTGCTGTAAACCCACATTAATTATATATAACTGGGGTGGTGGTAGCCGCCAAAAAAGTTATAACATTTCTAAAGTGCAGAATGTTGTATTATTTTTTAAAAACTGTGTTGGCGTCAATGCTAATCACCATAAACCCAGTATGCAAGTATTTCGAGTTGTGCTCACATGCAGAGGGGTAACAGGACTTTTTTTGGAATAAATCACAAATCTGTTATATGCCCCATAAATTAGGGGATATGTGTTTATTTACATGTATTGTAAGCAGGAATCAAGTTGACATGATATATAAACAACTAAGGTAGTCATTGCCATTGTGAATATGCAAACAAGAAGTGAAGACAATATTCATATCCATGTATAACCACAGCATAGCTACGCATTAGTCCTAGAATAAGAGTGGCTAACAGTGTTGGATTTGACAGGACATTACTCTCAGCATGAGACAATTAATTTCTAACATTCAAACCAAAAATAAGAAGCAATTCATTGTTTCTACTATTCTTGTAGAACATTGGTGAACTTCAATACATCCAGTATTGCACAAATAATTGTGATGAGGTAAAACAAACAGAGTAACAAAAAAGGTTTAGTACGTTTTGGTGAAAACCACAGTTGCTGTCTGTGAACATTTCACTTTGCTAGGCATGAAAAGTGATTCAGGTCCAGTGTCCAAAGGGAGCATAAACCTGTTTGTTTGGAAATAGAACAAAACCTTGTTGTTTGTAAAAAATGTTACACATTAAATGGGTAGTGGCCAATCCTTGGTCTACGTCGGGAAGAGAGCTTGCCAGATATTGAACTGACGGCAGGTGGTACCTGCTGCAGTGATGTTTTGGCTTATAGGTGGATAGCCTTCATCTGGGCCAGTTGGATTGTGACAGCCTGTGTAATGTGAACAAAAAAACAGAATAAAAAATCTATTTAAATTGGAGTCTTGCTTATGGGGTATTTAAGCAAGTTATGCTGGGTCAATAGTTATTAAAATAATAACAATAACAACACATGTAGATGTGTGTTCTAATATAAGAGGGATAAAACATCTAACCTTGGGTGGGTCCGGGCTGGGAGTGTAGGGAAGGAAATCGAACTGAACTGGAAGTTGAATTGAGAGACCCAGTAGCAGTAGAGCGGGGCGACCCTTAGTAGGCGGTGTAGTCCTGGTCAAATGTGTCCCAGGGTAAACCACTGTGTTGGCTGGAAACAAACACAAAGCAGAAATTCTCTGTTATTGGTATAAGTGCTTAGGAACACCTCTAAGTTTGCAGTTTTAGGTAGAGGTGACATTCCTACCTAATGGAAAAGTTGGCTACTGGTACAATAGGATGGAAGCGAATCCGGGATGATTAGGATGTCTCCGCGTAGCCAGTGACAGTTTGGATGCGGAGCGTGCATGCTAGTTAAATGGTGGCTCTTGCAACAAAATGGTGTGGCATTAGAAGGCGGCTTTGGGAAAAAGGACAAAAAAATGATGGTGGTGCCCATTCATGCATAGATTTTTAAGTTCTATGAGAGCGCCTAATAGAGGCTTCTCAGGCCAGGAACATACCTGCATTGACAGGGTCAGGGTGTAGGAGGGCGTGGAGCAAGTTTGTCGCAATCCACGGCGGTGTTCGGGTGGGCGCTTGGCTGATCCCAATCTATATTGTAACAGAGCGGTGTGATTCTCGCTCGGCGCATGTGTCGAGGATTAGTGTATATCCCTAAGCGTGGCTGTCGAATGGCCTGTGCGCATGCGTCATAGGGTAGTGTTAGGGCTCATTGTACTGCGTTCCTATCTCCTTGGGAAAAAGGAAGAGACACTAAGTGTAATATGTGCACAGGCGCGGGGGGACAAGTGTTTAGCTACCCCTGTGGTTATGGCAACGTTCAAAGTTGCCATGGTCTCCGGGTGTGCCCACGTTGTATGGGCGCCGATAATGGGCACTATATTCATCAAATATGGAGCAAAGACAGGAAGTGTACCTGGAAGACCACAGAGTGTCAAAATTACATGCAGGTGTGTCGGTTTCAAGCTATCACTGTAAAGGGTGGGTAAAGGAAAGTGCTCGAACTGAGCAGAGCCTAACTGAATAAATGTAATCATACCGTGGAACTGGAGTGGTATGAAAAAAGATAGGTTGGAAAATAATACTTTAAAACAAGATAGGACAGATGGAAAGCTGTGTGCTGCCTGTCTGGGAAGTAATAGATTGTGGCACTGTGGAAAGTCCGGGGAGATCAGCTGGTGGAAAGTAAATACTGGTAGCTACCCGAGCTGCCGGAAGTAGGAGTGGGTGGTGCCCTGGTGGATGAGCAGGTGTGATCTTCCCATGCATCGATTATTGTAATGGACTCTTAGGAGGTGCAAATAAGGTCAAAATCAAACAGCTGCAAAAAATTCAAAATGCAGGCATACGCATCATCTTTCAGATGAAAAGATCAGAACCAACGACCATAGATAGAAAAAAGTTACACTGGCTTCCAGTGGCAGCTAGAATTCAGTTTAAATTGTTAGCCACATGCCATAAGTGTATTTTTCGGTTATACCCCAGCATACCTGAAGGATAAGGTTTAAACTCTATCAACCTTTGAAAAACCTACGATCAGCTGAAGGCTTCCTATTGGAATCACATCGGGTAATTAGAACTGGAGGCTTTGGTCGCGCTTTCTATGTTCAAGGGGCCAAAGCATGGAATGCCTTGCCCCTGCAACTACGGAAAATGGAGAATCATCTTATTTTCCGTAAACAACTGAAAACGATTCTCTTCAATTAGCAAACTGTCTAAATTCATCTTCTCTACTCCTCTATCGCTCGGCGCCTGGATGCCTACAGGCTTTGGCACGGAAACAAGTTCAATAACAATAACAACAACAATAACAATTTGGGCCCGCTAGCCAGGATCTTTGTCCATGCCCACTGTATATTTTAACACACTCCCGTGCCACTAGCAATGACATTCAGCCATGGCCAGTGGCCGCGCCCTTTGGCTGTGGCCACTGTACATGTTCCCCCAATATGTTTCTTTTGGACCCACTATGCATGTCTTTCGGGCCCACTGTGCCCTCTGTGCCCACTGTATACTTGAAAACAATACCAGACCACTAGCCGTGGCTTTTGGCCTTGGGCAGTGGCCGCGGCCTTCGGCCGTGTCCACTGTATATGTTCCCCCAATATGTTTCTTTTGGACATCAGCCATTATATATGCCTTTTGGCTGTGCCCATTGTATATTTTAAAACATTACCTGGCCATTTGCCATGGCATTCGGCCATGGTCAGAGGCCATGGCCTACGTTTGTGTTCACTATACATGTCCCCCAAATATTTGTCTTTTGGACCACTAGCCACGGGCATGTCCACTGTACATATTCCCCCAATACATTTCTTTTTTATCCACTTTTTTGTATTAATCAAATTTTTGTTAATGCTTTCCCATTGCAAAGCCCATGCACACATACATATTACAAGAGATAGGATTCACACTGACATACAAAATGGCGTTATGAGGGACATAGCACTATGGGGGACATTGACGGGAACACGCCGAGTTAAACTGGTCATGACTTCCCACATCTGCCTTAAATCTGCTCAACTTAACTACACTTCAAGTTACGTTTTTTCAATGAATATATATACATATATATATTCATTGAAAACACATTGGTAAAGGGACGTTATGGTTACAAGTAAAACCGAAAAACCTCAGAAATTCACCAGTTATGGTAAGATAAGCAACCATAACTTGTGCCACCACCGTGCACTGCTAAGACTAACACCTAGGACATCAAAAATGACATCACAAATGTCATTGATGACATCACTGATGACATCACATAGCTGGGCCACTTGTTTTTGTTCACTGACATATATAGGCCAGGTGGTTCAACTGACAGTCAGAATATTAAAATTGAAAAGGTGCTATACATCTAGATGTTAACCTTGTCATGAGTTCTTAAAGCATGTTCCTTAGGGTTTAGACTCAGCTGATGGTGCACATACATGGGGAAATAAGCAGGCCTCAAACACACAATGCATTTGTATACATGAAGATAAACTTTTATGTTATTAACATTTTCTGATGATGCTGTTTCTTTCTTTCTTACAGTGAGGATGGGAGATAAGTACACACAAAGATCTTGAATCTCATTGTTATCTAAGAACATGATTCTTATCATGTGGCAAAAGAAAAGAGTATAAACTTCATAAATATAAAATAACACGATGTGGCAAGCACAGTGTATGCTAGTTGGCAATAGAGAAGTATGTTAGGTGCTTTGGAATAGTCAATTACATTTTTTTAGGCAGTCTGGCTGAGGATCTTGATCCTTATCGACTGGATAAAGAAAAGATGAAATAGTAGAAAAAACCAAGTTGCGTAGCTCAAGAACGCACATTAATAACAAAGGAGATGACATCAATTATGATATCAGATTTATAAAAAATATAATTACAGGTGGTGGGAGGTATAACATAACAAAACGCTTGAAATGCAGTGATAAAACATCAGTTAAAAGAGTTACAGTGAATATGTTCAGTGCAACAAAACCCTGAAATTCGGTGAAATAACTTAAGTGATAGTGATGTTGAGGTGTCGATTTAATGCAACAAAATCCATGAAACCTGGCAGGTGTTGTGAGCTGTGCCACCATATCTGTGAGCCATCCATTGCACAGCCCCTAAGCACACTGATTACATCACAAATTACATCACAAATGAGATCAATGGAGTCGTAGGTTCCTTTTGTAAGTTTGAAAAAGTTTTCCCTTCATTCTTCTCAGGAGCTGGAGTTAATAGACATTGAGGGTTAATTTTGTAGTTTGGAACCCCACATATCTACCAGCTTTACATCATTCAACCAATTGATCTGGCATACAACAAGAACCAAAAAGATGTTTTGATTATTCCAGAAAGAGTGGGAGAGTCAAGCGAGCAATGCCACCAACATGTCAGAATTCATACACAATACCCATGCCCAAATCAGAGAGGTGGTCGGTAAAAAAACATGAAAAAGCACAGGAACTAGTATAACAAAAAACAAGTCTACGGGGTACGACGTCCTTTCATCATGGGATGTTTTTCGCTGGGGTTTTTACCACGATTATTTTAACAAAAAAACTCACCAAATGTTTAGGTGGGGGTTAGATAAATAAATATTTGGGGTGTGGGTGTTGGAGAATAGCAAAAGAATTAAAGGGGATGGAGGCCTGGGGGGGGGAACCCCCCAAAAATAAAAAAAATAAAATGTTTCCGGAAATAAATCTGCGGTAAAACCCCCCGCGAAAAAACATCATGCAATGAAATGACCATGGAACCTTCTACTGACCTCCCAGGTTGAAGGAAAAGTACATGCATCAATGCCTGATCAGGACAATAAATCACTGGCTCAGTGGAGGTGGCCTGTCGGTATTACAGAACACATAGGTAACCGGGTGCACCAAAAGGAACAGTTAAGACAAGGACACAGGGCTTCATTCCGAGTTAGCCGGTCTGGTAAAAAAGTGCCGGTATTCACAAATACCGGCACTTTACCGGACCGGCCAACTCCGGGTTAGCCGGTGGGGCACCTTGGATACCTCCAGCTAAGAGCTGGAGGTAAGAGCTGGAGGTAAATCAGGTGCCCTACCGGCAAAAAAAGCTGTCATTACCAGCTCCAGCATTGCTGGAGCCAGTAATGATGGCAAATCCCCTCATGGAGTCCTATGGGTTTCCATGAATGGGGATTTACACTGTCCCTGCGGCACCTGTAATCCAATGCCGCCGGACCAGGTCCCAGAAACAGTGACTACATTTGCTGGTATTCATGAATACTGGCACTTTACCAGACCGGCCAACTATGGGTTTGCCGGTGGGGCAGATGAGTTACCTCCAGCTAAAAGCTGGAGTTAAGCCACGCACCCTATGGGCAAAGAAAGCCATCATTACAGGCAACAGCATTGCTGGTGCCAGTAATGACGGCAAATCCCCGCATGGAGTACTGTTGGATTCCATGAATGAGGATTTACACCGTCTGTCCGGCACCCGTAATCCACCGGCAATGCCGCCAGACCAGGTGCCAGAAACGGTAGCTACTTTTGTCGGTATCGTGGCGACTCTGCCAGGATTCCAGCAGGGTTAGAATGAGGCCGTGAAAGTCTCCCTTTCTAGACCACATAGCATTGGCTTTAATCACTAGATTCGAAAAGGTATTTATACTTTTGTAAGCAAACCATTGCAGTTGTTGAGTTAATGTTCCCATTTCTAGAGCTAATGTGAGCATTGGGCAATTACTTCATGAGCACTTTTGAAATGTGATTGACTGTGAAGCATGTATAAGCAAACATATTATGGTTTCCTCTCATGTCTTTTTGGCACTAGGAATTACAGCTGTTTCCCTTAATAACATCTCTACTTTGGCATAAACTGATTGTAAAATATCATCTGGATCACCTATTCCATGGAATTTGTGGATAATGGCCCTCATTATGAGGGTTCTGGTCTGAGAAAAATGCAGGTAAAACGGCTAGTAATACCGGATCCAGCATTTTTCCTGAATCGGCACATTTCGACTTTGCACGTAGGGGCAGTGAACTACCGACAGGCCTGACCTGCCGGGAGTTCATGCCCCTACCGCCAAAAAATGGCCTCTATCACCGGCACCGCTCCTACCGGTGCCGGTGAAAGGGGCAAGCCCTGCCCAGTAACGGTTCTGATACTACAACAATGGTGATTTGGTGCAATATGAAAACTTCAAAAAAAAACACTAGAATACTAGAGGGCGGGATCAGGAGACCAAAGGAAGAAAAGCAGACAGACTGACAGGTACCTCAATAGAATGGAAGGGAGCAGGAGTGAAAAATTAGGTAAGAGAGAAATGAGAGTCCAGTGCAGAAAACAGGATAACTGATTTATGAAGATGAGACAGTATGTGTGTGCCTATGTAAGAATGCAGGATCAGTACAGTAACAAAACGAGAGTGGAACAGAGAGAGGGAGAAGATGAAGAACAGCAGGAACAAAAGACGGAAGGGAGGGAGACAAACTGCATGCGTGTGTCTGTGATGTGAGGAAATTAGTCTTACCGAGAAAACAGACTTAAGGTAGTGATGAAGGCACATTGTGTGATTATGAGATGAGAGACAGGCAGAGAAAAATAGACTGAGAGCAAGGTAGGATAGGGCCTGGGCATAGCCATAAACTGAATGGCAGCTAGGTGAAAGGGAAATAGAGAGGGGTTACTGTGATGACTTGACTTCCGCCCTGCACGAGTACAAGGATGAGTAGAGGCAAACATGCACTTCTACAAACCAAGAGTCAACACAATCATCAAGGTAAAACAGGCACAGTCAAGAGAGCTACCTCCTTCTCCTTTTGTGGTAACATGGGCAGAGAGAAGGCTATACTCCTAAGAGGGGATTGAATGTGATTCAATAGCAACCCAAAGAGCAAACATTACAGTCCAACATAAAGGAATAGCCAATCAAGGTAAAAATATATACACTTTTATTAGACACACCAAGTACAATAATAACTAACTAGAAAAACACTACGCAAAACCCACCCAAAAGGATATGTACTTGTGAGCAAAAAGGGTTAAAAGTGACCTTAAAAGTCTCTAGGTTCTAAAAATGGACAAAGGGGGCAGTTAGCAGTCAATAGTACCTTCCTTGTAGGTTTTGGTGATTTGGCAGAGCCAAACCAGATTTCTTAGTGCTCTGCGAAGATCAGGAGAGAGTAATAGACATCAATAGAGGGTTAAGCTGTTTCAAATGTGCTGAACAGTTATTGAAGCACACTCTCAGCAGTTCAATGGTGAAACACACTAGGATCCCATCTGTCTTGGCTCTTAGGGTGCTGCAAGTCCCAATCCAGGCATTCAGGAAAAAGATTAGTCCTCTTCTCGTGCTTCCAAACACAGGCAAGGCTGCCACACAACTGCAAAGGTCCTCCAACACGGTGAGGTCCTAGGTACCGCTGTCGCTGGCAGAAAGGCGGTCACTTCCTAGGTTGCATGAGGCATTGCTAGGCGGTGCCTGAGGGGCCTATAGCCCCTGGTCTTTTGGTTGAAGCCCTGGATTGAAGCTCAGGAGCTACAAGCAAAAGGCTAGCTAGCCCTTAGTCCCGACAGTCCCGACATTAGCATAGCCCCGGATATTTTCCAGACCTAGCAACACCCCTGCCTGTGAGTCCCACTCCAGGGACTCAGGGACAAGATGGGTCCTTGTTCTCGGGCTCCCAAACACAAGAGAGACAGGTACACCACTGCAGGGGATGGAAGAAGAAAAAGAGTAAGACAAGTAGCTGAAACACATGCCACAAAAGGAGACAGAGAAAAGCGAATATGAAGAGAAAGAGCCCCAGCAAGAAAACAAGTTGGGCAAAGGGAAGGTAAGCATTTCATTAAAGCGAAGCAGGAGGGGACAGACTGTTATCCTTAACCACACAGTTAAACACACCAAAGGGGTTCTTTGCTACACTCAATATTCTATGTTGCCACTGTTTAGTAACCACCCCAGGGAAGTAAGGTATAGCCAATACTCCCTCGCTACCACCATCAGTAGTGGGTGAGGACGTGCACCACTGTAGTCAGTCAATGACTTTTCCAGTTAACCTGGACAGCTGAAAATGTGTAAGCTTTTTATCAGCTTGAAGTTTCCTGTTTCCAGAAATTAGGGTCCAGATTTCTGTTTGAGTTATTGGCAACCAGTGGTCCACTTGAGAATTTGTTGTAATGTCGCAAGTGGAATGTAAAGAGAGTGTTCTTATTCCATTGTGAGGTTCTGGTAGAAGATGGTTGGAAGGGGTTGAGAGAGCTGTAATGATGTGGGGACTGTGCCTTTGCACTCAAAGTCAATGTACAAGATCAATGAAGCCATTACACTTCCTACTTTGCAGGTGTCATAATACTGATGACTATGAACCTGAACAGGTGTTGTGAGGTGTTGAAGGGTCCCCTCCTCTGCCTTGGTCCCATAAGAGTGCGAGAGATAAAGGATCTGTGGAGAGCCGGAGCTCAGGAGTGTCACAGGCAAGTGAGTGGTGCCTGTGTAGCTGTGTGCACCACCCGCCCAAGTGAGCAACAGGAGAGGTGAGGCAGTCATGAATTAGGAAGGAGGTGGCCAAACACTGAGGAGTTTGCACGCTCGCTCCGCAAGGATGGAGTGCCGGAGGGGAAAGCCCATTAGAAAAGAGGACCTTAAAGCATTGCAGTGCTCTTCTGAGGACGGGAATGGTTGCATAACATCCCATAAACAGCCTTGACACTGCAGGGAAGCGTACTCTACGGAAAAGAGGTTCCCTCACGCACCCTGCAGGCTAGAGATAAATAAATAGAACAAAATAAATTGACCAAAAAAAGACAGTTGTGTAACAGTAAATGCACATAAAAGCCATGGCATCAACACCCCTACCAGGCCCATTCATTTCCATGACAAGCCCTGGCCAGCCTAGAATTGTGTGGGCGCAATGGAAGAAGGGCTTCTTGCACTACATGCATCTCTCTTGTGGGAACTGATATACTATGTGCAGGAACGTCCCACTATTAATGCATTTCCTAGGATATGATGGACAAAGGATTTATGAAACTAATATCCCAGATGATGATCTCATAACAGAGGATTTAACGGACTTAGAGATAGTGCTGCAAAAACGGGACATTCACTTTAACCCCAAAACAGTTAAATGTTCACTGTTCGAGCAACAAGATAAGAGAGAAGTTGTGGTTAAAAGATGACCCCTCTTTAGACAAAGTATTTCAAATTGCTAAGCAAGTTGAACACTCATTGATGTGTGTTGCCAAAACAAGCAAGAAAACTAACAAGGAACTAGAAACAGAAATCCTGATGACACCAAATTGCAACAATAGAAGAGGTCGAGGCAGTTACGACAGAGGAAGTCGAGGAAATTTGAGATGTTTGTGGTGAAGGGAAACTAGACAGGAAATCAAGACAGAAAGAAACACATTTAGCGGGAAGGAATGCTCCAGCTGCCCAAGAATGGATCCTTTCACTAGCTCTAACATCTGTCCATGAAGAAAGGTTGCGTGCAACAGATGCAAAAGATGGGGACATTTCACCAACTAATGTCTCAATTTCCAAGCCAGAACGAGACCACTTAAAGTTGTACAGAGAATAGATGAAGATATAAAAGATGGAGAGGATGATGAGGAGGAAGAGGGACATAATGAAGAATTGACTGTCAATGTCATCAGTATTGATACCGATGAAGAATAGGAAAGTCTGTTGGTGAATGTTATGATGAATGGGAGATGCATGGAACTTATGGCTTATTCTGGGGGCGAGGATAACTTTGATCCCTAGGAGCGCATATGAAAATGATGTGACGGGGTATGTGGAGGACTTGTCACCAATGCACATCAATGGATAAAATAAAACTGATAAGATATTTTATTGCCAATTTGGAACTTAAGTGGAGAAGTACCCAAAGTAAGGTGCATGTGACAGTCAAGGGTGCATAATTGTTTAGAGAACAAAATAAGTTGCATATAAAACTAGATCTCAACACGTTAAAACAAGTATTACATGTAATCACAGGCATATAGGGAGCAGTTGGTGCACAGAGGACATGTTTAGGGGAGAGGTAGGGAGACTCAAAGGTAGGCAGTCCATCAGAAAGGACAGCAAGCCAGTCGTAATCAGGCTCAGACCTGTACCACTGAGTTTAAGATACAAGGGGCCTCATTACATGTTGGCTGGTGCAGAAGCAGAATTAACATTCTGGTATTAAAGTATACTGGCAAATTTCCATACCAGACATCTACACGTTTGCCGTTGGGGTGTAGGAATTACCGCTTGTATTACAGGCACCAGTAATACTGCACCTGTAATACTGAAACATCCCCCATTGAGTCCCAGGGGACTCCATGGATGTGGATTAATACCATTAACCGGCACTCGTGTTCCAGCAGTAAAACCACTGGACCAAGTGCTGGTAATGGAAATACCATTTGCCAATATCCTGGCAGATTTACCGCCAGGATACCGGCAAAGACGCAACGAGGTATCAGCAGAGTTAGAAAAGTTGTGCCAAAAGGGGATTATAGAGAGAGCTGGAGCTGTTGAATGGATGCTCCCAATAGAAGTGGCAAGGAAGGCGAATAATGAGATTAGACTTTGCTTAGATTTGCATCAGCTGAACAAATGTGTCATAGTGGAAAGACACCCATTACCCAAGAAGGGAGTGATGTTGTGCCTCATTGGAAGGGTAAAGGTGTTCTCAAAACTGAATTTGGTTTCTGCTTATCACTAGGCAGTGCTACATGAGGAGTCAAGGGATTTTACAGCTTTTATTAGCCATGACGAACTGAATTAATTTTTACTGCAAGTCCACCGTTACACATCTGATTTGATGTAACAGTGGACTTGCAGTATGGTTTAGAAACTAGGCAATTGTAAGCCTCTGATGATGAATTGTGGTTTACTAAGTAGGAGCTACATTGATTACAGTAAGAATTAATTCAGTTAGCATAAATAGATGCTTGTTTTATGCTCTTTTTTGCACAAATAATGCTTTGTGTTGCACAAATAATGCGTTTTGCACAAAAGAAAAATGGGTACTGTTGATGAAATTAATTGTTGTGTCTAATGTGTCTAATTGTATGATTGAAATTGTTTTATCTATGTTTTTTAATGAAATTATAACAAAATAAAATGACTTTTTAAAGTTACAGTCTTTAGTCTCCTCTCCTCATCATGCTATTTCTGAAACACGATATTGATGTTTCATTTCCATAAGGTATCACATGTGTTTAGTATATATTGATTCTGACCCAGATGTCCATGAAGTAGGGGTTTCCCACCTTTGGTTTTTGGGCTACAAATTAAAATGTCATCTACGTACTGTATCACAGGCGCTCTTTAAATCAATATTGCCTATGTCCATCTGAAGGACTCTATTAAAGATCGATTGGGATTCACAGTACCCTTGGAGCAACCTAGTGCGTTTCAGATGAGTCTGGCAGAAAGTATATGAAATCAAGTCTTGTGAGTCCTTGTCCAACGGGATTGAGAAAAATGCATTTTCCAAATCAATCCCTGTGAAATATCGAGCTTCTACTGGGATACTGCATAGTTTCTTCGCTGGGTTAGGTACTAAAGGAAACTCTGCATCTACAATCTGGTTAATCGGTCTCATGTCCTGTATGAATCTCCACAACCTTCCCTTTGATTTTTTCACAAAACTGCGGTGTTGTTCGATGATTCAGGCAGTACCAAAATACCTTGTTCCATCAGTGCTGAGATAGTCTTAAAAATACCCTCATCCACCTCTGGAGACATCGGGCCTCATTATATGTTTGCCGGTCCAGTAGTAACAGCGCCGGTAAGCTACCGGTGCCATTACTACTGGACCGGCAAACTACAAGTTCTGCTCACAGGTGCCTTTTCGCCCACCAGGTCTGACCTGGCGGGTGTACCGGCACCCGCGAGCAGAGAATATTGGATGCACCGGCACCATTCATGAATGGTGGCGGTGCACCTGGCTTCCCCATTCCCATTGAGCCCTAATGGGAATGGGGAAGAATATTTTCTGCTGCCCGCGAATGGACAATTACCAGGTCCGGCAAGGCTGTAATGACCCAGTAATTGCCCATTCGCGGGTGCCAGGAAAAAAATGATACCGGCGGCAGCCGTGCCAGTTTTACCGGCAGGGCTACCGGCAGTATCATAATGAGGCCCATTGGATACTGTCTTGCTTGAGATAAAACTGCTCATGGTTTAAGCTTTATTTTAACTTCCCCTAACCCCTTCAATAGGCCTACATCATAAGGGCCTGTAGTCCATAAGGCACCTGGCACTTTCTCAAAGTCTTCATCAAAAAATGATGGGCGCTGCCGCATTATCGCCATTCGCTGTGGGATTTCCCTTTTCTTTATTCTAGTCCAATATGTGATGCTCATAAAGAGCACTAGTTCATCATCTTCAGGGTCAACTACTAAACATGTCGTCAGTGACATCAGTCAACCTACACCCTTCTTTAATAGCTATCACTGTTCTCCATGGTCTACCCTCGTCATCCGTTCCTTTGAGCATTGCCAATTCCCCTCGAACTATGGCTGCATATAATTCTATTGGGATGGTCTGTCCTCACTCTTTGTTCATGGGTATCTGTGGTCTGAACAAGAATTTGTCAGGTATTCTCATAGTCTTCCCCACTATGCCAGATAGCCATGTCAACAGAATGCTCACTCCATAAAGAAAAACCTCTGTCTCTATTGGAGCGCCTTGCAGAGCCACTTGCCCTGTGAATGCCAATATGAATTCCCCCACATTCATTTAATGTATTCCAGGAGTGGAACACACTATCCCTTCGTCAGTAAAAGAAATAGTCATGTTAAGTTTTGTCATCAAATCTCTTCCCAAAATATTAACTGGCACCTGTATTGAAAACAATAATGGAATGGACATGTCACACTCTGCTATAGAGACTGGTAATTCATCAGTAAAAGGAACTCGACTTGTAGTGCCAGAGAACCCTTCAGCATTCATGGCATTTCCCAACATTGGATATTTTCCCTCTCATATACATGAACGAGTAGCCCCAGTGTCTACTAAAAATGAAAGAGATTTGCCTCCTATAGTCACATCGACCCTTCATTCCTCTTGAGGGTCTGGTGTCACTGATAGTACTGAACACATCAAGTCACCATGTGAGCTGTCCTATTGTGGATACATGCATACCCATGTACCTGTGAAAGAATTTCCTCCTACCACAGTGAAACCCTCTATTCTAGGTGTCAATAACTGTTTCTTGTTTTCATTCTGCTGTATCTGCATAGGGGAGTGTCGAGACTGCCCTTGCAGTGGATTCATTTGTGTTTGCTGTGGTTGCTGTGAATGTTGCATTTGTGGCATCTGTGCCTGATACACTGTCTGATCTTGGGCTAACCCTTCCCTAGCTTGTGAGCTATATGCTGGAGGATAAGCTGTACCCGCTCTTGAGAAATGATCATTCTGTACATATCCTTGGCTCCCGCATACACGCGCAATGTGTCCTGTCATCCCACAAATCCAACATATGGAGGAGCCCTTCTAATTAGTCCCCCTTGGTTCAACCCTTGTTGCGTATTCTGATTCTCATTCTGTGCATTTTGAAACTCACTTTGATTGTTTTGGAATCCCTGCCTTCCTCTGTATCCCATGCCTCTACCTCTTGGTACAAACCCATTCCCTCCTTGGTCCATCGGGCGCTGATTATTCACCTGCGATGTACCTGCTGCTTGCTGTACTCCTAGTCCTTCTCCACTTGTCAATACCGCTCCTTCTATGGCATATTTTGACAATTTCCTCTAACTAGCTTAGCTTCTTCAAGTTTCCTAGCCTCTTCCCATTTCTTGTTTTTTTTCTGCAACAGCCAACAGTGATGCACTATTGTGAACTGTATTTCTACCCATGGCTTTGCTTCCATTACCACTAGCTTTTTCATTTGCCTCTGCACTTGCTCGGGCAACCCTTGACATAGAATGTGGTAAAATAATGCCACCATTTTTTCCCACAGTTCCCTAGTTTCAAAACTCCAGCACTCTTAATGTCCTGAATGTAAGCAAGAGGATCTTCATCTTCTTTCATTTTACATGTCATGATTGCGCCCATGTCTGACCTGTCAGGATACTGTACCCTGAGAGCCCTTCTGCTCTACAATTATTAAACAGCGCTCCATTGTGTGCTGTGTTCTGTTCTGTCACACCCGAATAGCCTGCTCTCTTCCATATGTCATCAGCTCTTTCCCCAAGAATGGCTGCTAAGAGACCCTTAATGTCACCCTTCGGCTAACGTGTTTCCTCCTGTAATTTTTCCAATTCGTAAATCCATGTTTCCGCACCCAATGACAAACTCGGGAGCTTGCATCTTAAATTATCCTTATCCATCTGCAGCTATACTTTTCCAATAAGGGAAACTGCGTAAACCCTAACCCGCAATCGGCTCCCATCATCTGCCTATCCTTAGTAGGGACAATGGTTCCTGACCACCTCCTTCCTTGCAATGATCTTAAGCTGCTCACATATGGCACTAATTCTACCTTCTCACTATATGATCATCCTTTGGGATGCTCTGGGTATGCTATGGGTTCTGGTGTTCTATCCTTTGGTTGCTCTAGATTAGATAATCTTACTTCCTTGTCCACCTGCAGGCTTTCCTCAGGGCACATGCACCTCCTCCCTCCTCCCCATGGAAGGATACTCTTTCTTCGTTGACATATCTAGTCCCCAACTAGTTTGACTTTGTCCCCTTCACCCTTATCTAAGGTCAGTCTGCTTAAGGATAAGGCTCTATGCTTGAGGCTGAATGGACTTTTCTCTTTGCTTTGTGGTTGGAAGACCAGCTTTTGACCTTCCTTCCCTGAGCTTCTTGATTTACTACCTTCCCTTAACTTTCGATAGGCTTTATCGATCCAGTCTCCGATGATTCCTATATCAAAGTTCTCTTCTAAGGCTATTCTAGATGGCCCTGACATGGCTCCCTGTAATGGGAGGGACTCCTCTATACTGCCCCATTGTATTGCTGGACTTGGTTCCATCAGCTCCCTTTGAATGCGGTTAATATTGCAATTCAACTGTCTTCTCTTTCATTCTAGTTTTTCATCTAGTTCTCTTCGCTTTCTTGCCTCCCATCTAACTCTCTCTCTTTGCCCCTGCTCTCCTTTCTTCCCCTTCTCTTCATCTCTGCATTCTTTTGTCCTTTAATTTCTGCGCTTCCTCCTCTACTCTTTTCCTTTCTTGCCTATCCCATTCTTCTATTGCTCTCTGCCTGTTGTCATGCTTCCTTTGTTCCTCTACCCTTTCTTCTTTCTGTTTTTTCTCCTCCTGATACATCTGTTCTCACCGATCTCTGCTCTTTCTTTTATGCTCAACTTCATTAATCTCTTTTCTTGTTCCCTGTCTTTTCTATCCTGTTCGTCCTGATTTTCTCTTTGCCTTACTTCCTCGCTGCTTTTCCCATCTAGCTTGAGCAATATATGTCCTCCCATTCATTCTGTACAAGCGTTACCTCGTCAGCTTTATCCTTCTCTCCTTTCCTTCTCTTAATCTCTCATTCTATGTCTGTCGATATATTTGATCGCTCACTTTTCTCCCCTTTGTCCTGCAAATTCTTAAAGATCTCCTCATTTCACTTACTCTCCTCTGGACTGTCATCACTGCTATAAGTGGGAGGTTTGCATATCGGATTACTAAACCCTGTTGCTGCTTTCAGTTCCTCTAAGGGATACAATCCCATTTCTTCTGTACTATCGCCGTTTACATCCGGCGAGGTAAGGGGATCTGAGGGCTCAACACCTTCCTCCTGACACTGATTAAGCATCCACTCTTCAGGTGGTGGATCCTCCCTCTCTTCCTGGTACATCTTCCAGAGCTCTAAAATAGCTAACCTTTACTCTAACTTCTTTCCCGTGTACGCAACATGCAAGAATGCGGCCATGTGTTGCAATACTGGTTTTGATAGTGATCCCTCTTGTGGCCATGGCATGAACATCTTATCTGTCCTGCCTTTCACCCATTCTGCACTATGCTGTTTGAGCTTGGGCATGTGCTTTGGTAATGTCTTACCAAATGCAAGACATTATAAATGCCTTAGAATATAAATGCATCAGAGGAGTAATGTCTCCCATTGTAACGAGTCTCAATTGACTGTCAATACTGACAGGTACTTACAAAATACCTTTGCCGCTTTTTGTTTCTTAAAACAATAAATATGAGCGTGCTCCAACAATCGATGCTCATATCCTTTATCTCTCCAATTTTCACTGTTTACCTCTGGATTGGTATCAACTGCGTCCCTAGATAGGTAATATAACTTTCTAACCTCGTCTCAGTTCTCATACAACAGTTTGTGTTGTTCCTCGACACCTTAATTCAACTTAAATACATAAACAGACAGACAAGTCGACTCTTTAAATAAAAACCTCAGTGATCACTCTTATCTCTAGCCCTATTAATACCCTGATTTACAGAGTTTAGATTGTCACCTTATGCAGACCTGTCCTGCACGTGACTTAGTTCACTCCGTTTGGAGTGTGAGACAACCTCTTCTAAAACCCCTTGGGTTAGGACTCTCGAGCCTTCTTATCTCCTTATCTCTCTTTTGACACAATATTTCCCGTTACTTTCGTTACTTTCGCTACTTTTTAAATGATCACAACCCCATCCCTTCAGTTTGCCATTCCCCTTAGTCTACTCACAGTTTGCTCCTTTGGGTGGAAGCCCTCAGTATTGTATCCTCCTCCAATCGACCACTTTTGCCTTCTGTCCCCAAAGCACCTGTGGAAATCAGGTAGGTATTTCATCAAAGAGGGGCCCTGCCCTCAGTAGCGTATCCTCCTCCAATCGACCACTTTCGCTTTCTGTCCACAAAGCACCTGTGGAAATCAGGTAGGGATTTCATCAAAAAGGGACCCTGCCACTGTCTCAATTTTTGTTGCAAGTTTTCTATTTGGCCACTCTCCAAAGGAAACCCTGCGGTTTTCCAGCTAGATAGCGGAGGATGTCTGATCGTCCGAAGCTCTAGAGTCAACAGGTTGATGGGTCTTCCGTACAACTATCCGGCAATGCTACCATCTGAACCATTAGGGGGCCCTTTAAATCACGAACACGTCATACTCAGGATGGGATGCAGAATAACTCTTACAACAGATAATAACACCTACTCAGGAAGTTGTCAAAAAGTCTCTCCTGACTGTTTTATTTTCAATTGTCTAAAACAGGGAGTTACAACGGACATCAACAGATGTAGCACAGCATCATCTCAACACATTTCAATAAAAAGTTATTTTATAACAAAAACTTGTCATACATGACACTATACTATATGGCAAACTAGGAAACCTATGGGGGTTGTGACTGGCTTAAGGGGAATATCTAAGTATACTATTTTTAAGGGATCGGGTTGTGATTGTGTCTCTACAGTCAGATGGACAACTTATGCCCACCCCTAGTGTAAGTCATCTTCATCAGTTACTATATACATGGTACACCATTGGCTATCAAACTATAAGGCCCTTAGTTATATGGCCCTCTACTATTGGTTGGCATGCTTGTGCCCTTCTGGAACATTCGGCTCACTAGTAGCACATAAGCTGGTACCCCAGGTGCCAGTGGGTGGACTTGACCGTGTCTCCCCACCCAATTAGCCCAACATCTCTCATTGCTCATGCCATCTGCCATTCAGATTGTCTTTGAACTTGTCCTTGCAAACTATCACTGCTCCTGAGAATAAAAGGGAGTATAGGCACACTCTTATCGCAGTTCAGGTCTGTTCGTCCAACTCCTATTTCCATCCTTGACTCACATGACAGAAGACTGTATTTCAGCCTGTTTTTCAGAATTTAATTGTCTTGAATTAATAAACTTGGCATTCATGGTGTTCTGTCTTGCACCTTAACAAGACAGCTATATCAGGCCTTTCCTCGATCTTCAGCTGCTTTTCTTGCACAGCCTTCTGATTCTTCTTTCCTCACAGGTCTCAGCTTACTAAATATGTGGCACTGATGTCCATATTCTATATGATAGCAACGCTGCCTGCAGTCTATCCACTACGTATAGCCAGCCTTTAAGATTACTTAGTCTACTTGGGTTACTGCATCTGTACAATTATAAAACGGCTTGAGTTTTCTGCAGTGCTCTTCACACATGCAATCTTCATTCCGCATATGAAAGTTTACTTGATTCTTTACTTCGTCATCACATTCTATAAGGTCTATGCATCTTCTTCTTCAACCACTCTCTCAGTGTGTCACTCTCATTTCTTGTGACGTTACCAGCCTCCTTTTCTCTCATCTTCATATTCCTTCGGGGATCTCCTCCCAGAGATTTTCATCTCTGAGGGGGTGCATCATATAGGTTCTTCTCAATGGATTCCTTTTCTCTAAGACTCTCAGTGGAATTGGCACAATCACTGGTGTCGTGCATGTCACGATTTCCGGTTTCCAACATATAGGAAGACTGGCGGCGGGACTTCCTGCAGAGGCATTCAGCTGCTTCTCAACACTCACATGTTTTAGAGCATTGAAAGAAAAGAAGGATTATGTTGTACTGTGTGTAGGCCACCTAGAGTGTACAGGTTGACTCATAACCTTCACATTTCTGATAGATGCCTGATATTACCAATAGTTATTGTGAAAGGCCTTTTTGGATGTATGCACATATTTTATTGTTTGGCACCACTTACACTCGTACAAGTGGGGCACTATGTGGACAAATCACATTGTCTGAATTAATATACCATGCTTATTCTTGGTGCATTTAGAATTATCGACTCATAATGATGAACAATAAAATATGGCAAACTAAATGTCCTCTTCTGAAGGAACTATTTTCAATCATCAGCATTTCGATTAGTGCCTCAGTACGTGACACATGTCAGCGTTTGCTCTTGCTGTACTTAGTTGTGCATTCTTTCATCAGTCGTACAGGATCTACTCTCATGACCAATTAACTAGATTCAAATTCCCTCTAATGCACTGTTAATTCCAATTACTTCAGATCATATTTGAAATCAATCCACTGCATACGCCCACTCTTTCTTTTCGTGGGGAGCATTTGAAAAAAATGACTTTGTTCATTGCTTGCATTCTGGACTTCCCTCGGAACCCATAGTTGTTAAATCCAATACATTGCTTGAGTATGCTTTTGCTTATTAACTAGTGGTCATCTACGGGTACATTGATCTGTTTTATCTTTTATATCAATTCTGTATCTATTTTAGGAAAAACACATCCTCTAGTTTTGTGTTGTGCAACACTGCTTATCGGCTAAAGCCTTTTTTAATTATTCTAATTGGTTATTTATGACACATTTAATACCCAGTGATTTCTAAGCCCGGACCCTGGATTCGAACCTGTGTTGCTCAGTGTCGTCTTGCGAGCGTGCTGCCCATGAGCTATCCCCCCAAGCCCTTTACCTCTGTATGATACAGATCTGGCAATTAATATTTGACATTTTTGAGTTAGCGCAGAGAATGTAGATTAGAGCTGGCTTTCTGTGTTGGTACAGTTCCTTTAGACTACCTGCGATGCTAGTTGGTATTCCGTCAATAACTAACAAACTATAGATTTACAACTATACTCATTTAATAATGCTTACTAACAGAAGGTGATTGGGGCCCAGCTTAGAACCCACAGCTCTTGTAACTCCTCCGCTTCCCAGGTGAATGTTCTAACATCTGGTGGCCCAATGGTCTGGCAATGACACGTGCCTGAGAGCGTAGGAACATACTATCACTCCAAGACCACGGTGAGCAATGTGGAAAGAGTTCCATGACATGGAGGCACCCAGTGGTGAAACAGTAGCCAGCGCCTCATTCAGCTGAATTGCCCGTACCTCAGAGATCTTTTGGTGCAAAGATAGTACCAATATGTACCAAGCAAAAGGCCATTTCAAGTGAGGAAAAAGGTTGGTATGTCCAACTGACTCTCAATGGATCTATGAATGTTTGCCGCATGTTTTTACCCACCTACACTTTTGCCGAAATTTACCATTTTTGTATTGCAAAATGTGGAGGAAGACTCCTGCACACCCCTATTTATGCCTCCCACCACCCCGTTCTATATTCCGTACCCCAATTTACCAGCTGATTTTTGCGGTAAAAAAACTGGTAAGAATTTGGCAGAAAGCAATTAGGCAAAAGTGTAGGTCAGTAAAAGTGGCCAATACTCTCTTAACTACAGTATCTGAGAAATTGAATTTCGACTTCACTCATCCCAGAGTCTTCCTAAAGTGTCTTCACTGCTTGGGCCTCATTCTCTTTGGGCCGGGATGGCTGCTTGAGATAGCCTCCTGATGCTGCAGCTTATGAATAAGCTCAGACTCGCCTGTTCCAGCCCACCGCCATACTTGCCAGAGATACAATGATGAGCTACCACGTGCAGGTGGAAAAGACCCACTCTTGGCGTTTACCACAACGTTTGCCACAACTTGCCTACGATTGTGTTGAGCAATGGCTGCCAAAATTCCATCCGCTTCTTCTTGACCTCCTGGATGCAATTTCCAGCATTGGGCCTGGTCTTCACCTGCAGCTGGGGTGCTGCCGGGGGCATGGGAAAAGACATGCATAGCCACACAATGCAACGCAATGCAATCACGTCTGTGGGTGAAGTCCGCAAACATGTGGTTTCGTTTCATACCCCAATGCCCTGAATCTGCAGTAGGGTAAAATGGCTAGTTACATATGTTTTACACCTACATAGCCCCCTTCAACCGAGCTCTGAATCGGCCTGTGTATGGACAATGATGGATGATCCCCTGTGATTCCACCCTTGTAGATCCACCACCCCCTTTGATTTGCTCCTTCCTTTCATTTGAACTACAGTTTGTGTAAAAAACTAAATTTTTACTACCTCTCTTCTTTTGCCAACATCTTGAAACGTTGCTCTTCTCTTTTCGGTGAAGATGGTTTTGATGCATTTTAATTCTGACCAGATGAGGCTTCCGTAATATATTTGATCATTCGATTTTGCATAGCATTCTGTGTACCTAATGCCATCCTTTCAACAATTATTTCCCCAAAGCCTTAGTATCGTTAATAAATGAATACTTTGAAAGGATAACGATTAACAAAGCATCACTATGTCGTCAGACCCTGATGTTCAATGTAGATGATGTCTAATTTCACTTTCTTTTCATTTTATTTTGATGTATCGTTAGATATCGATGAGTGTTCCACAAGCGTCCATGGGTGCCACCCCTTAGCCACCTGCATCAACACGGCGGGAAGTTATGAGTGCAAATGCATGAGTGGGTTCTCTGGTAATGGAACACATTGTTCAGGTAAGAATTGAAAACCCTACTTCTTTTATTTAGTCATGACACCCAATGCATTTCAACGGAGACAGAACAGGAGTTGAAGCATGATTATTGGGAAGATGTTTGTAATACAGTCCAGGTGCAAATGTGAGGAGGAGTGATAATCTCAGGACAGGTCCAATATTATCTAAGCAAGGCAATGTTTTAAAACCCATTCCTTTGTCGAGTGAGTTTTTTTAGTCCTGTTTAATTGCAAGTAATATTTAACAGAGAAGAGCTTGTTGCTTTGAAGGAAAAGGTACAATCTCCACCCATGATCTTGTCAAGATGTTGCCTTTGTTAGGCTAACCCTCTATGCTTGTCTGGTGGGTTATGAATCTCTTCATCAGGTAGTAACAGTACAACTGAAGGAGAACCTTCCTTTATAGGGGGGAATATTTTGAGTACAGTCTAAAATCAACTTGCCCTTACACATGCATAGAATGACTAGTTCTAAATTATAGACAATTATGTCCGCAGGGGACCTGCATTTTGCATCTCTCTGTATCTGTCGCTTAAACCTGCTCTCCCTCACACACTGTACAATGCTAGTAAAATGGAATGGGTCTAAAAGAAATCAAACAGTCTTCTTTTTTTCACCAGATTCACATTTCCCTTTTGCACACCCTAAAATGCAGACATTGGTCCTCATTATAAGTTTGCCAGACCGGAAATAAGGTGCCGGTAACAACATTGCCGGCACCTTATCGAGACCAGCAAACTACAAGTCTGCGTTAATAACGGTGCCGGTGCTTCAGTGTTCCCATGGAGTCCTATGGGACTCCATAGGAATGGGAACTTACTGTTCCACAGCCGCCCGTAATATCCTGGTATTACCCGGGATATCGGGTGGCGGAAACGGTAAGACGAGGTTGTCCGTAGGCCACCGGTAGCACCGGCGGCCTTCCAGCAACCTCATAATCTGGGCCATAGTGTTCCTTTCCTCTGCTTTACTGTACTCAAACCATCCTCCCCTTTAAAAAGCTTCTGTTTCAGTCGTACAATTATTACCCGGTCAAGAGAGCTGTGCAGTCTTGACAGCTAGCAGACAAAAAAATCGATTTAGCCTAATAAAGGTATCATCTCTGAAAGATGGTGTGTTGTTTGCTACCTTTTTTCTTAAAAACAACAACCTACACTGTTTGTTTGACTAATATGGTATTCCAACCTCTCTTTGAAAAGTGGTGATCGGAACTCCATTAAAATGCCTTTGAAAAGAGCGATCTGCTTCCAAAATGCTACTCAAGAGTTTTAGGAGATGTGGCCCCTTGCAGCCATTTTATAGAGTGCCCGGACCAACATTATATAGATATCACAAAAAGTGAATGTCTCTGAAACATGTTTTATGAAAGGTACAGTTCAAAAAATCACTTAAAGCAGAAGAAATTGGTTCAGATTTCTCCAACATGTCAAGCTTTTCACATGACCATGTGCCAGACTATTACCTGTTCTAACTGAATTTGCATTTTGTATCAATGCAGTGCTGTAGATAACATGTTCTGTACCCTGCAAGTTGCTTAAGAAATGGATTAATGTTGATGTAGTTTAGCTTTATGGCTGTAACGTGCCTGACACTTATTTTGATAATAAATTATAGACATTGATGAATGCAAAAATCAAAATGGAGGATGCCACCCTTCCGCTACCTGCACGAACACAGCTGGAGGTTACTACTGCACGTGTGCTGCCGGTCTCACTGGGAACGCAACAAACTGCTGGGACTTTGACGAGTGCCAAGAGCACACAGACAACTGCAGCGCCAATGCCAAATGCATAAACACCGAGCGATCCTACCGCTGTGCCTGTAACCCTGGATTTCTGGGTGATGGCGTGAACTGCACAGATGTCGATGAGTGTGCTAATATCTCAGCCTGTGGAAAAGCAGCATCTTGCAAGAACACCCTGGGGTCCTTTACATGCCAATGCCTTCAAGGATACCGGAAGGTCAATGCTACTTGCACAGATGTGGATGAGTGTGTCAATCAAACTGTTTGCCATCAAGACTCAGATTGCATAAACACCAATGGCTCTTTCTTCTGCAAGTGCAAAGATGGGTTTTCTGGGAATGGAATTAACTGCACAGAAGTGGACGAATGTGCTCTGGAACTCCTACTGTGTCCTTTGAACTCAACATGCTTGAATACCATTGGTTCCTACCTTTGTAATTGCTTGGAAGGGTATGGAGGCAATGGGACAGCTTGCCATGACGTCGATGAATGCCTCAATGCCACAGACTGCCATTCAAATGCTCAATGTGTTAACACAGCAGGCTCCTATTTTTGCCAATGTCAAACAGGGTTTACCGGAAATGGAACTTTTTGTGAAGATAGCAACGAATGTTTGCAAAACCTTGAAATGCCTGTGTGTCACAATGACTCTGAGTGTATCAATACAATCGGCTCCTACGTATGCAGGTGCAATGAAGGGTTCCAGAGCAATGGAACTGCCTGTAGAGACATAGACGAATGCCAATCAAATTCGTCAAACTGCAATGCCTCTGCCACATGCATTAACACCATTGGTTCATACGTATGTGAGTGCAAAAAGGGTTTCCTCAAAGATGGCGCAAACTGTGTGGATATTGACGAATGCTTTAATACCTCGATTGTGTGCCATGCAAATGCCTCATGTCAGAACACCCCAGGCAGCTTCATGTGTTCTTGTCATGCTGGGTTTCAAGGGAACGGAACAGCATGCGACGACGTCAACGAATGCCTCAGTAACAAGACATGCCCCAAAAACGCTGTGTGTACAAACACGCTTGGGTCGTATCAGTGCGTTTGTGCAAATGGCTATTTGAGCGACGCTGATAAATGTGTTGACGTTGACGAATGTGTGAACAAAACGCTATACTGCGACCCCTTCGCTACGTGTACCAATGTACCTGGGTCCTATTACTGCGCCTGCTTTGTGGGCTATAGCCAGGTCAACGATAGCTGCGTCGACATAGATGAATGTTCAGTGCAAGAGGGCCTATGTCACCACCAAGCTCTTTGCCTGAACACCGCAGGTTCCTACCAGTGCAGTTGTGACTCTGGATTTATATCAAATGGGGGACTGTGCACAGATATTAATGAATGCCTGATAGAAAATGGAGGCTGTCATGCGGATGCTTGGTGCGTTAATACGATAGGACATTTCTTCTGCGAGTGCAAGGCAGGCTTCCAGATCAATGGAAGCATATGCTATGATATTGATGAATGCCTCTTTCCAAGTGGCTGCCCAAGAGAAGCGTACTGTGCCAACACACCAGGATCATACACATGCTCATGCCCACAAGCTAGCAACTGCACGTCGCACGATGCCTATGGTGTGTCCTATTTGACGGTACCTCTCACTTTCTAGAATGGTGTAGACAATGATGCAATGATATTACACAGACTAAGTCAAAGCCTTGTATTATCAAATGCTCTGCATATTATGTTGGTGTTTGGGTACTCTTTCAAATTTCAGGCCTTCTTTAATTGTGTATCCTCCTAGACAGTAAAGCAAACAAGAAGCGCATGAAGTTAAACTTTGCTCCAGTGTCCCCAGGTTAGGCAGCATCAGTGCAGTGGTTCTTGCTCAAGCCTCCCATTGGTGTAATCCCATTCAATAGAGAGAAAGTTTTAAGATCACTGGAAGCAGGGCGGTGGTCTTCACACATAAATCGGCTTGTGCAATGACAGTTTTTCTGTCAGGTACTTAGACAATGTGGAACCACTTTTTGTATTTCCATTTTTGGGGGGGTTGCAAACAAAGAATACTTTTCTTTTGTTAATCCTCTGCAGACTTGAAATGATTGTCAATAGGACTTCTTGATTAATCTTTCTGAATATGACAGGTACCTTAGATACTTGGCACTATGCCGATGGCATTGTAAACAATATTCTGCCAAGTTGTTTTCCAACATTCTGCAAAATGCTTTGCTAAGGGTTCCACCTTTTAATTGAGAAACCCATGCATGCTTGCCATCCCATTGCCAGGGCTGATCATTTGTAGCCCAAATCATGTGACTTGACAAGCTTTGTTTTTTTTCTGTATGACCCCCTTCCTCGTCCCCATTCCCAGCACTTCTGCATAGTTCATGTTGATTTGTCAGATAATTGACGGTACTGGATTTGTTAGGATAATGATGTTATCATGGATTCACTTGGGGCTTAGTAAACACCAATGTTTATGTAAACCTTGGCTTTAGAGGGGGTCAGGAACAAAGAAACCACAGAAAATCAGCAACATTCATGAAACTACTATATATTTTACCACATGACTCTAGGATTTTTAGATATTTTTGTTGGCCTCTACCATAGACTGGACGAGCAAGTCCAGACATTCTGTATAGTAACTTGTCATACCTGACCTTCAGTGATTTAATCTAACTCTTTGGGAGGGGACTGTAACATAGGTCCCCCATTTCTTTTAGACAGAATTATGCCTTCATGTATGTTGGATGTTCATTGAATACTGCCTCAGCCCATCTTGCAGGTTTACACAATGCACCTTATTCACAAGTACAAGATTGGTTTCCTTATGTGAAACAGGGCCTAGCCATATGACATCTATGAACAGGCGTATCCACAAAGCATTTTTTGGTAGTAACTTTGGTTCACTGATGACTTGCTCCTAGAGAGAAACTATTCACAAAGGATTTGGAAAATAATTGGGTAAAAGTGAGATACTCTCACTGGTGCTGGGTATATGTCAGTTCAATGGGCAGTTTCCATCCAGGACAAAGGTCTCCTTTAGCCTAGTGCCTTGATTGGCTTACACTACTTAAAGAAATGAATTTACAATATTTCCTTTCCACGTTACTGTAGCTAAGCGTTACTATTGCTTTTGTACAGTCAATACACAAACAAACCTAATCCATACTCATTTGCATGCAATTTTCCACAAAATATTTTTTCGTTTGGCGTTCTGTGCTTTCCTACTTAGCCTATCCGTCTCAAATGTGTAAACCAGCAGGTGTACCCGTGCTTTGCATGGTAATTCCCATGTCAGTCCTAGTTTGAAGTTCATTAAATGAACAAATATAGATGATGATGTTGCATTGTTGTTTGCGTTAATCGTATAACAACGCAATCGATTCCAGCTACTTTGAGTTCGAGTGTTGAGAATGTGCAGCAACATTATTGGGTTCTCGAGCTACAGCCGAGGCAACAACCTCAACATAAGTGCTGTATGTGTATGGCTGAAGCATTTAAGCTTGAAGTGCTGTACCCATAGGTGTATGGCTAAAGCATTTAAGCTTTGTAATGTTGAGATGGCAGACATCCATCAACTCCTGTGGGAAATCGAATTCCTGTAATTATCATGAGAGATCAGCCACTATGTGACGGACAACATCATTGCGGACACATTGAAGAAACATGCACCGTTTCCAGTCAGCCGCATTACTACAAAAGCACTGTTTTGTGTCACCCTCATGACTTCAGAAGTGAGTGCTGCTAATGTCAGCTAGAATGCTGATAGTTTGGAAAGTTTAGGAACAATGAACTGTTGAAGTTTATGTATAACTACGGCAGAACTATGGCACAGAGAGCCATATGGCATGAGTAAGCATTGCAGAAGGCTTAAAAAAAAAGACATAGAAAAATGTATATTCAATACTTTTTATGTTGTCTACACCATAGAACCTACCCACATGCCACGTCTCTGGTTTGTAGCATGTTGGAAGAATGTTGAACATTTTGAACAGACACACACAAACACACACACACACATACATCCACATATGGCAGGCGTAAGCATTGCAGACCGCTTAAGAAAAAAGAAAATTCAAACAATTTATATTTTATACTTTGTACATTGTCTACACCATGGAACCTGCCCACATGCCAATTGTCAGGTTTGTAGCATGTTGGGAAGTATGCTGAACATTTTGAACAGACACACACACATATCCAAATATGGAAGGAATAAGCATTGTAGACCGCATATCTTTTATACTTTTCACATTGTCTACACCATGGAACCTACTCACATGCCAAATCTCATGTTTGTAGCATGTTGGGAAACATGCTGAACATTTTTAACAGACACACACACACATATCGGGGGATTCATAAACCACGAACAGATGAGAAGCAACGAAGCACTGAACACAGGGATGCACCCGCGGGTCAGAGGTAGCAATGGATGTGGGGGTAGAAAAGCAAGATGCAATGGGCATGGTGAGCAGGGATACTAAATAGGTGCTTCATGCTACACGGCTTTCAATGGGTTCCTTAGCTTTGAGAATGGCAACATTAAGTAGAGTATTTGATAAATAATGGGATTGAGCGCAACATTCTTTTCCAGTAGACACTTTGAATGGCCTTTTTACCACAACCGTATATTTTTGCAGCCAGGCACCCAAAATGAATTAAGCAAAACAAAATTAAAAAAGATTTGGGTAGTAACTTCAGTGGCCTGTTTACCACAACCGTATATTTTTGCAGCCAGGCACCCAAAATGAATTAAGCAAAAATAAATTCAAAAAGATTTGGATTGTAACTTCAAGGTGTCATTCTTCTTTAAAACATGTCATTGCCATCTTTTCAAAACCTTTAAAATGTTGTATGCATCTCTGCAAGCCTTTAAAGAAAAAACATAAACATAATAGCTGTGCACTACCAGACATCCTGAATACATCACAATGGGGCTCATTATAAGTTGGCAGGTGGGGAATTAACATGCCAGTATTAACCTACACCAGCACGGTTCTGCAACAGCCAACTACAAGTTTGGCTGTGAGGTTCCTGAATTACCTCCAGCTAAGAGTTTGAGGTAATTCTGGCACCTTACTGGCAAAAATAGCCAGTGTTACCGGTGCCAGTAGTACTGGCAAAATCCCCTATGGAGTCCAATGGGACTCTATGGAATGGGGGTTTACACCCGACATCGGGACTCGTAATGCGCTGGTAATACCGACAGATCGAGTGCTGGTATCAGTATTTCAGTTTGCCGGTATTCTGGCGGATTTGCCACCAGGATACCAGCAAACTTTTAATGAGCCCCAATGACTTCGAACATCCTAGTATCACATCCTTCAAAAGCTTCCAAGCTCCCCTTTCAATTGTAATCTGAAGAGTTTAGGAATACATTTCAAATGTACATAGTGCATTAAAATGCAACTATCACACAGATAAAATATATTTTAGTGCATCAACATAAAACCATCAGGTATGTAGATTTTACTGTTTTAGACAGATCCATCCAAACGGAAAAAACACGAATTCTACTAATATAAATAATTCAAGGAAATTATTCCGAGCTGGAAACATGCCCCTCCAACTCTTAGCCTGTGACCTGAGCAAATAAGGTGAGTTCTATCCAATAAGAACCCAGAACAAATCATTGAAGTTAAGGTTGAAGAAGTGAAAACAAAGATGCAATAATATCTTTACAAGTGAAATAATGTATTTTGATAGAATAACAAAAAATAAACATATTGGGCCTCATTACGACCCAGGCGGTAAGGGGTTTACGCCAGCGTAAACATCGCCGACCCTTACCGCCTGAGTACGAGATCCCTTAGCGCCATGGCGGATCTAACACCTGCTTTTAGCAGGTGTAAAAATCCATGGCGCTAAGGGACCTTGATGTTAATTACGCCACCGTAATTTACGGTGGCGTAATTAACGCCTTCCCCACTCCCATTATGCCCTATGGGGCAAAAATGGGAATGGGGAAGGGTAAATGGGGATTGGGGACTTACCGCCCCGCCAAGGTCGGAATGGGGCGGTAAGTCCGCCAACCCCCATGGGTTTCCAGGCAGCATCAGAGTGGGCGGCCATATTGGCAATGGCAAAAATGCCATTAGTTGAAAATGGACTTTTGAAAAGGGAGCCAGAGACAGAAGAAAGTTCTTTCCTATTCTACGGATCCACCCCAGCACAAATCAGGGAAGAAACCGAATATGTCATAAAGTTTCCTTTCTACGTCTGACGGCGTGTCCCCAGCACAGCTCGTTCCCTAGGTTACGACCGCGCGGAGCCACTGCCTGCCGGTTTCAGTTTCCACTAACAGTGTTCCCCGCACTGTACAGGTGCCAGCAGTACGTGTCTCTTTGCAGATGCCCTGCATCGTATAATTGTTTCGAATACTTGTTGACCACACGGATGCCCCTGTTGCCTTGGCTACTCGTCCCGCAACTCGATTCAATTGGGCCCTTATGAAGAAGAGGTTACCCTCGAAACGCGTCGGCCACTCCACAATTGGACAGCATCACCTCTCCATCATTTATTGCTTCTTCGCAATTTGTTTTAATATGTTAAACGTCACGAATTACTTTGTACAACAGAATGTGCCTTTTGGCAAATTTTGTTTTCCTCTTTGCCAAATAAATTGTTATATGCTCAACTAACAAACTGCTGTTATATATCTATATCCATATATTTGAAGGCCCTATGTGGCATCAGTAAACAGTGTGCAGGGGACGGGAGGGCCCCACTTTTTGGGTCCTCTTCTATTTTCTCAACTTAGCGCCATGGTCCATGGTGCCAATAGCGCCATGGACCTCCGCCAAGGTCGTAATGAGGCCCATTAAGTGTTAGGAATTTTCTCTAAACCCTGGGTTCAGTAGTTGAGAGTCACTCACAAACTGTTAGCCTACAGGGTTTCCTGCAATTTTTCACCAGCTCACCTAGTGGAAACGAAGGCTGAGCATTTAAGGTCATCTTTTAGAGATTAGCAGGTTGGCTTCAAGATACAGTGTAACACTTATATCATTAAATAGACAGTGTTCACACAGTAACGAGAATAAAATAACACTTTATCTTCTGTGAAGTGAGGTAAAGGATTAGAGGTTCCAAGTTAGTACACTTTGCTTAGAACAAGTCTTTTTAGTGTTCAGGGTCACAGCCCTACACATTAGGCTTGTACACAATGTCATCAAAGACAAAGGGCTCCTGGTCAAGACCCTATTCTAGCCAGGAGGGCTAGATTGTAGTAGACCCAAATGAACGGGTCGGCGGAAAGAGATACATGCCGACCCACCAACAGTCTAAGTAAGTGTGGAAACTAGTTTCAAATCAATGAAAAACATACCCCTTCTTTGTTTCAAAATTTTCATTGTAGTTTAGAAACAATCACTTAGAAAATATCTACTCGGAGACACAGCACAGAACAACAGTTCTGTATAGGTAAGGCAAACATGAATTACATCAAATATGATCCCAAAGTACATGATTTGGGCTTAAATACACAAGTTGCAACAGGGTGTAGCCTTTAAATGCAACCATGGTATAAATAAGTACGGCATAATCCCATGGCTATGAACAAAAAAACCACATACTTGTTTGTTCGGTATGTCTAACACCAACTACTGTTCCAATGTCAACACTTTGAAAAAATAAATCCATGTGTGGAACAGTGATGTTCTTGATGCTGCGTGATTCCTTAATCTACAACACATGCAATATAACCTAGGTCACAGGCCGGGAGCATGGATGCGACCAATAATATTTGGCCCGGAATATGAAATCAGAGCTTTTTCAAAATCAGTAAGAGCTTAGCAAGCATCTGTTCTATTATTGGGGTGAAGTACCCGATTCCTGGGCTGAACATAGGACATTTCGTTCTCCTATCCCAAATGTTGCATTACATTGTGAAAAGGTCCTAATTACTCAGCTAGACATCTACACCTTACTCTTTTCCTAAAAGCGCTGCAATGGCAATTTAATGTGCAATTAGAGCTTTTGTACAGTAGGGTTAACAGTGAGGGAAATGTGCAAAGTGTAATCTAGTGGATAAGTCCTCCCATAAATGTAGTGCTCAGTGTGTCATTTTGGAAGCATATGCCATGGCCGGCTAATTCGTTTTGTTCATTCATAGAATTTCCCTTAACAATTTGATAATTACAGCATTGTTCATGCATGTTAAGCCTTGTCAGTGGAACCCCCAAACCATTATAAATGTATTACAATTGTTCTGCCTTGATTTAAGTATGGACATCTGGCAATCCCACTCCTCGTTTAGTTGTAGGGCTTTTGATCAATTTATGAGATGTCTGTGGGTGTTTACCATTACAAATAAATAACATTAACAATGTTTGTAATTCCTGAATAAGAGTGTTGCGAGGTTGAACAGGCAAAGACTAGAAGTAAAGAGAAGACATGGCCCGACTGCCATTTCTATGGTTTCGTCTATCTCCAAACAGGATATCGGTAGGTGCCTCCAATTTCAAAGGCAGATATCATTTGTGTGCAATAGGGCATCGTAATTTGCCTGATATAACTATTCAAGAACTTAATATGTACACCTAATATTAATACTTGTCGTTGTCCATCTAAATGGGCACCCTCTCTAAATTGGCTTTCTTCCTGGGAAGGGAGGGATCTATCCACACCTCTGACTGAGTAAGGTATGTAATTGCTCTAACAAGTAAAATATGGAGCAGGCAGGTTTTGTAGGTGATACAGAAATATTATGAACAAACATGTTAATTTTATACTCTGCCCTCTCGGGAGACCGTGCATATATGGGTTATTTCTCATATTACATTCGCAAGGTTCTAAGTTAATCATAACGAGTAGGGGCGATAAGGGACCATCTTGTTTGGTTCCACTTGTGAGTCTATGTTTATTCTAGCAGAGGTCATTTATCAGGACCCTTGAGTACAGATAACCAGAATTGGCTAGGAGCATTGATAGGAAATTGTCTCTAAATCCCATCTGGTACAATGTTGCACAAATAAACGACCAATCGACACAGCACATTCTTTCTATGCCTGTAAACCACAATTGCAGGCATTTTTGTCCTATAGAGCTTCCATTTTAGATGAGAAGTTTTATGAATACTGTCATACGTTTGACAGCCTAAAATGATCATTAGCAACTAACTTTGGCATTAATCTAATCATGTTGCCAAAACGTTTGTATAAATGTTAGCGTAAATTAGTATAAATGCTACAATCTATAAAACCTGTATAGTATAGGGTTCTGCTCAGGCTTCATAATAACATATATTTTAGATTCTGACCTTGAGCCAGTTATTTGGGCCTCATTACAAGCTTTCCGGTCCGGAATGCAGTGATTCCGCGGTGACGGTAATAAAGTTTCCGCGTCCGCAAGGTTGCAGAAAGAATGACCGATTACGTGCTGTCGGTCGCGCGCACCACATTGACGTTGAAACGGTGTCACCGTCGCCACGGAAACACCCACGGAAATGGACATAGTGGCACCACAAGTAGTGTAAAAACTGTGTCCGCCACCGTCGCCACGGACACGGAAGCGGAAATACCATGATCGTGAAAACCGGAAACAGAGAGGTGGCCATAATATAAAGCACAATCCATTGCCATCCAGAGTCAGCACAAGCAGAATCCACACAGTGAGAAGCCAAAAAGGACCACCAGCATGTCTGCCAGGATTCCAGCCAGAGGCAACGCAAACAGCGCTTTAGTGAGGCGAGCTAACTGTTTTGGTCGACCATATAGTGCAGCATGCTGAGATGCTGTTCAGTGCTGATCAACGGCTTGCTACACAGCAGCGCAGGAAGGAATTGTGGGCGGAAGCTGCACGCAAGTGCACCGCTGTGGGCGTGACTGCGAGGAGCATCAAGGACTGCCACAAGAGGTGGGACGACCTCGGGCTGAGGGTGCGGAACCTGATCTCCACACACCGCCAACGCAGCAGTGGGACAGGTGGAGGGCCCCCTTCCCCACTGAGACTGCAAACATGGGAGGAGCGCTGCAGCAGTGTCCTCCACCTTGAGGGCATCCATGGGATCGGGGATGTTGAGGCAGGAGTGAGCCCACCTGCAGATGCTGGTAAGTGCGCAAATATGAATGCCATATGAGTACATGTAGAGGCCAGGAGTGGCCCAAAGGACCCATTAACAACCCCCCTAGCCAGTGCATGAGTGTCCCAAAGGACCCATCAACAACTCCCCCCCCCAGCCAGTGCATGAGTGGCCCAAAAGACACACTCATGATCCAGATGACGAGCCACATCACTACAATACATGACTGTTGACAAGCATATGATGTTAATGCTACTGTAAACTGATCAACCTGTCTGATGCATGTGAAGCACCCATCAGGCACCACCACACATCTAATTGCATGCCATCTGTGTCTCCACAGCCATATCAAGCATTTCAAGTGACAGTGACACTGCACAACAGCCCAGGCAATCGGCTCCTACAAGTGTGCAAGCCAGCGCCCCTGCCCAGGAGGATGCTGCCAGTAGTTCTGAAACCCTGCCCCAGTAGCATCTGGTACACATGTGCCGGCCCCCAGCACCAACATCTCCACCATCTCCATGCTGCCTGATGCAACACAGGTGCCACAGGCACCCATCATGCCTGTGAAGCACCCATCAGGCACCACCACACAACTAATTGCATGCCATCTGTGTCCCCACAGCCATATCAAGCATTTCAAGTGACAGTGACACTGCACAACAGCCCAGGCAATCGGCTCCTGCAAGTGTGCAAGCCAGCGCCCCTGAAAGTATATGCACTGCAGAGGAGGCAGCAGGTAACGACAAAAGTGCCCCGGCACTGCAGTCTGATATAGGGCCACAGGGGGAGGCGCCCCACCTTGATGACTTGGCATCGTTCCATGAGCTGGAGTTCAGCCCCACATCACTCTGCAGTCCATTGAGGTCACCTACCCCCTCAATGGCTGAGCTCAATGTCCGCATGCAGCAGATGGAGGAGCAGCAGGCCACCCTCACCCAGCTAGTGGAAAAGCAGCTTGAGGAATCTGGGCTGCAGAGGGAGAGCTACAGCACATCTGTAAGTCGACTATCAAGGTCGATAGGACGCTTTGCCACCACAATAGTGACCCTGGCACGCCATGTGCGGGAGGGTAATGACAACACTTCGAGAATGGCTGAGTCCATGGTCATTTCCCACCAGGCATATCTTGCACATTTGCCACCAATGCCAGCTACAGTGACATCCACTAGTACTACCCCATCCAGCTCCACCTCTGCCAGTCCACGGAGGCGCTCAAGTCGGCTAACAGGGCCCTCGGGCAAGGATGCACAAGCGCCGAAGCGCACACGCAAATTATGGCTTGTGTGTTTGGCACTGCAGGACATATGTGGACTAGAAGGGTGTAAGGGGGTGGGTACGTTTGGGTGGTGGGGGAGGTCCATTAGGGGGTTAGTGTGTTGGGGCCTGGTTGGGTGTGGGTACATTTGGGCGGTGGGGGCGGTCCATTAGGGGGTTAGTGTGTTGGGGCCTGGTTGGGGGTGGGTGGGTATGTTTGGGCGGTGGGGGATGTCCATTAGGGGCTAGTGTGTTGGGGCCTGGTTGGGCGTGGGTACGTTTGGGTGGTGGGTGGGAATGGATGTACAGCTTCCCTAACCATTACACCTCCTTCCCTGTTGTAATGTTATGAATATATCATCATTGAAAAAACATTCATGAGTGGCCATCCATCATTTCATTTGCAGTCCATCAATTATGTTTGCAGGCATTGTCATATCCATGCAATGCTGTTGATGTGCAGTTTCTCAGAAGTAAATGCAAATCAGTGCATCCCGTGCTCGTGGTCCATCTAGTATACCCCCAGGAGGAGGTGGAGCCATCCCATCCTCATCCCCATCCCCATCTCCATCCCCATCCCCGTCTCCATCTCCATCTCCATCCCCATCTTCATCATCTGCATCTGGGGGCATCGGGATGTTCCTACGCAGGCATAGATTGTGCAGCATGGCACAAACAAGCGTAATTTTACCCGTCTTCACAGGGCTGTACAGCAGTGCTCCGCCAGATCTGCTCAAACAGCGGAACCGGGCCTTCAGTAGTCCAAATGTCCTCTCAATCATGCCACATGTGCGGACATGTGCCCTGTTGTACGCATCTTCATGCCTGCTCCTTGGCCTCCATACAGGCGTCATCAGCCATGAGGTGAGTGGATATCCAGCATCACCTACATGGGATGTAGATGTGGGGGACACGTCAGTGTTTGTTGTATCATGTCTTCATCAGATGCAGTGCAATCTTGTGTCATTGTTCATTCTTGCAAATATGGTATGCAGTGGTTGGACCGGTGGGTGATTACCATTCCTTGGTCAGTGTAGTGGATGTTGGCATCTGGACATTGACCAACGCATTGGTGTGCATGTGAACTTTGACCTGCGGGTGACATTGGTAGGTAAGTATGGCATTGTGCAGTGATGTGCACAGATGGCAGAGTCAATAATCACTCAACTGTGATGATGTTGTCGATGCAGGATGTCTCATGTGCAGGCATCATGTGCATTGGGAGGGCAGTGCTGCATATTGTGGGTGGAGGAATGCAGTGGCTACAGGCGTATGGGCCAGTGGCAGTATTGGCTGTGTGTGTCATGTGGCAGGGTGTGTACGGGCACACTGTGGCAACCTGTCATGTGTTGCTTTGTGATGTTTGGGTTGTGCTGTCTATTCAGTGAATGACCGGGGGGTGATGCATGTGCAGTCGCAGCAGCCCACACACATTGCTCATTGCCCTGGACACACACACCCCTTCCATAGGGCCGGTGCATTGGCAGCTGTACTCACCCAATAGGCTCCCAGTGGCCTGCTGGGTCCAGCTGGGCTCATTTGGTGCACCTGTGGCCTGATTGAGGTCACCAGGCACTGTTTAACATCATGTTTGCGGTGGCGGCGATACCGCCACCGTGGTCACGGTTTTAGCGCCATTTTTGTGGCAGTGTTTCCATGTCCATGTTACTTGTGATGCTCACGGTGTTTAGTGTTGGCGGTAACGGGGGGGGTTTCCGTGTAGTTTACGGGCCCTTACACTCCGTGGTGGCGGTTTATGGTGGTGCTGTTTCCGGGTCCGCAGGTATTTATTCAGCGAGCGTGGAAACGGGGGTGGTATGGTTATACCGGCAGCGTTAAGTCCGGACCGGAGTACTTGTAATGAGGACCATTGTCTCGACAGTATTAAAGTAGTTAAACAAGTTATTGAGTATAGGACTCAATTTAGGGGCATATGCTTTGTATTAATGTCCTGTGCATTTAACTTGGCATAGAGCCTTTTTTAATGGTGGAGATTGTGGAGATTATAAACATATTGTGGACTTGTGAGAAAGTTTAATTGTATGTTACATTTATTTAGAAGACACAACATTCACCCTGTGAGCATCATGGTGCTAAAGGTTATAACATAATTTAAAATATAAGACAGTAGACTAATGTCCTAATCAATTGGAGAAATAAACACGTTTAAATATCTTTGCAAAAGGCTACTTGATTGTGCACACAACTTAATTGGAAAGGTAGTGAATTCAATAAAAGGAGTGGCAGATAAGAAAATGCATGTCCACCAAGTCAATAGCGCTTGATAGAAGGTACTGTGAGAAGACTAAAGAATGATGATTGTGAGATGGAAGATAATTACTCAACTTTCCATGGAGGAATTGGAATCTGGTTTAATTGAAAGCATGGTGAGTAATGCCATGAACCATAAACTCTTTTTCTGCCCATGGGCAGCCAGTGCCGTTTTTTCAAAAAAGACAAATACACGGTCTGACATTTTCAAGGAATAAATCAAACTGGAGGACACATTGTGAATGCGTTAGAATCTGTATTTTTGGTAAATCTAGGTACAAAACATGACATTAATTCAGTGGAGCCAAAATAAATGCATTCAAAAAGATAATCCTTGGTTCTAAGGCAAAAACATTCATAGTATGACGCAAAACCTTCAAGTGAAAGAAACATGCTTTTGTCAATTAATCTTATTATTAACCAAAGACATATGCTTGTCTCGAATAATGCCCTGGACAAAAGTGTCAATGGTCTATGGAAGTAGGACCAGCATTTCAATGTCAGACACCCTTGCTGTGACCTAGGAAAGGTGAGGCACATCTGAACCGCTGAACACAATCGAACAGTAGCAAATATACTGGTGCAGTTGAGCAGCATGCTAGCATAGTTATCAGCCTACCCATTACCTCTTTCCCCTTCAAGTAATCTTACAAGAGGAAGACAGGCCTCATCATCATCATCATCATCTACCCAATAAAGTCCCCCAAAGGAGTCCTGGCTTAGGGGTTGCAGCCCAAAAGACAATGCTTCCAGGCTGGGATTGGATGACAAAGTAATCAATTGTTGCACTCAGTATAGATAAATACATTGCCAGGCTGCAGCAGCGACAGCAAACTGCTTTACTTTGCTTTACTGGGGTGGAGGTCAATTTTCACCTCTCCCCCGCTCTGGCACCCACCAATAGCCATCCAGGGCTTGTGCTTACTTTCAGGTGTCTAGCTTTTCCACAGTAGGGAAGCAGCTTAACAACCTGACACCCAGGCTACCAGATTCTGCAGATGATGAACAGCAATCCTTTTTGAGACGTTGTATTCAAATACTTATTAGATGGCAGGCTTCAGTCAAAGTTAGCAAGATGCATTCCATCCAGCCATACAGTTGCTGTAGTGATGGAGTACTCTCTCATACACCTGCTGCCTGTCTCCTTATACAGTGCCAGGATATAAGCATTCTGTGACCAATCATGCACACTTTGATTTACTGCTACTATGATGCTCTCAGCCACATGTTATTCTAAGTGTAATAACACATATGAGTAACCCGGCGAGAGACAATCAGAAGGCAAGAGCCATTCTGATTGGCTCTTGCCAGGTCCCTACCCGGCCGGGAATCCCTTCATCGGGATTCCACGGCCTTTGTTCCCGGCGGGGGGCGCGGCAGCCCCTCAGCCAATGAGGAGGCTCGAAGCGGGGCCATCCTCGCTCCGAGCCTCCCTGCGGCTGAGAGGCTGCCTTCACCCCCCGCCGGGGACTCGGGTAAGGAATTTTTTGTTTTCTAAATCCCCTCCCTCCCCCCTACCCCCTCACCCCCACTTACCTTCTTGTTCCTGCGTCCCCGGCGGGGGACGAGGAAAGCCTACAGCCGTGTGGAGACTCGGAGCGGGGCCATCCCCGCTCCGTGCCTCCACACGGCTGGAGGCTTCCCTCGTTCCCCGCTGGGGACGCAGGTACGTTTTTTTTTTTTTTTTCTCCCCCGTCCCACTCCCGCCCTCCCAACCCCACTTACCTTATTTTTGATCCTTTTTTTCGGGAGCGGGCGCGCTGGGAACACTTGTGTTCCCAGCACGTCCGCTCCCGATGCCCGCCATGGAAAGGGAAAACGGACACCGTTTTCCCTTTCCATGGCGGCGGCCATTTTCTTGGTCTTTTTTTTTCTCCTGAAACGCCGCAGCGCCGAAACGCTGCAGCGTTTCAGGACAAAAAAAAAAAAGCTTTTAGTGCCCCGGTCACTCAATTTTTGCGGGCCGGGGTACTAATAGCAATAGAACCCTCGCGTCTGGGGCATTACCGTCTCAGGTAATGCCCCGGGGCCTTCGGTAAGGCCCTCGCTTCGCTCGGGTCCTTACCTATGGGCCCCGGGGCATTACCTGAGATGGTAATGCCCCCGACGCTCAGGTTCTATTGCTTAATTATTCATAGATACTCAATAGAAAGTGCCAATCCAAAATAAGAACCTGCTAGACTAGCTGCACCAAACTGCCAGTTCAACCGTGATATTACATATCATGCCTGTTTTATGAAACATGGCCAGAAAAAAAGGGTCATGCCACAGTAAGAAATGGCTAGACTGACTGCACCAAAGTGCCATAATAACACGTAATATCACATGTCATGCCTGTTTTATCAAAAACACCCATTAAAGAAGGACAGCATCATTGTTTACTGGGCATTTTCCCATTCCCCAAATCATAGGCTTGGCTTGGTACAAACACATAAGCGCACATCAACACACAGCCACACAACATTCACTACTCATTCATCCTCTCATTCACACAACATTCACTATACACTTGCCTTCGCATATGTGCACCCAGCACCGAAATATGCATCATACAATCACTCATTCTTTTACATACGCATGTCACGTTCAGGAAGAAATTAAATATTTGCACCATTACCCACATAATTGGATTAGCAAATGCATTGGTCCTGAAGAACACAACTCCACTAACAAATGTCGCAAAAGACAGTAGACCACAGATTCAGGGATGTCTAACATTTAATGTTTTGATCATACCCTAAAATTGAAATTAGCTAAATTATTTGGAATCAGAAAAGGGGCGGAATAAAGGGTTTTAGTCGTTTTGTTTTGGCTCATTTGCCATTTGGAGTCAGGCAAATGTAGCGCCTTGCCACATTACTTATTTGATCAACACTAGGGTCTCTTTTGTATCTAAATTTCCTAAGCATAATAATCCATGGTCTGCAACGTTAATGGTGCTTAAGGAGAGGTAGATTGCTTAAGTTTCTCTTCTATTTCTTTTAGATAGGCGACACACCACTGCTGCCTAAGGTAAACTTACATCACCCAGGGACAGTTGAGCAATTGTCTATAGGGAAACAACTTAGCGGCTTAAGAACCATTGAGCAGCCAACATTCAAGAAATATTCTTTCATATATGGGTTAAATAAAAGTATTTGAGTCCTTGAAAGAATTTGAGATCCCTATTGGCCTCTTGTGGCTAGGGGTAATAATTATCACAACTTGTTTGCCCCAATCCCAAACTTGGAGTTTCACATTGAAGTGGAGAATTAACCTCTAGCATGATGCTGGAGATACATCTTCAAGGCAAGAAATCAGCAGATCTGCTGCCTAGTATTACTGCTCATGGTAAATATACCAGAAATCCTGCTGGAGTTTTTTGGATTCCAAAGGTTGGGATTTACACAGGCCTACCCCACGGGACCAAGTAGCCGTAATGGCTAACAAGTTTGCCAGTAAATCGGAGGATGTATCTCCTGCTCTTACCTCCCTCCAGCCCTCTCTTGATACATTTTCTTCTCTTTCAACTGACTGTGCTCTTTGCTTCTGTCTGACGGTTTGGTGAACTCTGTCAATCTTCTCCACCCTTTTACTTCCTTTCAGCCTTCACATAAACCATATCAACTCCATCATAACTCCTTCCCTCATGCAGCTTGTTGGGTTTTCAGCCAAGCTGAAGACATTGGTTCAAGTCCAGGGTTGCTGCTGATCTTGATCTTATGTTTTCTCTTCACTGAACTTATGATTCCTTACTAGAGAAGAAACCGATCTTCCCTGTCTCCCTAAGCTACTGCCCATCAACTGAAGTAAGGGAAGAACAATCTACGGCATATCAACTTACTAATTGAAAGATATATAAACTAGAATCATACCAAAGAACGATCACGCAAATAGCGATGGAAGGGTAAGGGTGATATGTCAATAACACCTTGGCCTACAAAGTAAACACAGGCAGCAATGGATCACCGACAGGAAATAGGAAGGGAGCGGATGATTGTAAAAATACAGTATCAATACCAGAGTGGGGGACAATACTCGCCTCAACCTGGTGCACAAAGGTCAGAAATAACACATCTGGGAACTTGCCACACCTTAACTCCTAACAGTTACACGGACAGGAAGGAAAAAGAGAAAGAATATGCCTACTCCATAGGGCAACCAGATACATAGAACAAGAATTATAAGTACTAAGAGACATATAACCCACTAACCCAAAAGCTCAAATTTCTGCATACTTACACAAAAATCCACACAACCACCCTCTCGCACGGCAACCTGCACACACTTCACCACACCGCAATAACAAACAAACAACACATAACTCGCACCAACAGCACACGAGGACTCACATCAATCCGATATTCACACTCAAGCTCAGCGCACATTGAAAACTGAACTGAAGCTGCCAACAGGACATCACTTTTTTCACTTTCCTACTCCATCTTCACCTGATTAAACCCCTGCCCCGGCTTTCTTGTTTGCAGATCTGCCTGAGCGCCTGTGGACCAATTCCGTTGGTGACAGTGCACCGTACAAATACCGTTAACATTAACTACTCTCCACCAAACAAAAATATTTTAAAACTTTTTTTGGCTTTTATTCTTCTCATCCCCATTGGCTATTCCTTAACGTAAGCTGCATTCTTCCTCCTTTCCCTCCAGATTCTGCCTCACTCTAAGTGCTTTCTGCTGCAGATTTTGCTAGTTTTCTTCTAAAGTCTCTCTTCTTCGGTCTTAAATTCCACCATCTACCTCCTCTTCTTCCTCTACTTTCCTGTATGCACCTTCCCCCCACATTATGCTCTGATGGCCTCCTTTCTTCCCCTTTCCAATCCTGGAATTACCTCTGTTCCTGCTAAAGCTCATCCCACCACTTGCCCTTTCCTTCCTCCTGAATCCCATCAATCTATCCAACCATTCTTTCCTATCCTACTACCCTCTTGAACTCACCACTATCCTCCACTACCTTTCCTGCCTCCTTTAAACACACTTCAATTCTTCCCATTCTTAGAAACCCTACACTCAATCCCTCTCTTCCCTTTAATTTCCATCCCATCTCCTTCATACTCTTCTTACCTAAATGATTGGAATGTGTTGTTTACACCCATGTTTCTTCTTTTGTCAACCAGCTCTCTTTATTCCCCACCTTCCAATCTGGGTTTAGTCCCTGTTACTCTACAGAGACTGCCCTTCGGGAGGTTTCAAAGTCTTTCCTATCCTCACGCTATTCTTTTGATCACACTATTCTGCTCTCTACTTTCTCTCTCATATTGGTTTAGAGGTTCCTGTACTTAAATGGTTCCACTCTTGCCTTTCTGACTACACTTTATCTGTCTCCTGGGCTGGCCTATCCTTCCAGGCCTTCTCGCTTTCTCATGAAGTACCTCAAGGATCTGTTCACGGCAACGCTCCTATTTTCTCTCTACACCTCTCCTATTCAATAGTGACAAAGCGTAAACACAGTGAGTCTGATACAAATATGTATGTATTTCTACAATAGCTCCTTAATGGAGCGCCCTACCAGCCTTCCTCTGCTACACTCCTCCATCCTCAATGTCTCTCTCCACCGTCCTCAGCTGTCTCTCTCCACTGTGTGAGGAATTCGGCTCATGAGTGCCTCTCGCTTATCACCACACACCTCTCTCCTTTTCATATGACTTTCTTCATCACACAAAGTTCTTCAAATATCCTGGATCTGTTTGACATATAAGACCGCTTCCACCTCTTCTCATCATTAGCTCCTTGTTGATGGTGCTGCTTCTAGTGACCCTTCCATTGCTGCATTTTCCATGTGGGTCTCAGCTAAGGAATTTAGGTTTAGCTCCTGTGACATCTCTCCACCCACCATCACCCTCTCCATGTTCAAAACTCTGCCATATTCAACCTCCTAAGCATTTTGTAACACATTCACAACCTGGATTCATTGGGACCATCTCAGCGGCCCCTCTTTCGGTGCATAAGGTTACTTGATCTTCTCCCATCCACTTACAGCAGGATACTTGTGTACTGTCACTCTCTTCTTATCATACAGTGCCTTGTTACGTTGGTGGACCCCTTTTATCCTCTCATCTATAATCTTGCATTCAATGGATTTAGTTTCTGATCTAAACATCCAAGGCAGAGTTAGCTTAATGCTAGGTTTTTCCCCCTACCAACTTCGAATGGTGATATCCTGGTGGTGAAATGTGGTATGAAGCGATGTGCCACTAGCATATTTTGTACAGACACCTTCATGCTTCTCTGATTAGCCCAGGCCCACTGAATTATGTCTTTTATTACCCTATTAAAATGTTCCACCACCCCATGGGTCTTGGGGAAGATAAATGCACAACGTTATAGAATTGTCTTTAGCAGATTCTTGCATCGCCCTATATTTGTACTGCACCCCATGGTCTGTTAAGATTACTCTGGGGTTTTCTTCCCTGATAAGAATAACTTTCAAGAACTCAATGACCCTTATTGACATCACATTTGGTGTAAACAATTCTTTGGCCCAGCTTGTATTGGTCCCACTATGTCTACTCCTACCTTGTCCCATGTTCTACTGGGGGGCCAGCCACGATCATGGGATACTTGTGGCTAACACAATCTTTCTGACTCATCCTGCAAATGATGCTCCAATGATATTCTCCACGTGTCGATCTAGGCCCGGCCTTCAGTTCTTGCTTCTTATGCATTGCTTGCACTTTGTGATTTCTTGGTGGCCCTCATGAACCACCTTTATTATATTTTCTCTCAGCTTCTTCAGTGGTATTATCCTGTCTCCTCTTTTTATCAATTCCTCCTCTTGGTAAATTTCTTTCTTGATCTGCCATATGGCTTCTAGACATGCTTCCCTCAGCTTCATTTTGTCTCATGTATTGATTATGTAGAGGAGCAGATGAGTAGGTCACTGATAGGCTTCACCCCCTCACCTCCATCTTACTGGATAAAAGACAGGAAGACACTGTGCATGGCACAAGGTATCATCTCAATACTACATTGAGTGTATGAGAGATGTTATGCACTTAGACAACCATACCAAATGTACCCTCATACTGAGGTAGTATCAGGAGAGTTGCAGGCACCACTGAATACCGAAGAGCTGTAAAGAAATCCTGACAGGTGCAAAGTGATGTCATAAGGAGAAGATACAATGACACACCAAAACGATATATGGATTCTTAAAGAATGATGAAACAAAGTATCATACGTACAAGTAAGAAGAGATCATATATACAAAGAAGATAAGTACCAGCTAAATAATAAGTGTGTATGCGCAGAAACGCAAAGGCAGATGAAACATATATAAGCTTGCTACGGTACAAAACTTAATATGGATAGAGTGGCCATGTTGGAAAAATAGACGCCGGCTCTCAAAGATAGTAAGTGAAGAACTCGAAGGAGAGAGACCAGAGCAGCAGAGCCGACAGAGGCTGGAAATACAAATGTGTGCATGAACAAAGAATAGCTGCTGGCCAGAAATCAAGGATGCCACAGTGAGGAGCTACAGAAGGGTACAAAGGGAGATACCAAGGATAAGTAATGCATGTAGGACATATTTCTCTTAAATTAAGTAAATGAATGAACAGTTGTGGATGCCAAGTATTGTCAATTAAAGATGCAGAAAAGCCTATGTGAGGCCGAAGAGGATAATGACACTTGAAGTAATTGAATCAAATAAGCACTAAATAAAAGACGAAATGCACAATATCATAGTCCATTCGAACGTGGTGCAAGATCGGAAAACATGGCCTATTCATAAGCCTTGGCTGAAGATAATGATGTACCTTAACTCCCCTTAAAGTTCAAGAGAAGAGAACATCTAGCAAGGTCAAATATAAAGGAAAAGCCCTGGTTGAAGGCTTGGCTGATGAGAGATGATAGAACTAATTTGTCAAGTGGGCGTTGTCTGAGGTTGTTCTCTGCTCACACGCTTCTAGTGAGCCGAGTGTCTAGGGTTGGGAGAGTGTGCCAACCTATCACGAGGGCCTATGCAACTATGAGTATACAATATTTCATAAGCCAATCAGCTACTGTTATGCTGCTATAATCTGTTTTATGCATAGTTGGAGGGAAGTTTGCGGTTTGCCCGCCAGGCAAGGGGCAGCAAATAAAGTTACTAACACTTATAGGTTCTACAAGTACACATGTTCCCCTAACCGATCCCCTTGTCCAATAGGTTTTATTATTTGCCACGTATTATGATGTCATAGCTGATGCATTTCGAGGTATAAAGACTTTGTGCACCTAAAATGTAATTGTGAGTGCGTAAACTATAATTTGTTGTTCGCGCGTCATTGCAATTCCATTTCACTATTCCTTCAGAACGTTCTTGTGTGGTTTATATAGGCTACTCCTTGATTGTTTGCCTCATATAGTTTGCTCGCTTACATTTGATTGATTGTTTACTTTGCTTAGATTGCCCTTGATTGCTGTTTGTGTTGATCATATACACTGCCCTTGATTGTCGAATAAATCTGTGCATCATGTACACTAGCCTTCATTCCTTGATTCTTATATATCACGTTCTGGCTGTTGCTCTGTATAAATTGCTCCTTAGTCGTAACATGTATATTGCTCTTTGACTGTTGCTTCAGGTATATTGTGTGTTGTTTACCACTCTTTGCTGTGGCTCAATATGCATTGAGTTGTTAATGCTGCTCAATTATGTCGTTTCATGTATATTGCTCCTTGATTGCTGACTGTGTGGTTCAAATATACTGCTCATAAATTGCACGCCCCTTTTATATGGCCCCTGATCGTTATTTGATATATATTGTGCCTAGTTTGCTGTACACTGACCTTCCATTTTGCACCAGCACACGTTCATTGCTCCTGACCATTGTTTCATATACGTTGCTACCTGACAGTGTGCTTCAAATACATTTTTCCTTGAATCCTAAAGTGAGCAACATCGCTACACCGAGATAGCGTCTGAGCGCTCCTTTCCTCCTTCGTCTCAGCAGCTCACTGCATTGCATGTTGGCAGGAGAGTTTTACTTGCATTTCCATATGTAGTGTTCATACTGAAGTTTGCAATTTTCTTCTTGCTATCTTGTCCCATTTTATAGCTGTGATCTTACATTTCATTTCCTCCAGCCATTTTGTCTGGAAGGTCCATGTATAAGAGCATTGTACTTCACTCAGTATACCATCCATTGTCCAATGAACCCCTTCATGCACGTTGACTGTTGAATACAGCTTCCTAGGTCAGTTAATGCTTGAGAGGTTTCTTTTCTATGAATCATACGCAGATCCCAGTGTCTTAGCTGTGATAACTAAACCTCTCCTTTTCATTGATATCAAAGTCATGCTTGCACTGTACAAATGATTCGATATTCCCTTTTATAAAAAAAGACTGCCAATTTTCTGCATGCATTGATGACCCACCTATCAAAGTTTTGGTTCAAAATAGTTGGTATAAAATCCTTATTTCCTTGAATTGTACAAATGGTGATGGAATGATAGTGTCATATTTTGTGTGACTGTATTCTATGCTCCTATTGTCCCTCGTGTAATTTGGTGTATACAGATACCCTCTGATCTTTGATATTTCCGCAACCATATGTGCTTTCAGATATGTTGCCCTGCTATAGTTTGATCAGCAAAAGCTCAGTGTTTCTCAAATTGAACCCGTGTCCATTCAGCTTTTGCCCGTATCTGTGCAGCTAAATAGGGCTTGAAAATGTCTGGGCATTTAAATACTCAATGGCCCTCATTACGACCCTGGCGGATTTCGCGGTGCTAAATGCACCGCGAAGCACGGCGGAAAGCCGTCGATAGCGCCATGGGGGTTGGCGGATTTACCACCCCATGCCGACCTTGGCGGAGCGGTAAATCCCCAATCCCCATTCTGCCCTTCCCCATTCCCATTCTTGCCCCATAGGGTATAATGGGAGTGGGGAAGGAGTTAATTACGCCACCGTAAAATACGGTGGCGTAATTAACAACGAGGTCCCGTAGCGCCATGGTTTTCTCCGCCTGGTAAAACCAGGCGGAAAACGGCGCCATGGCGCTACGGGAACTCGTAGTAGGGCGGACGGGTCCGCCGCGAATACCGCTGGCGGAAACCCACTCCGCCAGGGTCCTAATGAGGGCCAATGTCTTTTAGGTACCGTCATTATTTTCTTACTGCTCCTAGCCTTCGTCTTAGCCAATATATATGTGAAAATGTCTGCCTGCAAATCAATAAAGGTTTCCTTTGGGGTTTTAACCAGTACTTCTGAAATAAGTAGATTAATCTAGGTACAAATTACATTTTTAAGATGGCTAATCTACCAAGTGACGAAATTGACATGTTTTTCATCTATACAAGTTTATGCGAATGGACTAAAGAGTTCTGGGTAATTTCCTTGCTAATACCCACATATTTTCTTGACTTTACCACCCATCGAAAAGGAACTATTTTCTATAGATGTTGGTTTTGTTCCTCCTTGACTGATCAATTTAAAATCTTTGATGTAATAGCACTGAATTTGAACCCCAAAACCTTTCTAAATTCTACCATCACTCCCTTGAATGATTTAGTCGGATCCGTCAGAGATAAGATTACATCATCTGCAAAGGGATTGATTCTATTTATTCTATGATAGATTCTTGATCAACAAGTATAACATGCTGGGGTTCAGTGGGTAACTTCTTTTTTAATATTTAAAGTGCATACTTGTTTAAAAACAAAACTGTACATATGGTAAACATTCAGTAAATAGAATGCTTAAAACACAACACATATAAATATATTTCAATTATTTAAAACACATACCTTGTATAATCCCCTTATTACACCACAATCTTGACGGTCCACGATACATCTATACCAAAAATCTTCAGCCTTAAGGGTTTCAACATTTCTCACATATTAATTAAATGTTTTCTAGTTTTTAGTTCATTTTCATCATGACATAACCTACAAAATCACAATTACGTATCCATTATTAGTCTAGTAATATATAGCTCTCTAGTCTGCAGTATATGTAATCTTAGTTTCATAAAAAGCCTTGTTTTCTCTTTATCAGGAAAGCAGATGTATATTTCTGCTGGGTAAGCGGTTTGTCGAAGGTGTCAACGCTTTCTTTGCCCAAAGATTTTGTTTGTAAAAATTGGAAGTTATTCAGCCAATCCCAAATTGTCACTTTATAGCTGACGTCCTTAATTAGGTTAGAACTCATCAAAGACCAATTTACTTTCATAGCATCTCCATGAAATAGTCCTCATTAGTTTGGGCTACTACGTGTCAGATGCAGCACCTAAAAGCCTAAACTATTGCATTGGAATACAGAGCGGGGGAAAGGGCATATGAGGAGGGAACACAGTTTCAGGTGCTTTTTGGTTGATTGCCCACCCAATGAATGCCCATGGCAACGCTAATCCCTATGACCATTCTCTCCCAGTTCTTGCCTCTTACCACCCAAATCCCCTCCTCATCAGAACTGTTTGAACTCACTTTAATCAAACCTTATCATCAATCTTTGCACTCAAAGTGCCTGCCACTCCAACGTTTTTCTCTGAATACTCAAACGAAATTAGGCGAGTAATCTAGTAACACCACAAAGACAAAGTATATTTAGGATGAAGAAATGATGTGCAGTAGACAGCTTGCGCAAAACCCTGTTTGCATTGGCGATATAATGTTTTCTTTTTGCACCTAAACATTTAATGTATTTAATAGTGCAGTGGTAAAGATTTTACTTACTATTCTAAACAAAGTGATTGCACTATAACCCGCTGGATGTTCCTGGCCACCCCTCTTCTGCATTGGTTGACAGGACTGAGGGATGCTCTCATCTTTTATTATAATATTAAATATGACTTCAAGAACACATGTCCAATGCTCTGGTTGTTAAGAAATGGATACATTTGCCAACCCATCCAGGGCAGAATCCCTTGACGGTTTCAAAGGTTTAATAATATTTAATGTTTTCACTTTAGATATTTCAATTGTTTTTCCGGGATATAACTTCCCACTGTTCTCAGACAAGCATTTATAAGATCAGTTGCCTTTGGTCCATCACAAATATGTTCTTTAAAAGATTTCCATTTACTTTCGGCCGCAGCGTTTAAAATTACAATTTATTCTGCCTGATTTGAATGCTTAATCTGGGTCCAAAATGTCTTAGTATCATGGGAACCCAGAACCGTTAGCATATTACTCCAAACTTCAGTTAGTTTAATTCTTTACATTTTTAGGCAATGTTTATACTTTTGATACGCAAATCTCTTTTTCTGAATAAAATAATTATAATTTTGTTCAGAGTGAGCAATGTCTTTAAACTACTTGCCCAGAGCACACTATTTTTCTGTTTAATTGTCCGTCATCAACATACTTTTTCAATTGTTCGTAAGTGGTGCGCCTTTTACCAGGAATGCCCCAAAGGTATTTGTTCTACATTTAATCCAATCATCAAAACTTTGTACATTGTGGCACAGATTCTCCCCTGATGCCCTCCATGTGTCTGTAATTCCCCCACCATACAGGTTAATTCTTTATCACTATAAAAGTGTGTCATTAGTGACAATAATGCACAATCACTTGTCCTCTCACTGCATAAACTAGCAAACGTATGCTAATAATCACCATGCACAAAACAACAATGTAATGTAGATTGAGTCTTATTCACAAATCTGGTGCACTCCCTGGGACTATCTTCAGGTAGAGTACCTGATAACATCACTAAGCCCCTGCTCCCTGTTAAATATGACCAATGCTTGCCTATTTTATTCGAACATTTTTGCTTAATTTTTGCACTGGACAGATTTTCCTCTTGGTTGTCCCTCCTCTTGAGGGTCATCTAAGTTTGTTAGTACCCTTTGTGGAATGCTATGATTGCCCAACCAATCAGAAGGGGGATTTCTGACCCATTTCGGGCACTAGAGACCGATCAGGAGGCTCCTGGTGCTGGCGCGCTGTTCATCTTCATCTTCTCGAATTATCTGTGTCGCAGCACCAGTCCCCAGGCCCACCAGCCTTGTTTCACTGCAGCTGAGGCGGATGGGTTATTCCACCTCTATTGGTCCCAATGCTGTATGTGACGGCCCGCCACATGCCGTCGCACACTGGTTTTCCCCCAGTGCAACCATGTTACCATGGCTGTGCTTTTGCAGGGGGATGCTGTGGGAGCCTACTCTTCTTTTTTTTCCCTTTATTTTGATGCCCATGCTCTCAAGGGTACGAAAAGCCTTAGCACCACGGACTTGGGATGTAATTCCTGGGCATAAGTGCCAGAAGACCTCTTTAACACCTCTTTAACACCTTTGCTTTGCTCGAGACATTGGGTCTCATTACAAGTATGGCGGTAAAGCAACAACGGCACCGGTATCGCTACCGGCACCGTTGCTACCATACCACCATACTACGAGTTATGCTCGTGGGTGCCCTTGCAGCCACCAGGTCTGACCTGGTGGCCGTACCGGCACCCATGAGCAGAACATGATGGTAGCACCGGTACCGTTATTAACGGTACCGGTGCTACCACCCTCCCCATTCCCATTCAGCCCTATGGGGCCGAATGGGGAGTCCCTTATTACCGGCACCCGCAAATGGGCAATTATCGGGTCCGCCAAACTCGGAATGACCCGGTAATTGCCCATTTGCGGGTGCCAGATTTTTTTGCAAGTTTAGATTTAGCTGCCTGAATTACAGGCATAGCCACCTCCAAACTTATACTGAGGCCCATTAAGTCAGGCTTTCGAGGACCTAATGCCTGGGAATGCTTGTCTCACCGGGCGATACTCCTTAATTAACAGAACTATTTAAAAAAATAAATAAAGTCTGACATTGGTTAAAATTCAATTGCCAAAATAAAAGGGGTACTATCAATCCATCCCCTCAAATTGTTAAAAGATCCAGGGGGTAATTCATAGAATTCAGCCACAAGTGGCACATGCGGCTGGCGCACAGTGTGCGTGTGCGACAGTCTGCGCCAGCCGCGTGCGGCAAAATCCATTTCCGCGCACAGCGTATTCATGGATTTTAACATCCATTACCAGCCGTGGTGCAGAATGGCGCAGCGACCCTGCAGCAGCGCCAGTTACGCCCACAACCCCTCCCCGTGCGCCATGTACAGCGCACAAATCCCGTACATGGCGCACAGGCCAGTGGACCAGCATACAGGCCCCCAACCACGAAAACGCCTGTAAAACTCCCTGCACACCCCTCCGAATACATGTACCCCGCTGCGCGGGGAGAATCACACGCGATTGACCCTTTGCGAGCGGGGTACATGTATTACTTGGGTTCGAGGGGATTTTCACACACGATTGGCCCTGTGCGAGCAGGGTACGTGTATTTCGGGGTGCGCGGAAAGTTTCACACGCGATTGGCCCTGTGCGAGCGGGGTATGTGTATTACTGGGGTTCCTGGGGGGTTTCACATGCGATTGGCCCTGTGCGAGTGGGGTACGTGTATTTCGGGGGTGCGCAGGAAGTTTCACACGCGATTGGCCCTGTGCGAGCGGGGTACGTGTATTTCGGGGGCGTGCAGGAAGTTTCACACGCGATTGGCCCTGTGCGAGCGGGGTATGTGTATTTCAGTGGTGCGTGGGAAGTTTCACACAGGATTGGCCCTGTGCGAGTGGGGTACTTGTATTTCGAGGGTGCGCGGCAAGTTTCACACACGATTGGCCCTGTGCGAGCGGGGTACGTGTATTACTGGGGTTCGCAGGGAGTTTCACACGCGAGTTGGCCCTGTGCGAGCAGGGTACATGTATTACTGGGGTTCGCGGAAAGTTTCACACGCGATTGGCCCTGTGCGAGCGGGGTACGTGTATTACTGGGGTTCGCGGGGAGTTTCACATGCGATTGGGCCTGTGCGAGCGGGGTACGTGTATTACTGGGGTTCACGGGGAGTTTCACACGCGATTGGCTCTGTGCGAGCGGGGTACGTGTATTTCGGGGGTTCGCAGGAAGTTTCACATGCGATTGGCCCTGTGCGAGCGGGGTACGTGTATTACTGGGGTTCGCGGGCAGTTTCACACGCGATTTCACTGTCAGAGCGGGGTACGTGTATCCAGTGGGGTGCGCGGGGTGTCCCACACGTGAATTGGCAGTGTGGGTCCTCCCAGGTGTGCCCTCTACCCCCTCCACGGTCCCTGCAGGCAGCCCACACCACAGGGGACTACCCAGCACCCCTGGTCATGTCCCGCAGGCAGCCCATCCACCATGGGCATGCCCCCCAGCCAGCCCACATGTCACCTTGCATTAGTGATCACCAACTCATGTCCCCCAGCACCCCCACCCACTCAGCAGTGAGCCTCAGGCCCTGACTCATGTCCCCCAGCACCCCCACCCCCCAGCAGTGAGGGGCACCTGCCAGCAGGCCCCGACTCATGTCCCCCAGCACCCCCCACCTACCCAGCAGTGAGCCTCAGGCCCTGACTCATGTCCCCCAGCACCCCCACCCAGCCAGCATTAATGGGCACCTGCCAGCAGGCCCCGACTCATGTCCCCCAGCACCCCCACCCACCCAGCAGTGAGCCTCAGGCCCTGACTCATGTCCCCCATCACCCCAACCCCACAGCAGTGAGGGGCACCTGCCAGCAGGCCCCGACTCATGTCTCCCAGCACCCCACCCACCCAGCAGTGAGCCTCAGGCCCTGACTCATGTCCCCCAGCACCCCCACCCACCCAGCATTGACAGGCACCTGCCAGCAGGCCCAGACTCATGTCCCCCAGCACCCCCACCCCCCAGCAATGAGGGGCACCTGCCAGCAGGCCCCGACTCATGTCCCCCAGCACCCCCACCCACCCAGCAGTGAGCCTCAGGCCCTGACTCATGTCCCCCAGCACCCCCACCCACCCAGCATTGACAGGCACCTGCCAGCAGGCCCAGACTCATGTCCCCCAGCACCCCCACCCCCCAGCAATGAGGGGCACCTGCCAGCAGGCCCAGACTCATGTCCCCCAGCACCCCCACCCACCCAGCATTGACGGGCACCTGCCAGCAAGCCGCGACTCATGTCCCCCAGCACCCCCACCCCCCAGCAGTGAGGGGCACCTGCCAGCAGGCCCCGACTCATGTCCCCCAGCACCCCCACCCACCCAGCAGTGAGCCTCAGGCCCTGACTCATGTCCCCCAGCACCCCCACCCACCCAGCATTGACGTGCGCCTGCCAGCAGGCCCCGAATAATGTCCCCCCCTACATGACATAAAGATGCACAATCATGGCCCACATCTCCACCAAAATACCACAGCACATCACCCCAGTCTTGAGACACAATGATTTCCCAATCCACCCCATACTGACATGCCTATCTCAAGACACAAACCAAACGCCAACTATGTACATCAACACATGTCCGTCACACACACACACTGATTGGTATTGATTGTGTAAACCCACATTTTCACATGCATGAACTCAAAGAGCGAATTACACAGATGGAAGTAAAATATCAAAATGTATTGTGGACATAAATAAAGCAATGAAATGAAAGCATAAAAATATTGCAAACATGAAATGAAAAGCATGTCCAAAAGATGAATACATGAAAAGTATAACCAATCCAAAGAAATCCAAAAGAAAAATAGTCCAAACTCTCCCTCCACCAAAGCAAATCCAAAGGAAACGTAAAAAGTAAAATCCATTAATCCATGGTGAAATCCAAAGAAAAAGTTCCAATAAATCCATTGTCCAACTATGTACAATCAATTGTCAAGGGCCCATGAGCCCAACGAAAGAACAGAAACCTATGAAAAAAATGACCTAATAAAAAAACAAATGTGTGGGGCAAAGTCCAAACACCCCAAAATAAAGGAAAATGAAAATGAAACCTAACACTAAAGCTATATACAATGGCGGCGGGCTAGTCCGACGGCTCACTTTCCGATTTCCCGGGCCAGGGCATCATCGAACTCTTGCTCAATATCCTGGAGGCGGTCCTCTTCCATGGCCGCGAGGTTTCGCAGGGACGATGCCATGTTGGACTCCAACTCCCTGCAAATAGTCTCGAGGCACTCGGCCCGCCTCAGTGCCCTACGCATGGAGTTCTCCGCCCCGACCATTGTGAGCCGTTCCTCTTCTGCCCGCCGCCGCTCCGCATCTATACGCCGGCCCAACCGCAGCCACACGGAAGACACACCCATTCCAGGGTCCTCCTACCCTCTGGCCGATGCCTGCCCGTCTGATATCGATGGCCCGAGCCATCATTGCTCCCACCTAGAGCCTGCTGCTGCTGTCCATGTGCCCTGTCCGATGATGCCTGCACATCCTCCATCAGCCGGTCTCCAGTTGTTGTGGTGTCCACCCATGCTGGACTGCCGACTCCCGACTGTGGCAGGGATGGGATATCTACCAAGCTGGCTGTGTTGGTCAGGCCAGGTCCACAGGGGGCCCTGGTGGAATCTGGGCCGGAAGACGGCAGGGAGAACGACTGGCGCATAGTCTCCACAGAGGAGGAGAGGTCCGCCAGAGTGCGTGACACATGTAGGAACCCACCGACCAGGGCCCCTCCCAATAGTGCCACGTCGCGACGCTGCTGTTCACGATGGCGTGCGTGCTCCACCCAGGAAGCACGCACGTCATCACGAACGTCACGCATGCTCAACGTGACACCAATCAGGACGGACCCCATACGGTCATGGGACCCCTCGTCCGCAGGTAGTGGAGAGGCAGATGACGTGGCACTCCCCCTACCTGCGGACGTGCCTGGGACGGGGCATCCCTGCTGGTGCATGGTGGTGCAGTCAGAGGGTCAAGGACAGTGACATGCACAGGCCCCTCCGCGGTGACCTGTGCTGCCTCCTGACCCTGGCCCTGGACTGCACCAATTGAACCAGTCGTACTACCCCCACCAGGCCCCATGTGCGGCTCAGTAGCGGGCTCCTCCTCCTCTGTGGAGACCACCAACCTGGATGTCTCTGCACCGTCTTCCGCCATTGCAAGCCCCTGTGGGGGCTCACCCGGCCCTTCTGCTACAGCTGTAGTTGCAGATGCGGCACCAGTCCCCTCGCTCCCGGATGATGGCAAATCCTGGGAGGGTGGCTGGGCCTTGCATCGCCGCCCTGTGGAGGCATCCCCGCTGCTTGGTTCCACAGCGCCGTCTCCGCCCTCTGCTTCACTTGACGCTGCGTAGAGGGAGACATAGAACACAAGCATCAGGGTACAGTACAATATTCCCCTAGACAGGAAGCAATAACACATGAGTGGCACTGTCAAATGTCACTTCCATCATGTCCCTCCACAATACATGGGTGAATGCACGAAACACACATGCAGAAACAGGCACGGCGCCTGCAATCAACATCAGCATCCATGTACAAGGGTCTCTTTTAACCAAAATGTTCCCTTCAAACTCACATGCATCATGGCTCACACTGATCCCATGCACACAAATCACGGGAGGGTCATGCATCATGGCTTGTACACCACAGACACAGTGGATAGACACAGTGGATACAACAGTGACCGCACTGCATGACTGAATCTGCACATCATCACGGACATGTGTCATGCATCCATGGCATTTCAAAGTCACACACACATGTGCACCATACATGTACATGAGAGCAGCATCCATCCCTCACCCCCCTCCATGTGCAAGAACAGAGACTGGCATGCATTCATGTGTGCATTCCGCATACAGCTCCCCATGTTGCATTGGAACACATGCACCATTCATGTGTTCACACATTACTGGTCTCACATGCATGACCATGATGTCCCTGCACACACACATCCATACATGGCCTATGTCACACATACAGGCAAGTATCAGACTACCAGCACACTGCAACATGCCCTGTCTCACACAGCAATTCTTGGCCACTTACCGCTCAACTCCAGACGGGTCTGCCTCTGAAGGATCTGGGCGTGGAGCACTGGGCCTACGCGTTCCAGGACCCTCATCAGGATGTTGCTCATGCTGACCCGGCACCCCTCTCCATCCTCTGCCTGCGCGAGGCGCCGGGCCTTGTAGAGGGTCCTGGACCTGAAGTCCTCCCAGCGCTTCCGGACGTGCTTGATGTCGCGGGTTGCCACCCCCTCTGTGTTAATGGAAACCACTGCATCCTCCCAGATCCTCTCCCGTCCTTCCTTGTTGGCGCGTGATGTTCCGAAGAGGGCATCATAATGCCCCAGGACATGCTCCACCAGGACACCTTCTCACTGAAGCTGGTGGCCCTCTGCCTTACTGGCTGGGGGTCACCAGTGGTCTCAGTTGGTGTTTGCCCCGACATGGCTACCCCCGAGGCAGGCAACTGGGACCTGGGGCTGGGCTGTGGAGCGATGGTATCCCAGTCGGGAGTCTTCTGTTCCAGCAGGGGTGAACACAGCAACTGGACCCCTGCAGATGGCTGAGGTGCAGGCACCAAATAGCAGGGCACGTGGGCAGCAGGCAGGCAACAGCAGATGGCTGGTGGGAGTGTGCTTGGGGCAGGAAAATGGCCTTTTGGGCAGGAGCGTGGTCTTCCGTGTGTTTTCGCGTGGCCAGCTTGATACGGAGTGATTTGGCACGTGATAAAAGTGCACGTCAGCGTGAAATCCGAGGAAAGGCCCTTAGCGCGTAAGTGACGTTACACACGTGGGCGTTCCCCACAACACGGGTGCATTGTGAATCAGCACGTGAGAAAACTGCACCTCACCGTGCTATTGGAGGAAAGGGCCTTAGCGCGTAAGCGCGTAAGTGACGCTGCACGTGTGGGCTGGCTTAAAAGGTACGAGTATCATGCTATTTTCTTGTATATGCTTTTTGTGCAGAGCGAGCGGGTGTTGCTTGTACTTCTTATCGGTTCACACACGATTACTTCACAACGTTTCCAGTTCGTACTCCCCGTTTCCTCAGACTGCTTTCTTTTCTTCTTTTTGCGGGGGTGTTGCCAACGCGCACACGCGCGTCTTTTTCACGTTCTTTTTCAAGGCAGACGGTGAGTTGCGCACGTATTTTCTAACTGTGGTTGCCCCGTGTGTCGCGTACCCCTTCAGAGGTCATTGTAGGCTGCGTGTAACACGCATACGCTTATTTTTGTGTTTCTGGGTGCCACAGCGTAGTGCGGGTTCATTTTTCCACGCACGTGGTCTATGAGGGGTTGTGTGCACGTTAGTTTTTGTTTTTGGGCTGCCTGTGCGTTGCATGACCCGTCATCTTCCCCAGGGGTCACATACAGCCTTGCTAGAGCACTAGGGTACAAATTCTATCTAGTACTCTACCCCTTTCACCCCAATTGCCAGGACAATTGTCTACTGCAACTCCCATACACACAACAACATCAGTGCCATGGTTGGGAGGCGACCAAGCAGTAGGGGAGTCAAAGGGTGCCGACCTCCAAAAGGTGAGCGTGGTGGGCGTGGTAGGGGACGTGGCCAGGATTTGCAGGGTGCCCCTAGAGCCCAGTGTGTGGAGGACCAATCGGGCCACCTAAGCCTCCCCCAATGGTTGTGGGAAACGTAGCTGACACCATCCCAGCTCAGCCCTTGTTGGACCGGCCCATTTTGTCACCTGAACCGGCACAGGATGACTCCCAGGCTGACTTCCAGGACAGCAAGTCTAATCCACGTGTGGCGGTGAAAGTTGCTGTCACCAGGCCATGTGGATATGGGGTAGCAATGTCATCTGCTGTCCCAAGTAGCCAGGGTGGGGGGCTGCAGGGGCAGCTGCAGCTCAATCCACCCCAGCTCTGAGTCTCCCATCCGGGACAGTGTCGGTCCAGGTCCATCACACCGACGTTGGCCCTGCCAACATCACCCTGCAGCCAATGCCTGCACCAAGACCTATGGTCATTGTGCATTTACAGGCTTCTAGTACCCAGTCCAACTGCGCTTCTGCCCCTACTGACCAGAGCGGCGTAAGCCACTCAGGATCCGCACCACCTTCCAAGAAGAAGGGTGCTCTTGCACTACAGGCTGAGACCCCAGACACGGCTACACACTCCGGCACGTCAAGGAAGCCTAGCTTCAATGACGCCGAACTTGATGCACTTGTGGCCTATGTGTTGGCACATAGCCGTGAAATGTTGGTGACTGCAGGCTGCAAGACTACGACTGCTCAATGTAGGGCCCACTGGCAGACCATCACAGACCACATTAATGGCCTTGGATTTGTGAGGCGCACAGCTGATGATTGCTACAAGCGGTGGAATGACCTTAAACGCAAAGCAAAGAACAAGCTGGCTTCCAATCATGCCTCTACTCTGGTGACTGGCGGTGGTTCTCCACCAGAGGACGACCAACTCACTGAACATGAGTCTGTTGCTGGAACCTTCGTCACAGAGGAAAAGATCCAAGGCGTGGGAGACCTACCAGATTATGAGGCATTGTCCGGTGAGTGCCCATGCAAGTGTGTGTAATCCATGTGTATGTTTCTTGGGTGATGTGTAATGATTGAGTGTCAGGTGAGGGTGTGTACTCCTGAGTGGTATGGGTAACCCATGTGCTTCCTCCAAACCATTCACCGGCCTTGGGTTTGGGTATGACAGTATCCCTTCTGACCACAGTAGCCAATTAGCGCCACATTACTGCAGTTACCCTTGAACTGTCATCGTGCAACAACATTGTTCTGATTTTTCAGTGTTCATTCAGCCTGATTGTTTCAATCCTCCCATTTTTGCAACACATTTTTCTGCTCTAATGCCACATATGTGACATGCTTCTATCATAGATTACAACCCACATTGGCCCACATTTATTACCTTGTTATGGGAATGATTTGACCATTCAGGCTGATTGAGTAAGGGCCTGCTCACATTAATTTTTGGGGCCTGTTTGAATGTGGAACATGATTGTTGTTTCCTGTTGAAGTGACCAACCATTGATGTACCCATCTGCCTGCCATCACTGTATTATTGCACACTGGATGCGTTGCAGTGTGTGCCACATGCGTATTTTGTCACACTATTTTGCATTTTTCATCTCATCATGTCCATCTCACATGGATGGGTGACAGTACACATTCACTGACATATGGCTGTACTTGTCAAATGTACCATGGCTATGCTATGTGCCATCTGTGTGCTGGCATGTGTCATGTATGTGGATTGCTCACGCCACTGACAGGCTAATCTGTGATGCCAGTGCTATCCAGCATGCAGCACATGTGTTGATTTTCCATCTTGGAGTCCTCAGTGTCTGCTTTTTGCCTCCCCTTCCAACTCATTGACAGTGCATGCATGCCAGGGTTATAGTCGTGTGGGACATGTGTTATTCATGTACTGGATCTCTGCCTTGTCAGGCCTATGTGTGTGCTATGGTGCTCATGCCTGATTACATTTGTTGTCTTTCAGGTTTTTGCAGGTAATGACACACTTGATGCTGTTGAGGTGGAGGAGATGGTGCAGACCCAGGAGGAATCTCAGCCACGACCGGGCACCAGTGGAGGATGTGGTGTGGTGGTGGATGAAAACCCTATCCTCCTGCAGACCATACTGTCCACGGGTGTCTCTGGGTGGACCTACCCAGACCTCTATGATTCAGGTGCTGAATCGGACAGTGGGACTTATGTCCTGTCGCAGGTGAGTGTTTCTGGCAGGGATGCTGTTCTGTCCAACCCACCTGCACCGGGGGTAGGCCCCTCTATGGGGAAGTCAGTGTTGGTAACTCCGCCTTTGACGGTTACAGATGCAGGGTCACACTCGACAACATCTGATCGTGTTCCTGGGCCAGCAGATCAGAGGGGGAATGCAGTCCTGCAGCCTCAGGCAGTGCCAGCACAGCAAGGTGCAGATCGCTTTGCCCCAAACAGGTGTGGTGCTCGCCGACGCAGTGGCCGTACGCCACCAGGCAATAATGTATGGGAAAACTACATCTACAGTATAGCAGCACAACAGGGAGCATCGGTTGAAATGATGGCTCAGGCAATGGAGAGGGTGGCCACTTCCATTCTCCCCCCTGAAAGGCAGTTGGAGCAACAACAGCAGGCAACAGACTCCATTTGCCTCACACAGGGAAGACATGTTGGCATCCAACAGGGACCGACGGGCGGCACTGGAGACTCTGCGCGAAGCCATATCTGTAGAGTCACAGGGCCACAGGGAAGCCCTGAGGTTAGAACTCCATTTCCTCAGGGAGACTCTGGGTGAACTTGAGGCTTTCCGAAATTTTAGGTCAGAACAGCAGCTGGAGCAGCTCACATGTTCACTATCAGCTGAGCTGCAGGCAACTCGTGAGGAGATCAGGGCATCACGCGAGGCCATGCATGCAGAAATGCAGGCAACCCGTGAGGTGCTGCATGGGGATCTCCGTACTATCATCCTCCAGAACCAGACCTTCCACACCTGCATGCTTGCAGCCATGGAGGACCATACCAGGGCTTTGCGTGGGCTGCCTCCCATAGCACCGCCACCTCCTGATGTAGCAGCAGAGGGTGAAGAGAGCGACAGCAGTTCTCCACTATTGGCGTAGCCGTGCAGGCCATGAGCCCATGGAGGTATATTTTTTGTCCACAACATCCACGCAGGTGGGTGTTGGGGTGCACCCTGTCCTCGAACCTCCTGGGTGTGCCCCCCCCGGTCCACACATGGCCATTTTTGATTTTTGTATTTTTTTTGTTTTTTTTGTTTACAGTGTGTTGCCTTGTGTGGCTCCCGTGGGCATCCAATGTGTATTCCAGCTGGGCACATGCAGGCTTGTCCTGTCTTTGGGTTAGATGCTTGGGTTCATGACACACACACCCCTCCTGCTTCCCCTTTCCATGGGCTTGCAAAGGGTGTGACCAAGTGACAGTGACTTACACAGTGACATTGGGCTCCCATTTCCATTTGGGACAGTGCACTTTGTGACACTTGTGTCATGTGTTGTGAATTCATTTGGTTGCGTTAACATTGCATGACATGCCATGGTGTGTTGGGTAGCTGAGATGGGGAGGGGTTTGGTGACATAGCACTATTTTCATGTTGTATTTTGCAAGGGGGTAGTCATTCATGCAGCATAAATGTGTGTCTTTTTGTGACACAGCATTGGTTGTCTTTCAGTAGGTAGGGATGCACACAATGTAACACTTCCAGGTGACCAATCTCAGGCTGGAATGGTTGTGACAGTTGACCGTCCCTTATGTCATCATCATTGATTGTCAGCTGGTATGTGCCAGGGCTGTGCGCACTCCACAGTGTGTGATTTTAGGTGAAGTAATAAGCCACCAGCTGTGTACGGGCTGCCTCACTACATGCCCTTTCCCCTCCCATGCGCAGCGGCCGTGCATGTGGTTGGGGATGTGGGGGCACCACCATGTCCACCAGCAGGCCCCGGCGGGTTGCAACGTTGTGCAGGACACATGCTGCCACTATGATCCTGCACACTACTGGGGGCGCGTATAGCAGCTGCCCACCAGAGCGGTCAAGGGAGCGAAAGTGTGACTTCAGCACTCTGAATGTGCGCTCCACTATGCCCTGAGTTGCAATATGGGCTGTGTTGTATCTTACTTCGGGTGGTGTGGTGGGGTTCCGAATTGGCATCATCATGTGGGTGCTCAGAGGGTAGGCACTGTCCCCTGGGGAGGTGATGATGGGTATCATTAGTGGGGTTGTGACATTACTCAGTATCTGACATGCATGCAAGTGCAGAGGAATTTTACTCACCAAGCAGCCATGTATCGCCATGCCGCCCAGCTTCTAGGTCCCGGTTTAGGGGTGACATTCTGAAAATGAAACTGTCATGGGTGGACCCTGGATAGTTGACATATACTGAGGTGATGATTCCCTTGGCATCACATACTACCTGCACGTTGATGGAATGCCAGTGCTTGCGGTTTCTATTGATGTGCTCAGTTGCCCTGGGATGACGTAGAGCCACATGGGTGCAATCAATGGCACCTAGCACTTTGGGGAAGTGTGCCACCCGTAAAAGTCCTGGATGGCAGCCTGCCTTTCTGCAGGTGTTATGGGCATGTATGTGTGCCTGCGGACTGAAGAGCGTGCAGTCATGATGGCCAATAGCTGGTGTAGGCAGCGTGACTGCGTGGCCTGTGACACCCCCCCCCCACTATGGCACTTGTCTGCTGAAATGAACCAGTGGCCAAGAAGTGCAGTACATTGAGCACCTTTTCCAAGGGGCTCAGTGCTTGGGAGCACAGGGTGGGTGATGTGAGGTCATCCTCCCACTCACTCACCAGGTTGAGTATTATGTGTGGTGGGAACCTGTACCTCCCATACACCTGGTCATCAGGCATCCCAAAAAGGCTGGTCCTGGGTGTAAAAATTCTGGGCCTGGCCATCCTCCTCCTCCTGCAGTGTCCCATGGTATATTCATCGTAGTGTCTGAGCTTGTTTGTTGTTTGCGCACACTTTTATGAGGCGCGGGGCCACGTACGCCTGCTTCCTGCTGGCGTACGTGTTTCCGGATTAGCACACCTTTTTTTTGTCAGCGCACGCATTTCCCCTGTTCGATTCCATTAAGGCGCGCGTGTGGGCGTTCCGCGCATTTACCTCCTGTACTTCCCCCGTAACGCCCACATTTTCACGCTTTGTTCCCCATTCCGCGTGTTACGCCCCATGTTCTGCCCACTTTTGTTGTGTGCGCCATGCTATGTGCGCTTTCGCTGTGCGCATAGCGCATGCCGTTTGATGACGTGTGCGCCCGCATGCGCCACGCACGATTTTAGCGCACAACCCAGGATTTACACACGCACGGACTTCCATGAATCGATGTGTGTGACTTTCGAACGCTTGCGGTGCGATTTTCGCGCCTGCGCTGCGATTTGCACACTTTCGCACGCTTGCACAGCGATTTTCGGCGCACATTAATTCCATGAATCGGCCTGCAAATTGGTACATATTCCTTTAATCAACCTGCACTTTGGAAAGCCTTTAAAGCGTTTTTATGCAGGATTGATGTAAATCACAAAACAATCAATTTTGGGACATTTTAATAACCATATTTCCAAAAGCATGACAACATGAAGCTGCACCGCGTGGGTCCTGGCTGGAACCCCCCTTTCCCTCCCTCTCTACTCGAGACAAGTCGCTGTGCAAAAGCAGCCGCGCCTGCTGCGCCCACTCCTATTGCTGGCTTCAATCCCTCACATCACAGCAGCTAAGTGCAAGTTTCCCTGCACATCCGCTGCCTGCCGCAGAGAATTAGTCCTGTTACAATTGCCTAGGACAAGCGGCAATACCTTTCAACAGCGTGTGTTTGTATCCGTTCCCTTGGATGCCAGGAAGATGGCTGCTGAAGCCATCTAAGCAGCTGATTGGGCCCCGCCACCTCTTAAATGCACCATCGGCACCATCGACACTTTCTATCAATGTATTGTATCTACAGTAATACGTAAAATGATTTCATTGCCCCCGCAACAAGAACTAACTTGCTCATACCCAACTATGTTGCACTGATGTAAGTGCTACTGGACCGGTACCTGCCCTATAGTTTTGTTGTCTAACTCTTTCCTCTATTCTGACACCGCAGTATCCCTGCAGCCCTAGCATCAACTACTGTACTATTCGTAGCTGCTTGCATATATGACAAGCGTAATGTGGGCCACTCAATGTGTTTAATGCCGACTTTATTACTGTAAAATGCAAAATTGCAATACTGAACTAAATTGTATGTCACGTTCGGCTATGCCCGCCCCAACATTCTAAAATCTGCACCTCCTCACCAAGTCCACCAGTCTACCCTGGTCTATGTATTAGCATAACCACCCGAGCACACTGACCCCACACAGCCAGCGACACACCACCTAGACACTAGACACAGCCTATGCATCCAACACACAACACTGCCCTGCATGCCTCCATGCTCACACCCACGCCACACTACCACCCACTCTCATCCTCTCACTCTACATTGCTTCTCAACATGGATACCACTACACCTTAATTCCTCCATTACATCCCACCCACACCTTTCTCCCATACCTCCTCACACATCCCAACACACCATACACCACCCAACACAAGATCATCACACCACCACCCAAACTCACACTCACCTCAAAAAATCTGCAAACCCATTACCACAGCTCCACCACACTCCCCAATCACCCCAGACCAGTCAACAGCAGAAACAAGCCCCTCAGGGTACGTTCACGCTATGCCCATCTCACCAACCCTCCTAAGCCCCAATCCATCTCCAAGTACAAAGCACCACCTGTCTCCCCCAAAACCTCACCCCTCCTTACACAACCCAACAATACACAACCCAACAAGCTCTCCACTTGCAATAAAACTATAGTCACTACTGCCAACACCACAATCTCGTACCAACCCACACAATCCTATACCACCACCACTGTCAACCACCCCCCCGCTACAAATAAAAAGGCGTCCACACCAGCGGAAACTCCCCACCTACAATGCGCACTCATAAATGCCAGATCCGTCACAGCTCATACAACTGAAATCTATGACCTCATAACCAACCTGAACCTAGACATACTGGCTATCACCGAGTCCTGGCTCCACCAAGCTGCAGGACCAGCCATTTCACTAGCACCCCCACAAGGACACTCAATCTACAAAAAAGACAGAGCCCTAACTAAAGGTGGAGGCGTAGCCCTCTTAGTAAAAGACTGCCTAAGCATTAGAGAAACTGTTTCACATCTAGGGGAAAGCTCTGAATGCTTCACAGTTAAAATATCCACCTCAGCCAACACTACCTTCACAACATACCTTGTGTACCGCCCTCCAGGACCCGTTGCAGACTTCCAGGAAAATCTCATGCACCTCCTAAGTGACAACATCAAAACATCCTCCAAAACACTTCTCCTAGGTGACCTAGCATAAGCCCTCCATGAGGTTGGGGTCCAGAAAAAAAAAACTCACACCCACACACTGCAAAGGTCGCACCCTCGACTGGATAGTTGACCACAATTGTAATGTAGATGCCAGTTCCAACACTCCTACTCCATGGTCTGACCACCACCTCATCCATTTTGTCATCCCCACTTGCACAGACTTGTCCAAAAAGTATCAACCCATCCCACAGGCACAAGCCAGAAGTTCCCATAACTAAAGAAAACACCCTCCCCTTCCTAGAAACACCATCCCTCCACCTCCCCACTGCCACAGACCCCACTGTGCTAGCAGTAGCATACAACTCCATTATGGAATCTGCTGTTGAAGCCATTGCACCCCTCCAGAACAAAAAAGCCAAAACAATAAATACAATAACTCCTGGTTCACTACTGAACTCAAGGAACACAAAAAGAAAGCACTAAAAAACTGCCAAGCCTCCCCACAGGAAGATATCGTATAAACCCATTGCCGCTAGTTACAAAAAAGCCATAGTTACTGCCAAATCCTCATCGTACAACAACAGTATCACCAACGCCACTTCAGAATTCAAAGAACTTTTCTCCATCTATAGAGAACTCTCCATCCCAGCCACCTAATCTATAGAAATCACCAAAGACGTAGCATGGCGCACTAGTGTGCAAAGAGCCCTAATAAACAAAATTGAGCTCCTGCAGGTTAAGATCCTGGAACACCACAACAACCTTTCCAAACACATCAACCAGACATCCTGCCCGGAAATCAAGACTTATTTACAGAAAATAAAACCATTCTCCTTCAGGGAAGTCACAATACCTGAAGTAATAGATATTGTCAAAAAAATTAAACCATCCAACGGCAAAGGCGATGCATGTCCGGCTGAACTAGTCAAAGATTGCTCCGAATCATTAGCCACTTTCCTCAAAACATTCATCAATGCCTCCTTTAACACGAACACAGACCCAGACTGCTTAAAAAGAAGCATGGGTACGTCCGCTACTGAAGAAACCCACTCTAGACCCGGAAATAGCCAACAACTACACTTCCATCACCACTGTACCGTTTCTTCTCAAGATTCTGGACAAGGTGGCTTACACACAAATACAACAATTTCTAGAAGAAAACAAAATACTAGGCAAAAGACAATCCGGATTCTGTCCTGGCCATGGAACAGAATCTACCCTACTAGATTTAAAAATAGAACTCAGAGACATAATGGACAAAGGTAAACCAGCACTTCTCCTTCTAATAGATTGATCCATTGCCTTTGACCTCGTCAACCATGATATTTTAGGCAAGCAACTAAAAAACACTGCCCACTTCTCCCCAGAAGCAACAGCATGAATCGACTCCTTCCTTCGTGTCAGACTCATGAGAGTTTTCTCTGACTTGGCCTCGGCCCCACCAACCACTATACACTGTGGCGTACCTCAAGGCTCTTGCACAGCACCCACCCTATACAACATCTTCACTCTCCCACTGTTCAATGACCTTGATAGTCGCAACATGACATATACCAACTATGCTGACGACACACAAGTCTTAATCCCCCTCCCCGGCATCTATGAACAAGATGCAACCACCCTATCTGACATCAACGCAGCAATCCAAACCTGGATGGCAGCAAATGGACTCTGTCTCAACAGAGACAAAACAGACGTCCTAGTGGTAGGCACCAAAGAAACGCTAAACAAAATGTCACCAAAATACAACACCTTTAACGTCGACAGCACCACCATCACGGTATCCTCAGCAGTAAAAACTCTAGGGGTATATCTCGACTCTTCCTTATACATGACCCAACACGTTAATGCCATAGCCTTGTCTGCAGCACTCACCACAAAAATAATTAATGCAGTCAAACCCTTCTTATCGATACAAAACTGTCTATCCATTGCCAGAGCCACAGTCAGCTCAAAATTTGACTACTGCAATGCCCTTTTCCTGGCCACCTTAGCAAAAAACTTACACAAACTGCAAGTGACGCAAAATAATGCCCTTAGAGCTGCTCTAAGCATTCCCAAAAGGGAACACATATGCCAAGCAAGAAAAAATGCTCACTGGCTCCCAGTCAAAGAGCGTATACTTTTCAAAATACTAGCAATCACTCACAAGTACCTCTCTCTCAAAGCTCCCCCGTACGTATCCGAAAAAATCACCCCTCACACATCTGCCAGACCGACCAGAATTCACCTTACCAATCATATTTACGTCCCCTCATTCAAAAGAGACAAAGCGGGTGGCACCAGCTTCCAGTACTTAGCACCAAAGAATTGGAACGCCCTCCCCACAGATCTAAGAAAAGAACAATCCTATACTGTTTTCAGAAAATTGCTCAAAACCAAACTGTTTAATTAAGTACTTTGCACAATGTATTGAACTCATATCACACCATGTCAATGTACCACTGTAACCTATGTGAAACCTACACTCCTGCCTGCAAGCCTGTAACCAAGTTTTTATGTATGTAACCAAAAAAATAAGAAAAATCTGTGATCAAAAAGCTTTCTGTAACAAGCGCTACAATGCCCGTGGACCGCCGGCGCTATATAAAATCAAATAAATAAATAAAAAACATTGTGCATACAAACATAGGTCAATATTTTATGATTGATGAGTAATTTAGTATGATCCCTAGCAATCCATGAAAGATTGCGTGTTCCCTTGCCTAATGGATTAAGGGCATTGTTTCATAATACATTGTAACAATCCAAGAAACTGGAGGTCATTACGACCTTGGTGCTAGTTGCACCAACTTTACCACCATGGTGTAAACTCCGTTTACACCATGGTGGATGGCGGACTTACCGCCCCATTCCAAGGTGAGTGGGGCGGTAAATCCCCATTTCCCATTTTCCCTTCCCCATTCCCATTTTTGCCCCATAGGGCATAACGGGAGTGGGGAAGGCGCTAATTACGCCGCCGTAATTTACGGCGGCGTAATTAGCACCATGGCGGGTTAGCGCCATGGATTTTAACGCCTGCTAAAAGCAGGCGTTAAAATCAGAATCAGGCGTTAAGGGTTAACGGTGGCGTTAACCCTTAACGCCTGAGTTGTAATGAGGGCCACTGTGTACAATCGCTATCCTGTTCTTAGCCATCTCTAATTTTTGTTGGCTGTTCCACTGAGCACCGTGAAGTTTGTTCCTGTGTGCAAATAATTCGAAGTGATTTAAATTGAAATGTTTTATGCCCCCCCTTTAATTTGATCTTTCCATACACGTAATTCTGTTGATCAATCCTCATATACATATTGCTATTTCTCTTAAATCCCGGTAGCACGTAATAGCTTATTCTCTGAAAATCTTCATCATAGTTTAATATAAAATGTGCCACAGCCACAGGTTCAATCCCCAGGTCTGCGCTTAGAAACATCTGAGTATTAAGCAGGTTATAAATATCATATCATAACCCTTGACTGAACACGTGGATGCACAGAGTCAATATCAAGTGTGTCAACCTCTCTCAACATAGGTCTTTCTTTTAACAGGGCCAACATTATAGACTTACCTAAAGGTTAATTGTCACCGGGGAATTATTCTTTTTCCAAAAAGGGAACCCATTTGCCTTTCAATTTGAGAATGCACTATATGTGATATCAAATTAGACGTGTTAGTCTTATTTTCATTAAGTTTCCTTCTATCAATCTTCTCAGATGTATATTATTCAATTATGGTAAGGTTCACTATCCACCTGTTCTTTATGGACTGTATTACAGTTGGAAAGATCCCTCAATGCTTACATAATCTCCATGACATCCATGCTCTTGTGTGGGTTATTACTATTCTTCATAGATTAATATAATTTCTGGGCAACTCCCAGATTTTTGCCGAGTCTCTCTTTTCTTGGGACTGCAACTCAGATTTAGGACCATATGCATTTTAATGCTGAGCCCACATTTGTCTCACTTCTTTACACCCTACCTTTGTACTTGTCATTTATGATTTTGTTTTACCCTGTTTCTTAAATAGTATTTGCTGTACTTTGCAATATTTCGGATCAAGTGCTGTCTTCTTTTTCTAACATGGCTACCTTTTCCAGACCTAGTGGTAGATTTTCTCTCCTTTGATGACTAACATGCCTGTGTTTTCTCCCTTTTCTTGTTCAACAATATTTTGTTTTGCATTCTTTATTTTTCTAACAATGCATGGAGGAAAAACATGGCCTTCTTTTTTACACATAGTTATTACTTGTAGGTCTTCCGGGGCACCAATAACACGTAGAACTCTGTGATCAAAGGATTTGTAACAGAGTATAACAGAACATCATTTATCTTTTCAAGAGTCCACTTGATTTTTTAAATAACTATTAGGTGCTGTTTCCTGATTTACCAGAGTCAAACGTGACTGATAGACCGTGCTTATTGGTTATTTAAACCAAGTTTATGCTCAGCAGAGGGGCTCCTACATTCTTGTTAATTTTGTAAAAGTTGGGGTTCTGCACTAAGCAACCGGGGTAATACAGATGAGGACCTCTTGCTCACAGTGCTTTAGAGAGGCTCAGCTTCACCTCACTGAGGAGACCCAACAAGGCTGAAACACGTGTCTGGGATTGCTGATGGCAATGTTTTTCAGAGGAGATTTGACTAGCATTTCAGTGCTGGACTGCCCTATTGTGTCGGACCAAGCTGATTTAGAAATGTAAATTTCTCCTCTGCGACGGGTCACTGAGCTGAAATGTGGTTGGCGACCCTCCTGACTGGAAGGAATTCTATAACATAGGTTATTTAAACCATGCTCAATCTTAGTAGAGGGGCTACTACACTTGTGTTCATTTAGTAAAACCTGGGGTTTCACCATAAGCCACTGGGGTAATCCAGACGTGGCCCCCTTGCTCACTGTACTTTAGGGAGGCTCAGCGTCACCTCAATAGGGAGGCCCAACAAAGCAGAAACACATGTCTGGGGTTGCTGATGGTACTCTTGTTCAGAGGAGAAATCCCCAGGATTTCGGTGTTGGACTGTCCTATTGGGTGGGACCAGACTGATATACAAATGGATATTTCTCCTCTGTAAAGGGTCACTGAGCGAAAATGTGGTTGTAGACCCTTCTACGTGGAAGAAATTCCATAGAACAGGTTATTTGAACCAAGTTCATTCTGAGTAAAGGGGCTCCCACACTCTTTTTAATAATTGTAAAAATGTGCGATAGCCCAGACTGCACATTCAAGAGCTTTCTCAAACTCATTGAATTCTTTCTTCACTGTTGAAAAAAGCCTTACATGCAAAGCATGATTGTGGATGCATTGTCATATCTTGTGCTGATGAGGGCGCTGTTGTTGTTCCCTTGAATTCCTGTTACATTTGCTAATTCGGTGTGCCTGTGAGTTGCTGGGAATTTTATTCCATTTAACTTTTCAGAGTAGAATTAGAGTTTTCATAAAGGTGAATGTTGCACACCAGCACGGCACATAGGGACTTTTAACAAGCTTAGCTGTGGACTTTTAGGGTTGTAACTACATTTCCCGTGTTCCTCTCTTTTGGGCTCATACTTATTTGCCCCTCAGGTGTGTCAGATTAGGCGCTGCTGGTTTGTGCTGGTTAGTGTGAGGACTGCGACCCAGGTTTCTTGGTGTCATTTTGAGTATTAGGATTCCTCTCCTGATATTGCATTTTGCTGCTATTTGGGCCATAAAGCATCTGCCTGTTACGCCAAATGGTCATCGTCAAGCACAAATATATAGAAATTGGTCTTTCTTTCCCTTCGGATTCCTCTGTGGTGCTGTTGAGTACTTTTAATGTCTGTGATCTGGTTTCTAAGATCTCGCATTCCACATGCAACTGTTAGTGATTGTGAACTGAATAGCTCATATAGAATGACTGGCACAGGTACAGTCAAAGTACAGTCTGCCTTACAGCTTCTGCCAGCAAAGGAAGGCCAGGAGTTCCAAGAGGGAAGCAAGATCCCTCCCCTAGACATCTCCCAGGGAACAGAGGGAGATACCAAACTCAGAGTTCCCACCCATCAGCTACAGAACCAGTACCCAGCCAACACACAGCATGCCCTGCTGCATTCTGTCAGCAAGCTTCCTAAGTTGGAAGTGCCAGGGAGTCTCTGAACAAAGGACAAGGCCCTTGCCTGCGAACACTATCCTCAGCTTTGGGCCATCCACCTTAAAGGATGACACAAGTCCAGCAAAGAAGCTTGGAGGACTGTCACGACAAGCATCAACCAGCCTCCATCTTTTAAGGACATTTTCGAGGCAGTCCAGCCCTTGAACCGCGACCAGCTGCACCACTGACAGTTGTCATGCAGCAGTCACTAAAGCCATCTGAGACGCCACAACCAGCATTCCAGATCCGCCAATCAGTATAGAGACAACAATTATTGACCCTGAGCTGCTGTGTAGGCCAGCCTGCAGCCGTCCCTCCAGCCTAGGTTGCCAAACTTCCAACCTCCGGATACCCACAGCTGTTTCCCGTCTTGAACTCTGTCATAGGAGTTGCAAAGTGTCCTGGAAATGACTCGATGCTGTTGAGCATCAATATCATCTCAAGCACTAGGTACATCGTGGTTCTGACCCCCTGGGCCTTCTCTAAAGGCCCCATGTGACATTTATGACCGCTTTCTCGCTTGGTGCTGTGAGGAAGGCGTGGTATCATAAGTAGACACTGACTCAAGAGCTGCAAGTTTCAAAACCTTTATTGATGGTTTAAAAAGCTGGTCAAGTGGCACAGCGAGTAGAGCGCTTGCTTTGACACCCGTGCAGAGCTTGCTAACGCAGGTTCGCATCCCGGCAAGGCCAAACACAGCCTTTCATCCTTCTGAGGTCGATAAATGAGCACCACACACCGTGGGTAATAATAAGCAGCGCTCAGATACCTGAGGGTTCATAGCACTATATGAATGCCAAATTATTATTAAAAGGGGTTGGAAAACTCCTATCTTGCCCTATAACTAAGATGGGAGTATTCTCGAATATCAAACAAAACGAAAATACTGTCCTAGTCAGTCCTTAGTCAAAATAAAATGGCCTATACTAAGAAACCTAATGCCTGCCCTCTTTCTAATACAATGAATGTGTAAAGGGAATGTTCAATACAAAAAAGAAAATCAGTGTTCAAAAGAAATGTCAGTATGGCTGAGTAAACTCCCTTCCCCACATTTTGTAGCACAGGGTAAGGTGGCACATTTGGACCTTGTGACACACTCTGGCTTCGGACACAAGGAAGTAGTTTGTTTCGTGGGCCACTTGGCCTTCCACGAAAAGTAATTTGTTTATGTGCTGGACCTCTCAACTTCATCACACTCCGGCCCAGTTCACCTTTTAGCCTGCAATACAGTTCAACAAAAGTTTGTTTCCTTCTGGTTACCACAATTCAGTACAGGTTTCCCTCCCCCGGGCTCAAACCTTTCAATCTAAATTTGTTGGTGTTCCCTTCCTCAAGCTTCAATCAGACCTTCATAGGCTTCCCTATGTAGGCTTAAGCATCCTTTCACTTTCCTTCCGCTGTCAAAGACTTTCAAAACTGCGAGGCTTTTGCTCTCACCTCGGCATGACCACTTCAACCTTCTTTCCTCAAACGTCACTTTTACTCTCCTACACCAAGGCCTCTTGGTAAATGTGGTTTCAAGCACAGTACTTATTTCAAAGTTCAAAGATATCTCTCACATCCAGGTTTCCCTCTGCCGGGATCAAACCTAACAATTCAAAGACATCGCTCACCTCTTGGTTTCCCTCTGCCGGGATCAAACCTTACAACAGTTCAAATATTGCATCTCAGTTTCTTTGTCTTCCCGCCACTTCTACGGCATCAGACATTCCACAGGTTTTTTGATTGGGCAATCTTCTTTTGCCGGACTACTCCACTTTGTATCTTTAATTTACAGTTCTTTATAATGCTTTGCTTTTTCTCACATCTTATCGGCACCAGTGCAAACTTCATTCGTCGCATATGGTTCCCATCAAGTTTCATTTAACACAGACCAGATTTCATTGCTTTCATCAACTCACCGGCTGTGTTAATTCTTTTTCATCTTGCGTGGCTTTGATCATGAAGTCAAGGCTGATACCACAACTGCCGCTGCACCTCCCCAACTCTGCCATTCACCCGGCAGGGTGGCTGGTTTCCTTAAAACACAAAAGAGATTTGTCTCTTTTCTCTGGCTGGGCTTCCTTGCGCAACCTTCAAGGCCCTTTGGAGATAACAATTTCTCGACGGCCTGTCCAAGGTTTCTCCGTTCCTCAGTTCGGTCCTTTGGCCTGGCACTGTGTTCCACCTGGTTCGCCGTCATTATGGAATAACTGCTCGTTCTCGTGCATCGCCTTGCTCAGAGTGTGTCTCAGTGTTCCAGCATTTAAGCATATGGGGTGAGCTAATAGGTACCAGGTTTATGAAATTAAGGACAAGTGCCTGACCATGCCTGATCTTATTAGTGGGACATGTCCGATGTATTACATGGGTGGTACTTCTTTCAGCCTCAGACCTCCTCTTCCGTGGCTCAGTGTTTGTGTAGGAAAGGGTGGGGGATCTGGGAATTTGAATATGCTATAAAATAGGATGGGACAGGGGTATTTGGAAAGGGGGGATACCATGTCTCACCATCGGGCATTTCTCCCCCACTACCTGAGGACCGCTCACCCAGGTGATCCTCCCGCACTTGTCCACTGCCAGGATCTGGATCCAAAGGCGATGGCCATGCCCTGGCCACCTGAGTAAGGGATCTCTGGGGTCTAGGCAGTGAAACACCCTCTGGTGAAACCAAATAAGCTTGAACAGTTAAGACTGATTGGTTTACCGACTACCCTCCCATCAGTATCCAGAGTGCATATCTTTCCTTCGTGAAACTGTCTGTTCTCTATGTTCCTGTACAGGGTGGGATGTATTTTCTAGTGTGCTAGAACTGTCTGTTGTAACAATAATACTTTAGATATTTGTATACAACTTTGACTGGACAGTCCCTTTTAACATTGGGTAATAATTGCATTTTCACTGTGTGGCAACTAACCAACGATCCACGACCTTGCGGAGATAAGCCTGCCTTTCCATCTACGTTACCAAATTTGGAACAGGAGATTTATAATTTTGTTTTCAGTCTGTTCAGATCCCTTCTGGTGTACTAGAGGTGTGGGGATGATTGATGGTTTCGAAACTGATATTCATCCCTGGACCACTGGTACCAAAGAAGTTGATTCATCACAGTCTGAAAGGAATGGTTCACTTGGTAGGCTAGTCCAGTTTTTTTAAATTGATATAGTTGAATTAAATCAACTTTTCAATACAAAACTTTACAATTTAAGAAGCGAACAACAGTACAAAATAAATTAAAGCAGTACAATTCTATAAGTTAATATATAACAAAGGAATAAAATTCAAGAGGATAAAATTGCCAAAACAATACAACATTGAAATAATCAGAAGGTTAAGTACACCGAATGTAAAAGATTAACTATTGCAATTTGAAGGGAAATATTTGTAGTACATAATAAGGAAGACCATCTTTGTACTTGATCTAGTTCCGGGAGATGGTTGCAGTGGACTGAAAAAAATTTCAGACGCTCACTGATTAAAGCTGGACACAGAGATAAAATATGTTCTAGTGTTTCCATTGTTTTTGTGTCTCCACAGAATCGACAATGGGCTAAATCTGATGAAATAAGATTACGTTGAACAAGCAGTTCACAAGTATGCCACAAATTGAGGCGCATCCTGAGGATTCCAGAGCGTATTTTTTTGCATGGAAACTTGAGAAGATACTGTTCTATGGAACCTAGACATTTGTGATTGAATTTCTCAGGGATGGCCGATTTGTATTTTAAACATTTATCCCTGGTACTAATCCAATCATCGCGATCGATTAGATTCTTAGCTTTATTAGGGTTAGTGAGCAGCGTTTCAAGGGTTACGTCAGCTTGGGCTAAGATGGTATAGACAGCTCGCAACCAACATTTAATGAAAATATGATTTGTTTTGAATATGTAATCAGAAAGAAATTTTAAGATGTTATTTTCATTCGTTGACAACAAACATTTGCGAAGTAGCTCGCATACCTTCCATGAATATTGCGCATGTAAGGAAGTTAAACCTAACTCATAGCGCAAATAGACTACTGGGATGCATTGCGGAAACTGGAGAATTGCTTTCCAAAACTTGCCTTCCAAATTATTTAGGATTTTTGTCGACCAAGGAGGTTGAGATTCAAGGCCATATAGAATGCATGGGATCGCTTTTTGTTTCCAGTATTAAACCGCTGGCTTTATGGTGAAGGCACCATAGCGGTGTATGATGACCTTGGCCTGGGAGATAGTTGTGCTCAGTTTTTGTTTTAGAACATCTAAATGGCCAGAGACTGAGGCATTACCATCAAATATCATTCCCAGGTAAACATAGTTTGGAACTGTTACCAGCGGAATTCGATTAATTGTCCATTGTGATTTGTATCTTGAGTAATGCTTTTGGTCTATAAATGACAATTTGAGTTTTAGAGGTATTTATGCGCAATTCATTTTTTTCTATATAACTATTGAAAGCATTAAGGAGGTTCTGAAGACCACTCAGGGTTTTTGAAAGCAGTATCAGATCGTCAGCGTACATAAGAGTCCGGATTTGAATATTATTTAATATGGGAGAGTCTGATGAATTTGCCTCAAAGACCTGGCGTACATCATGCATGAAATAGTTAAAAATGGCCGAAGCGAGTAGGCAGCCTTGTTTAAGGCCACAGGCAGTTGGAATTGTCAAGAAAAGTAACCCTTCTAAAGTTAGTCTGATACGGACTGATGTATCACAATGTATCGCTTTGATGATTTGCTGCAGAGTATAAGGACACTTATCTCTTATCAATTTGGAGAATAGCAGAGGGCGGGAGATGGCATCAAAGGCTGTGTGGAGATCTACAAAGGCAAAATAAATTGCCTGCTTGGACGGCTGCGCTTGGGATTTAACAGCATTAAGGCAGAGTAAATTGATGTTCGTGCCCATAGCTGCTAAGAAACCTGTTTGAAAAGGATCTCTTTTAAGAGTTGTTCTTGTCCAGTTGTTGAAATCACAGAGAATAAGTTTATCAAAAAGTTTCCCAGGCGCATCTAGCAGGGCAATGGGCCTGTAGTTACATGGATGAGTCTGATCACCTTTTTTGTGGATTGGGACTACTATGGAGCTTTTCCACGAGATGGGAATACTGTGAGATGTAATGATTTGCTGCAATAGATCATTTAGAATTTTGGCCCACATGGAAGGATTTGACTTAAACATAAAGTTGCTAAGGCCATCCAGGCCCATGGCTCGTGAGGGACTGATGTGTTTAATGTAGTCCTCAAGAATGGTCGGAGAGCATTCCAGAAACCATTTGCCCTGGCCCGCTTGGCTGAAGGCGGGGTTAGGAAAGTTGGGTCCGCATACAGTTGGGTGTAATGCAGGATCCACTGTGCCTCTGAGACGCTAAGAATTTGCATACAAGGTTGGGTCTGGTGGACACACTGGTTGAAAATGGCCCATGTTTCTGCTGTGTTTTTATTTGCAATTAATCTAAGCATATATTCGCTATCATGCTGCAGAATAAGTGCTTGATGTTGCTGCATCCAGTTGCGATATTTGCACTTAGCCAATTTCAGTTGTTGAATGCGAGAAGACAAATTGGATGTGCAAATTAGTCTTTTTTCATGCTGATATTCAGTCTTCCTGGCTTTAACCAGGGGATTGAATGAGTGTTTGTGAAAAGTTCCTCGAAAAGAAACAGGTTTTATTTAGCTTTTAAATGTAAACAAGAGATTTGTATACTGCGTTGGATTAAGATATTTACTATTGCAAGTGACTAGTTTAGAAAAGGCGAGAAGATTTGTCTCAAACCAGCGAAAACAGGATTTAGCATTATTAACAATTAGGTTTTGCCGAAAAAAGTCTGAATTAATGGTGCAGAAACCCAGTTTATTGTTAATACTAACAGATAATGGTCACTGTATATTTGGGGAATGACTTCAAATGATTGTATATGACCATTCAAGCTGGTATGAGTGTACATATAGTCAATGGTGCTAGATATGGTTTCTCTTTGCCACATCGGGTGAGCTGGGATGTCACCCTGTATTGAACCATTGCTCATATGAATGTTTTTTTCCAGCATGAATGTGGACCAACGCTTAACTTTGGCAATGGTATTTTTGCCTTTAGGATGTAAACAGTTAAGGTTGAGGTCTCCAGCAATGATGGTATCCGTAATGCCCGGAGTGATAGTTATAAGGTCAAGCAGTCTGGACATACCACCATAAAAAGCTGTTTCCGTCAGCCCAAGAGGGTTACGATAAACGTTAATCAAAGCCAATGTGTGAGATGGGCATGAGATTTTCACAAGTTGTATATATGCCAAAACGAATCCCAAGATTGGACCGAAAATCCCTTTGACATATTGACCCCCACCAAGAGGCCCGAAGATGGGCGACCCTGGGTGCTTGCAATCGCTGGTAACAGTACAATCTCATAATTATTCCATGCTGGTGAGTGTAAAAGCCAGGTTTCCTGCAATACTATGTGTCATACACTTTGGGGAAGCTAGAGATGGATGTTTGCAAATGAGAATGGCCTTGTGTGTTCCAGCTTATAATAGTACAGGGACATTCTATTGGAGTGACTGGTGGTTATGACATGTAGCGATGATCAGGTTGAGAACTTCTTATTGTCATTTCATGATTGTGTACGATTGGCATTAATTGCTTTACATCGTTTCCTTCATGCATACGCGCTGTATCTTGTGCTAAAAGAAAACCCAAGTTAAACAACTGCATTTTTGCTTTCCAAACAGTATTCAACAGAATCCCCGACGGAATCCACAAACGTACGACTGAACAAGTAAACTCAGAAATAAACTCGATCTGTTCAATATCACTAGAGCAGATATCTTCAAGCTCCACTATTTCTGAGAAGATATTCAGCACCCTGCGTCTATTCAGATCATAGGTGCCGAAATTGCCTCCTCGACATTTTAAAATGAGAGAGTGGTATTTTCGGGTGTCAAAGACTCTGTCTCCAGCTTTCAATGCACAGTCATCTTGTTGGTTGGAATTAGCAATGGGCTTGGTAGAATTGCGTGGAAGGGAGACATTTTTCATGTGCTGAGAGGGCAAAAGATAGTGCTGTTATGCAAGGGGGGATGATAGGGAACAGTCACATTTGGAACAGCCACGCTCGGGAGGAGACATTGGAGCAAGTTGCAATTCTGTTCCTGAGTTTTTGCAGCAGGTTTCAGTGCTGGAGCCTTTGGACGTGACGCTAGATACGAATCTATGGCCTTATGTATCTGGACAATGGTAAGGTCACCAGCCACATTTGAATTCGTGGTAACTGGGTAGATCGCAGTATTCAAATTAGGCACCAGTGAAAATATGTTATTGACGGGCTCCGGAGCTCGCAGCGCATTCGCAAGGTCTCTCTGCACATTCACAAGGTCCAGTTCCCACATAAAAGCGTCAAGTGGTGGGTAAAATATGGGTAGAGGGGTGAAGTTGCTGGAAGCGCAGCCAGAGTTTGTGGCACAGGTGCAAGTGCCTGGAGTACGTGACTGGGGGGCACAGTGATCGGGATCTCCTTAAAGGGGGCCACCTAAAGAGGTAGCGAGGGCACTGCTAGAACTTGTGGCAAAAGAGTGGGCTCTTGTGAGGCAGGATCAGATGACAAAATGGCCAGGGGTGCAATGGGAAGTACAGGAGATGGGCAAGCTTCTACATTCACCGGTGTACTTTTGTCAGCATTAGCATTTAAGGTGTTAAAGAAGGATTTCATGGTTTGTTTTGGAAGTCTCAAAATACGACGATTTTGATTTTGTTTGGACGCACGGGCAGGGCACCTAGGAAGGGGTTTTTTCTTCAGGGGCGCTGGTGGTAAAATAGACACAGTCTCCACTCAAATTGGTACCACAACTGGCAAGGGGGCAGTAGATGACAGGGAACATCGTTGACTGGCGTGGCGGGGATACTCAGCCATGACTCACGTAATGGTAAGAGACTGGGAGCCACGGCACTCCGAGTATCTAAGGTGATAATATTTGGAAACGTTGGAAGAGTGGAAACAGGTGGGGAAAATTGAGACTTGGCAGAGTCAATGGTGATGATTGACACCTCGTCTGCTGGTAAAACATTCTAGTTTGAGGAATTTGGAGGACTTGATTTAAAGTGCCGTGACAACAAATCAAGGGAAGATAACACTTGTTGGGCTTGGGTGGATTGCTCCATAATTGTAGCATCTAGTCTATCATATAGCTTAGAGAGGGTCAACATGTTCAATTGCATAGCGGGCAAAGTAACATCAAGCGTGGGAAGGGAGGGAGAGGATACTGGACATGGGGCAGTAGAAGCATGTGGGATTGGGGCACGCGCCCTCCATGGTGTGGGATACATGAAGGATACTGTTGGAGAACTTGGGGAGGACGTCGAACCTGAAATATTTCAGCGACTCCATGTGAGCCGAGGAACATGGAGGTGTGTGACTCACATTGGCTTGCATAAAGAGAAAGTTCAGGGTCGGAACAGGGGGAGGAGGTTTGGGGCACCTCAGCATTGGTGGACCCTTGTCTCGGGAGAAGGAGACGCGGTAGAGGGTTGTGGAGCATAGTGTTATCAGGAAGGGGCAAAGCTGAACATTTTGAATGGGGCCCCGGTGCAATGTGGGCTACTGGAGTATCTGGGAAAAACACTTTTGGTGTGTGAGAGGGGGCATTATTTAGAAGAAGCAATATCAATGCGGGCACACTCTTTGTGGTGGGAGTCATGGGCACGGGGGACAAAGTAATAGATTTGTAAGAGGAGCATGATTTATAGGAGGAGCATGAGGCACGGGCAAGTGGCATGGTTATACCATTTGGCTGAAGGACTACGGGCATGCCTGTTTTTAAAGAGTATGCCATTAAGGCGCGTGCCACAATGCCTGAAAATAAGAACCATTCTTAAAGTACAAATCAATAGAATATATGAACCACAGAATGTAAAATAATTGGCTGTACAACACAAACAATCTAAATCAAAGTGGCAAAAGCAATAACAATTTCTGGAGTTTGCTTACCAATTAAAGAAAGACAGAAAAAAGGCAGGGAAAAAGGAAAAAAGAGAAATAAATAAAAAGATCAGACGCCTAGGCCGCTGGCTGCGCAGCTAAGCATCCAAGCAGTACTTAATCAGGTACTTGCGTCGTGTGCACGCGTGCGGGTGCGCGTGCGCAATGTTTAAATACTTTTGACCAATCCGGTCAAAGAAGAGGTGGGACTCTAAAGAAAAAAGGGAAAATGATGTCAAAAAATGGCAAAGTCCACAGAAAAACCGACAAAGTTCACACAAAGTTTGTGCTGCAATTTCGTATCTTCACCTTCTTAAAGGGACCGACCTTGCTTTCACTTGCTTCTCATGGCGTAACCAAAGCAATCGAACAAAGTCACCGGCAGGAAGGAAGGCAGCGGGACACCAAGGCAGCCAAGCAGTATTTAATCAGGTACTTGCATCGGGTGCGCACGCGCGGGTGCGCAATGTTTAAATACTTTTGACCAATCTGGTCAAAGAAGAGGTGGGACTCTTCTTAAAGGGACCGAACTTGCTTTCACTTGCTTCTCGCAGCGTAACCAAAACAATGGAACAAAGTCACCGGCAGGAAAGAAGACAGCAGGACACCAAAGCAGCCAAGCAGTACTTAATGAGGTACTTGCGTCGGGTGCCTATTTTTAATCCACAATTGAATGCAATGGGTAATCCCATTGGGCGTTTAGTAGCATTTTAGTAGCATTTTTAAAAATATTGGTTACTTTTTTTAGTTTTTATGTAACACCATCACCAGCAATCCAGTCTCAGAGCACTTGGTAGTACGAGGGTCTGATCTAGAAATACCAGGCAGTCAGAGTAGCAGAGAAAAAAATGAAAATCCCCTGCATTTTCATTTGTCTTGTTGCCTATTGTTAAAAAAGGTTTATTTGCACTGTATCTGAAACATCGGGTTTTTTAAAAATAAATTAGATATATTGCAGAAAATTACAATTCATTATACAACTCTTACCCTGTACATTTCAGCATTACCTGTAATATAATAAGAGAAGAAAAAAAAAACAGATACAGTGCAAATAAACTTTTTTTAACAATAGGCAACAAGATGAATGAAAATGCAGGGGATTTTCTTTTTTTATCTGCTACTCTGACTGCCTGGTATTTTTAGATCAGACCCTCGTCAAACCACAGGACACAATCACCTCACTTCAACTTTGGATGCTTACCAAAGATTTATAGTTCTCTCCCCCAGACGACCTTCTTTCACTCGCCTCAGAAGAGTAGGCCCAGTCAGCATGGATTGCCTCTGTAATCTTGGATGTTTGAAGTGCACGGCGAGAACAGAAGGTTCTCTTAGCCAGCGCTGAGTGAGACCATGCACGTCTGTCTCAGAGCTCAGTCCACCCGAACTAACTCTCCTTGTGCCAGTTTTCCCCCAGCAGAGCTCTGTACCTTCCCATTTTGTCTACGTAATATAACGGCAGATACTTTGCACCAATCAAGTTGAAAGGCAACATCACCCTTCCTTCAGTACAATAGGCCAGTTACATAGTGAGCAACTGTATCTAATCTCATTTCCTGGTATGCAGGCTCTCTGCTTGCTGCAAACATAGGAATAGAATGAAGAAAAAAAACTCCAGTGCACGTTTTAAAAACGAATTTCAGAATATGCATTTTCACCTCATTTTTCACACAGAGATTACATTATAATGTTAATAAGTTAGCTCTAGTAATTAGTCATTGTTAATTAAGTCAGTTAGTTATATGAATAATGTAGTCTCCTATGCATGAGGTATTCCAAAGAAGAGAAAAAAAAATTCTGGTGCACTTTTAAACTTGCAGCTTCACATGGCTTTTTGCTGTATTATAAATCCTGTACCTTGCATGTCTCCAGCCACATACTCACATGTTATACTGGCAACATAGGACTGGCTATATGTGTATGCCACATTATTGCTGGCAACAAAATGCCATCACATTCAGTGAGGTGCTACACACTCCAAGGCGCTATATATTACTACAGGCTGCTTTTGAGCTTTAGGCTGTTCGAGTGTGGCAGTTGTGGTATCCTCGGTGGGAAGCAATGTCGAGCAGGAATCAAAGGGGCTTGTTGCAGTTGAAAGGCAATGCCTGGAGACGAGTTGATCGAGAGGGCCACCAGAGTGGTTCAACGGTCAGTTCGAAGAGGCTGGTGCCTGGATGTGCTGATCAGCAGGATCGGTTGATGAATTGCAAAAGAAGCTGCGAATCATGAGGGTCACCATGGTTGGTTTGTTGGTCGATTAGCTGGTCAAGATGCTGCTGACTGGATGGGCAGGTTCAAGTTGAGCTGTTCGATGCAGCTTCCGATTGAGGGGGCTTGAGGATCCTCCAGGGTTGGTTCGACTCGCGATGATTATTTGCAGCCAAGATGCTAGCAGGTGAGTGGTGGTTCGAAGGCGGCAGATACAACAAAGAGCTTGTAGTTTGAGACAAGACAGGGACACATTCAGTGAGCGCAGTGCATCAGCGAACCATTTTGAATGTTCAGTTTGAGTTTAAATAGCCCAGTGAATGCCAAACGTAGCTCTGGAGGATCCTGCTTGTTCGTGTTGCGGGGAACCCAGCTCAACGTCAGTTTGATTGGTTTGAGGCAGTGAAACAAAGGGCTCTTGGCTGGCTTGGCTCTCAGGATTCTGTGAGTCTCACTCTGGGGTCTCAGGGACAAGTGCAGTCAGTGTTTATGTGCTCCCAGCAAAGGATGCTGGTGCGCACCTTCAGGGTTCTTTCACTAAGTTGAGGTCCTGGCAGCAGTATGACTGCCAGAGATGCATGTATTGTTCCTGCAGCAGGTCGCCCTCAATGTGCTCTGTGGACGGGTAGGGAACAGAGATTGCCTCTGCCTTGGATACACAGTTTACAACTCACGGGTGGAAAGCTCTGAAAAGTCAACACTCCCAACAGAGGTTCAATGAAATTCTGCATTGGTGTATGTTTTAAAGTGAATCTGAGAAGAGGTCAGAGACCCCTTCTTTTGAAGGCAAGTCCCCCCCAGGGATTCAACTAAAGCTACCCCGCTTCAGGTGTACCACCCCTGTCATCCAAACTCTTACCCTGTACATTTCAGCATTACCTGTAATATAATAAGAGAAGAAAAAAAAAACAGATACAGTGCAAATAAACTTTTTTTAACAATAGGCAACAAGATGAATGAAAATGCAGGGGATTTTCTTTTTTTATCTGCTACTCTGACTGCCTGGTATTTTTAGATCAGACCCTCGTCAAACCACAGGACACAATCACCTCACTTCAACTTTGGATGCTTACCAAAGATTTATAGTTCTCTCCCCCAGACGACCTTCTTTCACTCGCCTCAGAAGAGTAGGCCCAGTCAGCATGGATTGCCTCTGTAATCTTGGATGTTTGAAGTGCACGGCGAGAACAGAAGGTTCTCTTAGCCAGCGCTGAGTGAGACCATGCACGTCTGTCTCAGAGCTCAGTCCACCCGAACTAACTCTCCTTGTGCCAGTTTTCCCCCAGCAGAGCTCTGTACCTTCCCATTTTGTCTACGTAATATAACGGCAGATACTTTGCACCAATCAAGTTGAAAGGCAACATCACCCTTCCTTCAGTACAATAGGCCAGTTACATAGTGAGCAACTGTATCTAATCTCATTTCCTGGTATGCAGGCTCTCTGCTTGCTGCAAACATAGGAATAGAATGAAGAAAAAAAACTCCAGTGCACGTTTTAAAAACGAATTTCAGAATATGCATTTTCACCTAATTTTTCACACAGAGATTACATTATAATGTTAATAAGTTAGCTCTAGTAATTAGTCATTGTTAATTAAGTCAGTTAGTTATATGAATAATGTAGTCTCCTATGCATGAGGTATTCCAAAGAAGAGAAAAAAAAATTCTGGTGCACTTTTAAACTTGCAGCTTCACATGGCTTTTTGCTGTATTATAAATCCTGTACCTTGCATGTCTCCAGCCACATACTCACATGTTATACTGGCAACATAGGACTGGCTATATGTGTATGCCACATTATTGCTGGCAACAAAATGCCATCACATTCAGTGAGGTGCTACACACTCCAAGGCGCTATATATTACTACAGGCTGCTTTTGAGCTTTAGGCTGTTCGAGTGTGGCAGTTGTGGTATCCTCGGTGGGAAGCAATGTCGAGCAGGAATCAATGGGGCTTGTTGCAGTTGAAAGGCAATGCCTGGAGACGAGTTGATCGAGAGGGCCACCAGAGTGGTTCAACGGTCAGTTCGAAGAGGCTGGTGCCTGGATGTGCTGATCAGCAGGATCGGTTGATGAATTGCAAAAGAAGCTGCGAATCATGAGGGTCACCATGGTTGGTTTGTTGGTCGATTAGCTGGTCAAGATGCTGGTGACTGGATGGGCAGGTTCAAGTTGAGCTGTTCGATGCAGCTTCCGATTGAGGGGGCTTGAGGATCCTCCAGGGTTGGTTCGACTCGCGATGATTATTTGCAGCCAAGATGCTAGTAGGTGAGTGGTGGTTCGAAGGCGGCAGATACAACAAAGAGCTTGTAGTTTGAGACAAGACAGGGACACATTCAGTGAGCGCAGTGCATCAGCGAACCATTTTGAATGTTCAGTTTGAGTTTAAATAGCCCAGTGAATGCCAAACATAGCTCTGGAGGATCCTGCTTGTTCGTGTTGCGGGGAACCCAGCTCAACGTCAGTTTGATTGGTTTGAGGCAGTGAAACAAAGGGCTCTTGGCTGGCTTGGCTCTCAGGATTCTGTGAGTCTCACTCTGGGGTCTCAGGGACAAGTGCAGTCAGTGTTTATGTGCTCCCAGCAAAGGATGCTGGTGCGCACCTTCAGGGTTCTTTCACTAAGTTGAGGTCCTGGCAGCAGTATGACTGCCAGAGATGCATGTATTGTTCCTGCAGCAGGTCGCCCTCAATGTGCTCTGTGGACGGGTAGGGAACAGAGATTGCCTCTGCCTTGGATACACAGTTTACAACTCACGGGTGGAAAGCTCTGAAAAGTCAACACTCCCAACAGAGGTTCAATGAAATTCTGCATTGGTGTATGTTTTAAAGTGAATCTGAGAAGAGGTCAGAGACCCCTTCTTTTGAAGGCAAGTCCCCCCCAGGGATTCAACTAAAGCTACCCCGCTTCAGGTGTACCACCCCTGTCATCCAAACCAACTGACTTTGCCCACTGACATCACATGCAAAGTGCTTTGTGCTACAGGAAGTGGGGAGAAGTGGTGAGAACAGGAAAGAAATGTAGAGGCAGAGAGACACAAGATGAGGGAATCTGCCTCCAGTTGCCAAGAGCTCCCTTTGTCAACACTAACCTGCCCCTTCCCTTCTCAATAGAATTTGAGGCCTTTAGATATGTTGCACCCTGGTGTGGGGCTACTCCTGTCTGAATGGGTGTGCTAAATTGATTCCTGTTCCCAGATCTGCCTTGGAGTGGTTGTCTTGTGGGGAGGACATTACCTGCCCTAATAAAAGGAACAAAGAGAGGCAATCCCCAAGGCTGCAGTCTTGCTAGCAGTAGCAGAGACTGCGTTGTCTGGGGAGTATACACACAGTCCTTTCACAGCCAGGCTAGGCTCACAGGGATGACACATGTGTGATATTAATCTGTTATGGGTGGAATAATTATGAGAGTTATCATCCACCATACCATAACTCAGGTAAAGCTTATGTTAAAATATGTATCTGCTACCAGCATATTAATTCATAAATATAGGGGTTTTAGTACATGGGTGCATGTCTTAAATCCCATTCCTCTGCTGAAGTGACTTGGCTGTCATTGCGGCTTTCAGATGGGCAAGTGTGCCATCTGAACCTGCTCTGTGCCACTGCAGATCAGATAATGATGCAGCAGGGCACAAGTGTACATTATAGTTTTGTCATTGAGTTTATGAAAAGGCGGATCTGATTGCCAGATTTCTCTTTCAGAGATGGAATTACCCGGATCATTTTATTGTTTAATGAACATCAAAAAAGCAAGGACTTCCCCGCCCTTGCCAGATGGCAATTTTTCACAGAGTCACATCTGGATTACCCTTTGCAGTGTAGGGTTAGAGGGGCTCCCGCACTTTTGTGTATTTTGTAAAACTTGGGTGTTAAACATCTTGAGCAAAGAACTGTTGACTAGCAATGAGAAGAAAGGCTTTTTAGTTTTTCTGCATAATTGGCCCAGGATTGAGGTTACAGCCGAAGATAACCTTGGGATAATGAACTCTCTAGACATTTCAGCTTTCTCCATATTTTAACCAGGCTCCTTTACCAGCAGCTTCATAATATTGTGTAGCAGGACTCCCCAGTGTTTCAGGGGAGCCTAATGGCCTGCATCGAGGTGGAAGCTGCCCTCTATCCTCTGGATATGGGGTGCGGATGAGCAAATGCCTGTGCATATGCTGATAGGATTTGAAATGGCCTCCGTCCTGATTTTAGAAAGTGAATAGTCTTTTCTCTCCCTCTGGGGGTAACTGCATGACTGCACTGGCCCTGGGTCTTTCCTTTAAGACTCCATTTCTTGTGGACTCTCTAGGCACGAGCCCAAAGGCACTACACATTAAGCGGTGCTATATGTCCACCGCATCTTTAGTGGCATACAGATAGATAGGTAGTTGCACACAGTGGCCGAAGTGGGTTTTTGTTCCTGTACTTTTATTTGAAAAAGGAACCGTTCCGAAATGGTTTCGCTTTAAAATGAAAGTGTAGGAAGCAGTTTAATTGTGCCGTTTCAGTGAACTGCATGAACGTTTCCTTAAACAGCAGGTGTATGTGTTTGGGGGGTTGTATTGTGCGTGGGAGGGTGTGGTGATTGGGTCTGTGGGGGGCGAGTCAGGCCAGTAGGGAACATAGTTCCAGTACTTCTTTTCGTACACTTCGACCACTGGTTGCACATGACGCAAGCGTGCAATGGGGCTCCCCTGATATGTGTGGGAAATATCCCTATTGCAAATCAGGAAATGCTCCCGTTTCCCCATACAGATTCTGCAAAACAGAAGGCCCCCAATTCCAGAGCCCTTCTGAATTGCACTGGGAGCACAAAAAAGGCAGTTGCTTGTTGTGCGCCCAGCTCAATTTGTCTTGTATCTCCGAAGACTTGACAGACCTGTCTAGGCTTATGGTGTATGACTACCGAGCTCCTTAGAATGACTTGTCCTCAGGTTTCATTGCAGGCCATATATTACTATCTCTGTTATTATACGTATGCTATTACTAGCCCATAGCTCAAGCAATATCAAACCACCCAAGCAACTGAAAATGTGAATGTAAACATTGCCATGCATCTTCACGTTCACTATTAGCTTTATAATGGGAATATATCTGCAGCATTTCTAGCAGTAGTTCCAAAATGGTTGGCTATGCAACTATGCCAGGGTTCATGACCAGCCCCCATAATATGGGTGTGTTCATCCACATGTATGCATAATACCCGTTCCCACACAGATCCACGTCACATGAACAATAATATTGTGAGAAGCTGGTCTACGGTGAATGTACAATTATACAAACATTTTCCCCTATAAAAAAGTAGAAATAACACCTAGTATCTGAAGTCCAGAAAATGTATAAGGTGGATGCAGCCATATCACAGATCAATGTTAAGCACTTTATTGTTTTTATTAATACAGTATGTTCGTAAGAGTGAATTATCAAAATGGGTTGCAATGGCAAAGTAATTCTTTAGTATGCCTACACAATATGCACACTTCTCTGGGCTTCGAGCACTCTAGGCCACTTATATCCCAATGCCCCAGAGGTTCTTTATTTTTCTTTATATGAGGAAATCCTTTTGAGATTATTCACGTGTACCATTGACATTCAAAGTCCTTAGGAAAAGGGAAGTTTTCACCAAAATGGCAGAGATGGCGGAAGTTATATCACACGGCCCTTGACCTCTGATGACATCACAGGAAGTAATGAGTTGACCCCACCCCCAAGTGACATCAAGGGAAGGATGGCGCACAACCTTTCACTCCCTTGACAGAACAGGAAGTGACATCATATAGCATTGTTCCTCAGTACACTAAGAAAAATATGGTCACGATTTCACTGTAATATAGTATACATTTCATACAAGAATGGGTCACCATATGCAGCGTTAATAGCATGTGTAGGCCCATTTTACCAAATTACTGTGAATGTAAGCAGACGTCCAAGGCCAAATGATGCCATGCAATGTAAAGAAAATACATGTGGCTGTTGCATGAAATTAAAGAGGGTGTGTCAACAAATTCAACCCTTACAAAGTGAGCCAGAACCAAGCAAATCTACAGTCATACCCTGTCGGGATATGCAAAAAAAACGGATTGTAGCAGTTTATATATATTTACAGGTGTTGAACGTTTTCTGAAGCATTTTCATTTGTTAGACAGTTCTCACATATTGAGTGTGGCAAAGGAACGCAGAGAGAATGGGACCCTCAATTATGTCTCCCAAGTCCTGCCACAAGCCCATATTCCTCACTAGCAGTTGTGTGTGGTCCATGATGGCTGCACAAATATTTGCAGTGTTCCCATATAAGAACATACTTATGCTGATTTTAATACGAGTAATGATACTTTAAGAAAACATGTCCAAGCTGGCTCTGCCAGTAGCCCCGCATAACAAACTCCTGTTGGCTTTGCCAGATAAAATTCAATGCCATAAGGAAGAAGGCACTTCAAGCACTGAGGAGGATGGGAACCACAGTCTGGAGACAATCACTTCAAGCTCAGGGTGGACCACAGGAATCAAACAACACAAGAAATACAGCCTGAAGAGTGGCACTTCAAGACACAATAAACCCACAGCCCATTGTTCGAACACTTCTAGAATAGGGGCCATCCACAGCCTCGCACAGGCACTTTAGGTCACACGAGAAGCACATCCGTGAAGATGACACTTCAAACACACAAAACAGCCCCCTTTCTTGTTAGACCACTGGTAGGGTCTGACTGGGTTTGAGCTGTCAAAGAACAGGCCCCAGCCCCTCTAGCAACGGTCCAGGCTGCACCTTCACCAGTTAATCAGCCATGAAAGTTGTGCAATTATAACCAAGTTCAGCAAACCGTGGACACTGTGATATAGAGCCTTGCCCAAGATCACACTGTCTGTTAGTGGTAAGCCAAAATACAAATGTTCTCCAATCATAATATCACAACATCACAACTTCAACTTCCACATGCTAGTGGGCGTGTGGCAATCTCACTCTGGCATTTCCCATTTACCACCCTCTCTCGTGCAGCTGGTACATGCCATGTACTCACTCTCATTTGCTGATGTCCCCCGGGGCTGACTGACAAAGGACTGCCCAACCCAGCACAGCACTGTCATCAATGGACCTGGTGGCAACCCCAGCATGGCATCTGCGATGCAGCTATATGACAGCTCAGTCCCAAGATGTGTGTATGTTTCAGTCGATATCCCTGGATATGTGGGTAATGTTGTGGACACAGGTGTTAAGAGGTGAGACGTGCCACACGTGAGAGGCTGCAGCAATGTGTGTGCATTTGCTCTACTGGTCAGTGTGAGTTGATACCTCTGTGCACCTGTGTGCGGGATGTTTCCATCAATAGGAGTATGCCAGGGTAAAGCTGGAGGCCACAAAAGGTCGATGTGAAAAGGGCATGCAGCAGAGGGGCAGGCCTGAATGACATTGTCTGCTGTCATATAGAATCGTGTTAATATGAGTTGGTAAAACCCTATATAGCACGCTATGACCACTATTCAATACAAAGGTGGCTGGCTGCATCACCAATTCACAAGGGTCTACCCATAAGAAACCCTAAATAACAAATGTAGAATGTAGCTTACTGAAATTGGTGAATCGCCCGCTCCCTGGAGATTGGATGCAGTCTTCATACAGGAAACTCAACGATAAAGGCACATTTGCATCGGAAATATGATTCAATTTCCAAGGAAGTCAGACTAGATGTGTTTAGACCTGGGTCGCTTTCAAGGCAAGCAGTCCAATCTATGAAGTCCTAACCCGATTTGGTAAAGTATTATGGCTATAATCCATGCATCGAATCTTCAAAAAATGCGGTTTTCACCTGAATATCTAGTTTGGGTGCTGTAGTAAAGTATCACACCATTTGGTGTGTTGTCTCATTAATATGCACTGTTCAAGTTATTGGTTCAATCCGAAAGGTAACATCTTAGTCATGGTTATCTATTTGCACATGAATTCTTGCTCTGGCGTGCGTGTATTCCTCTGTCGCCCGGGGCCCAAACTAGATATTGATTCAGGTGAAAACTGCATTTTTTGAATTGACAAAGATTTGTTGCATTACCAATGCAAATTTGCCTTTAACATTGAGTTTGCTGTAAAATGATGTGGGTGAGGTTGCTGCAATGCAGTGTCCATGATGTTGATGGTGAGCAGCGTGGTTGGCAATGGCTAGTGAGGGTAGGGAGGGGCTGTTGCGGGAGAGGGGTGAAACACATATTCAAGGAAGCTTACCTGATGTGAAGAGGTGGCAGGGGTTCTGGTCCTGGGTCCTCCTGGCCAGAACTGGTCCAAACTGGATTGCCCTTTTCTTTGTCTGTCCTTCACTTCGGACGCCTGGACGAGAGACACCCTTGATCTAAGTGTTAGGAACAGAAGGAAAACGGCAGCGCTAAAAAGTTGGGTGGATTTTAGGTTAAGTGATCCACTTTGTACTTGCAAAGGAAAAGAAGCTGGAGGGCTGCTTAAGTAAGGAAAAGGTGAGCAACACAAGAAGACATCAACAGATTAGCAGTGATTGACAGGTGGACTGGGGTTAGGCCACGTGACCTAGATCCACTTCCACTTGCTCACCAACTGCAAAGGAAAAGAGGCTGGAGGGCTACTTAACTGGGGGAAAAGGGCAGCAAAACAAGAAGGCACCCACTTGCACTTGCACCTGCTCACCAAAATCAGTTTAATGCAGTGGATTGTACAAGCGTTTGGGGTCCCAGATACAGTCACTATTCATGCTTCGTTGCTTTCTAGCTTGGTTTGCACTATACAGATCCCATACATATATCTATGCATACATACATAAACCATAAAACTGCCACAAACCATCTATCTTGAATCAACAATGAGTGCTGCAACTGGGGTCTCTTTGTTACCAACTTGAAACTCTTTTATAAAAAGAAATTGCACCATACAAATCATCATTCTATCCCACTTAAAGTGTATGCACGTTATTTCTGTAACTGATGCTTGCTTAACCTGCCTGTCCATGCCCACAATTCCAACAGAAAGTCTGCTCTATCCGTTCGGCATCACTGTCGGAGATTCAAAGATGATCGTCAACAGCAGCGACGCAAATTCCCCTTTCATTGCTCCACCCATGGGATTCCCATTCCTGGGAACTACAAAAGATGCATTATATGTAAGTATAGTCTTTTACTACTTGTTGATATTTTCAAGATAACAAATATGGCAGAGAGCGAGAAAAGATGGCTGCCTTGTGAGATGGTGTGGTTCTACTGAGTCTGATGCGGAATTTGATGTTTATTTCCAGAGTTTCGGTCAATGCAGTTTCTGTTTTTTTGTGGGGAGCGAGCAGCCGACATATGTGGGGTTATTCTTTCCAGACTTCCGTATCACCTGGCTTGTTGATTTGCCCTTGTTATGTTGTTTGCAATTTCAGGGGATATTCTGTTTTGTGTGACATTATGCCACTAATTGACGTAAGGATGGGTAATAGCACTGGTGAAGATGGCTGCCAGTATGGGAAGTGCCAGCAACGACTGCACCACTGGCAAACCCACTAACGGCACATGAGCTGAGTCTGGTGGGTTAAAGCCCTCTGTCTTGGCAGGTGGAGCAGGTACCAAATGGCAGACTTTTTCCTGGACCCATTGAGGATCCAAGAAACAAACAAGGAGCACAAAAGCACAAAGCCTTCACCCATCCCACACTATTATTATTTACCCACCACATACGTTTACCCACAAACAGAGAAACGTGCAGCTTGAGGTAAGGAGCAATGCATTTAACGTGACTCCTTCCCTCACAGCGATAGCATTGGTTGGACAGGCAGGATAGGACTGATGGAAAAAATACTTCTGATAGTGGGAATAATTATTGTGAGGTTGAAAGGTCTGGTGTTTTATGGGGTGAAGAGGAACACCCCTAATGTGGTTTCCAATAATAAGCAACATATTCAACAGTTTACGAACGGAGAAAGAACTATTGCAGTCAAAAATGGAATGGAAACATAGCTACCTTTGCAAACCGCTGTGCTGCCTGAAACGATTCAGAGTATGACGCCTCATAATGAGAGCAACCAGAAGTGATCAGATGAGGGGCTTAGATCAGGGTCATTGTGTAAGGCACACATCACATTTCACCAAAATCATACAGTATGAATTAGCACAGACTTAAGATCTGTGGGATACAATGCCTCTGCAAGGCGTCAATCATTTTGCAGAAACAAATTGGATTATAGTCTGAAGTGAATATATAGAACTAGCTGTTCCTGGCATAATTTACACAGTTCAAGAATATCTTAAAGGTCAATATTGGTCGGTAATTCATAGAGTCAGTGCTGTCCCCTTTCTTAAATATCAGAATCACCAATGATGGCTTCCAGGAAGGGGCCATAGGTCCCTGTGACTTATTAATGGCCATTGAAAAGGCTAATTGTATAGGAAGCTGTCTTCTTTTGAATTTGAAAGGCATATTTGTGTCAGATGAATGAGAGGTATGTGTGGTATGAGAACAGTATCTAAGTTTAATCCAATCGATTACACGGGCCTCAATGATGCGTCTTTGTAGACGTGCATTTGTCAACCTTGTTCCATTGCAGAGTTCCCTGTTTGGCATATGATTTGTGTAGTAGCATAATTACAGCGCCTACTTTCAGTTTTAGCTTGTGAGGAGGCATTCATTCTACAGCGTTCTCTCTTTAGAGACTGAAACATTGAGCCAGTAATTAACTGTTCATTGACACTGGAGCCACTGCGCCCTGTGTGAAGACAAGTGGGGTGGAACAAAGTCACTTGACATTATTCCGAACCTTTGCGATAGTGCTACAGCATTTCGCTCTTTAGAGACTGGTTTGTTGAGCTGGTAATTAACTGTTCATTGACACTGGAACCGCTGTGCCCTGTCTGAAGAGAAGTGTGTGTGGAAAGAAGTAACTTGAAATTATTCTGAATGTTTGCGATAGTGGAAGGTGAAGGTGACTGCATAGAACTGTGCTCATTTTGTTTGTTAAAATGATAGCTGCCGTTGAAGTGGAAGGGCACACATAGGTGCACTTTGCTATTTGGGACAGCAGAGGGCAACCTAACACTGATAGATTGCACTAGCTGAGTACGGAAACATACGTAAGCCTTTTATATATAGATGTTTAAAAAGGACAAAATCGTTACAATAAAACACAGGTAGGAATTTCCATGTAATGGCACTTAATTGTGGGTTGGCTCCTGTACCATATGAGGGCCTGAGAAATAGGCAGAAAGATGCTGGGGGATGGTGAGAGGCATTATTTCTCAAAGGAATGGAATTTGAGTTTAAAGGAAGCATTGGGGTAGGTGATTGAAAATACAAGAGACATAGGAGGTTTAAGTGCAATCAGCTCTGCAAAAAATATATTTTACACTGGCCTACTGGGTTTCTTTATAAGGTCATGTCACCTGCACAGCGGTGACAAGAAAGCCTTAGCCTGCCTAATTACGAGGGAGCTGCACATGTCTATGTAACTTTCTTATCGAAATCAGAAAGGAACGCAATAAAAAGCAACAGAGTTAAGGGACACCCCTGCCTCCTTTGCCTTTTGGGTCCTGACAGGGGGACTTTATTGGCTGGCTTCCCCTGGCAGCCTTGGATGTAGTGTTCCCATTGATCTAAATGACAAGATCCGAAGAGTTTTCGGAACTCCTATGTTTACCAACTAGTCCAAAGCTTCTGCTTAGAGACCATGTCAAAGGCCTGTGCGAGGTCAACGAAGTCCACATACAATCGTCCTCTTCAAGCTCTCACACGTCGTGAAGACATAGTGCGCGGAATAAAGCAATGATCTACTGTTGCGTGCCGGAATATGGATTGAGAACTACAGATCCTAGAAATCCTCCTTTCTAAAAATCGGGGCCCCGGTAGCAAGTCCCCAGGAACATAAAAGCAGCTGCAGCATGGAAATTGAAAAGGCAATTAGGACCATTAGGCCCACTCACCATTAAGGGTTACTAATGCAAATGCCCCATCTTTTCCCATTCAGCCCTGCAGCCTAACCTTGATTCAAAGATCTAATAACAGTTACAATTTCCTCATATGTGGGCATGGTTAGCACTGTGGATATATTGCTGTCAATGAGCATTATGAGTGGGGCAAACCATTTCTGAACACTGCTCCTGCCATCTCTGAGTGGCAACAGAAGGATCGCTGTAGAGGGTACAACATTCTGCACCTTTGGCAACCATAGTTCAAAAGGTCTCAGACCATTCCCCTTCATGGCCTGTCAGAGCAGGTCCCATTGGTGTTCTGCGTGCTCTTGATTTTTCTTTTTGAAAAGGATCTTATATTCATGTCCGTTCCAGCGTTTTTCCCTGTTGGGCATCACAGTGGTACGGCGTACAGTGTTATGGCCAGCGCTCCGAGATGGGCATCCAGAATGCCAGGGTATCTTTTTTCATTAGCACACTAAATAAAACCACATGTTCCAGAGCACCACTTTTCTTAAAGTAGCCAGTAGGCCTCCTTGTGCTATTTACCTGATTCTTCAGCTCTGATCAATTGGACGAAAATAGGGCATGAAAGATACACTTATGGGGAAGGTTATGTATTATGATGGTGGATAGTGGACCTGTTACTGCAATCTCATCTGTAATGTCCTTAAATGGCCACAATGCAATTGTGGATGAACTGTGTATGACTAGAATGCAACCCAAAGGAAACCTAATGTACCCTCCTCTTCAATAAAGAGATCAAGAAAGACCATGGGGCCTCACTACAACTCAGGCGGTAAGGGGTTTACGGCGCCGTAAACAGCGCCGACCCTTACCGCCTGAGTACGAGGTCCCTTAGCGCCATGGCGGATTTAACACCTGCTTTTAGCAGGTGTTAAAATCCATGGTGCTAAGGGACCATGGAGTTAATTACGCCACCGTAATTTACGGTGGCGTAATTAACGCCTTCCCCACTCCCATTATGCCCTATGGGGCAAAAATGGGAATGGGGAAGGGTAAATGGGGATTGGGGACTTACCGCCCCGCCAAACTCGGAATGGGGCGGTAAGTCCGCCAACCACCATGGCGTAAACGTAGTTTACGCCATGGTGGTAAAGTCACGGCCCAGGTGGTAACTTACCGCCTGGGTCGTAATGAGGCCCCATGTTTTCATAATGCCTTGTCTACGCAGTTGTGAAGGGCTGCAGACTGGTAGCTGGTTCTATTGATGATCTCAGGAGTGACTGAAAGAGAAGTGCGAGCCCAGATCTTTTCGATATGGCTTTGTAGTTGTTCAGTGGGGAAGGGTCTTCAGGCCATCTTACCCAGTCACGTGAACTTCTGTGTGGAGAACGGAGAAGGCATCCAGGTGCTGATTCTGTTTCATAGTTGGGTTTTACTACAGTATATCTTTTGGTGGGATGTTATTGAATCTGTAGGATAATTTCATTGAAGGAGTGGAGATGGATCGGTAGAGTTGGTCTGATGATTCGACATGGTATTACTGGGTGATGGGTTATCCTTGATCATTTTGAACATTTATTTCTGGAGGGCATTGTGTGGATTCTATGCAATATGTGTAGTGGGCTTTTTTGCCCTTTGCCATATCTGTCCTGCAGATCTGGAGTTGTCGGTTGTATTCAGCTTTGTCCATCTCATGGTTAGTTTTCCTTCTGATTTGTTCTCTTTCTTGAGACAATCAGTATATGGGTGCCACAGCAGTCTATGGAAGCAAAACCAAGCTATGAAACTGATCACATTAAGTGTGGTTAATCTATCAGCACAGCACCTGTGTGTATAAACGCATCCATTTACAATGTACGGATGCAGAATGATCTCTGAGTGCAAATGAAATCACTCTCTGAGTGCAGTCAATGTGTGAGGGCAGTAACAATCCATGGAAGCAAACCAGTCTGTGGAAGCAAAACAATCTATGAATGTAAGAGCAAAACAAATTGGCAGTGCAGTAAGGGTATGTTGACGCAATGGCAATCATAGGGAGAGAAAAGTCAATGAGACAAATAAATTGATGTATGCAAAGCCAAACAATCAGTGAGTGTAATACACATGTATGCAACCAGAACAGTCTATGGAAGCAATCCTGTGAGTGCAATACTAAAAACAACATATGAGCGCAATCAGTCTATCAGTGTAACAAGCAATGGTGATTAACTCAGACAATACAATGGCGTTCGATGTGCAAGAGTTTCGAAAACCTTTTGCTCTAAGGGTGACCTCCCCTACTGAAAACCCAAACTGTTGAGGTGAAAGCATACTTTTTAACTTCAGCCATTCTAAACATGCAAAGAAATACACTATTCAAATCTTTGTGCGGGAAATTATAGGAGAGCAATTGTAGGGAATGTTCAGCAAGTGCCCTCTGCACGCCCGTGGGCAGTCCTCAATACTCTGGAGAAAAAAAAATGATACAAAAGTGTTGTAGTACAACAGATACTTTATGACCACATCATTTTAAAAGATTGGTTACACCGGAAAACACGACTGCCGCTGCACTGTAGACCCAGATGTCAACTGGAAAATAACATGCAATTGATATCATTGCAGCAACAAAAGATAACCAAGTGCGCCCGCCTAAAGCTGGGCATGAGTAGACTTTGAGTCCAAGACTGGAGATGACTGCCGCTGAAGCAATGCCAGGTTGCATGGTTTAGCTAATGCCTGTTCAATGGTAGGAAACTTTGCCCGCCCATACACTTCTGATAAATGGGCATCTGTATCTACATGCCATCACTAAATCCTGGATGTGTAGACATTTCTTTTGGATAAGAGATAATGTTCACAGCTTATTATGTTTTGCCTGGGGATGGTGTTGCTGTGCTGTTCAGAGACAGATTTGACATTTCTACTATTTGGCTGCATCAGAGATAGCTGCTCATTTCTCTCTGTAAAGTGCTCATTGTCATATATTTTACTTGCACCTCTATATCCTAGTTCTAGATTCTCATCCTAATTCCTTGTCCTAGATTCTCATTCAAGCCCCTCCCTCTGCTGAGTCCCTCCCTGGAACCCTATTTTTTATTTATTCTTTGCATTTGTTACAGCGCGCTGAACCCTTGGGTATATGGGCGTTCGTTGCATTGATAGATCTGTAGAAAGAACAGCAGAAGAAGAGGGGATGGGAGAGATGTTGGGGGTACATGGAAGGTCAAGTATAATAGTTTCAGTACACTGAGGTGCAGATGGTGGTTGATTAGGTCTAGGAGCGTAGTGCTTTAAATGAACAGCCGGTCTTTAGTTTTTTTTCTGAATTTCCATTATTAGGGCTCCTTTCCCAAGTCAATGGGGAGGTTGTTCCATAGTTTGATGGCCACAAAGGGACGCTCGAGCCTCCAGACTAGACTTTCTTCTTCATCCTCCTACTTAATAAATTATCCAAATCTGTTTACCTAATCATTCTCCTTGATCCTAGATCATTTCCTGCATCCTAGTTATTCCCCTTCGTCCTTCCCCTTTATCTTCCCCTAGTCCTTACTTTTAGTCCTCCTCCTTCATCACTGCCCTTATTCTTCATCTTTGTTCTTTTCCTTCATCCTTGTCCTTCTCTTTTATCATAGGCCTTTATTCTAATCCTTCTCCTTCTTGTTAGATATTCATCCTAGTCCTTTGTCATCATCCTTCATCCTTCATCCTAGTCCCTTATCTCAAATCATTATCCCTTGTCCTAATACTTTATTCTAACCCTTTGTCTTTCATCTTAATATTTCTCCTTCCTACCAGTCCTTCTCCCTAATCCATCTCCTTCCTTCCAATCCTGCTCCTTCATTGTAGTCCTTTGGTCCTTTATCTGAGTCCTTTCCCTTTGTCCTAGTCCTTTGTTCTAGACATTCTCCTTCATCCTAGTCCTTTTTCCTTGTTCTTCTCCTTCCTTCTAATCCCGATTCTTCATCCTAGTGCCTGTCTTCATCCCGTACCTTCATTCTAGTCCTTATCCTTCATTTTCCTTATTCATTGTAGTCCTCCCTCTTTGTTCTAATCCTTATCATTTTTTCTCCGCCTTCATCCTAGTCGTTGTACTTCTTCATATTCATTATTCCTAGTCCTTCATCTTTTACCAAGTACTTATTATCCATACTAAATATCTAGGGTGTACCACAGAGGTCTTTCAAAAGGGGGGATCATGATAACTTCATCTTAGCCCTTTATCCTGCTCCTTCTCTTTTGCCTGATTCATCCACCGTTATCCAAGTCCATCTTCATCCAAGTACTTTTCCTTAGTACTTCTCCTTAGTCCTATTCCTTGTCCTTTATCGTAGTCCTTCTCTTGCATCCTTGTTCTTTGTCCTAGCCTTTCTTCTTTGTCCCAGTTCTTCCTTCTCATTTGTCCAATCCTTCATACAGGTATTTATGTTTAGTTCTTCATACTCTAATAATGCCACAAGCTAACCATTATTCATTCAATAAAGTTGAACATATTAAAAATGTGATTGCAACATCCATACCAGCAGAGACCCTCAATGTCCTTGCACTCTTCAGTGTTCCCCTCATCATCAAAGTCACCACCTTCCCTTTACTGAAAGCCTTCAGACTATCTGAAGATACAGTATCACACCAAAATAACGGAAACAAATGCTGAATGCGCATTTTCTGAGCATTCAGCAGAGTGGAAAATGTTGAATCCCAAAATGCCAAACTAGGTGAACAGGGGTGTCCCCACTCACCTAGTTCCTCTAGTTCGGCTTTATAGGCTTTGGGAGTATCCCCCACATACATTGAATGCAAAGCATGGGACAAATGAACAAAATCCCAAACGCTTGAGTTACAAAATGCGCAAGTTTGAAACTCAAGCTCTCGGGATTCCTTTTTTAACGTAGATCCGAAGATACATTTGACGCCAGTAGCCATTGCCCCAGCTCGGCATATGTCATAGCTTGGCATACATCATTCCTCATAAAATGTGTGGCTAAATACCTCAAATAGTATCTGATAACACCCAAATTCCAAACACCCATGGAACTACTGTCCAATGTCAGGGCTCTGCTGGATATTCAGAACTATGGAGAAAACTGTGGCATCCTAACTGCAATATCGTGTTAAACCTTCACATTTTGCTCCATATTTTACCAATTCCAGCTAGGGTTCTGACAGAGACAAAGTTCACTGCACCTGACAACGCCCTAGATGCTGCAGACACTGACAGCTTAGCTATGTTTAGATTACTCAATCTCTCGGCTGCCATGGACATGGTGGACCAAACAATCATATTAAAATGAGCCAAAGTTAAATACTGCTGGTCCATAGGGACAGTGCAGGGAGCGGAAAAATTATGCTGAAGGGGCATGCAAAACATAAAACTCTAGATCTTCAGGAAGGAGGCAAATAATCGGAGGACTTTATTTTCTTTTACTTCTGACATGGATTGGACTTACTGTAATATGATGATGTGGTCCGCCAGATCAGAAGTAAAAGGAAATAATGTCCTCAGATAGTTTGCCTCCTTCCTGACAGCCAGAGGACAAAGTGCGAGAATTGGTGACCTAATTCTCTCGTCAGAACTTGCTCTTAGGATGACCCAATGCTTCTTCTACCTCCTCTTCTATTTCTCATCTAAGTTAAACTCCTCATGGGCCTTTCTAGAGACCATAATTTGCTTTCCACTCCAAAACTGACAACACCAGCTGTACTTCTTTATCACAAGTATCAATGATAAATTTGGCACATCTCAAATGGCCAAGTAGCAACATAGTCTGGCTGAGCTGCAGCAGCGTCAAGCACAATACTCTACTTCTAAAACTGAAATCCTGGTCTTGGGCAATAGACACCAGCCCAAAGGTATCAACTCACACTGACCCTCCCACGCACATTTATTTGGCAGATTAGTCCCCCCACAGAAAAAGTACAAAATCTAGGTGTCAAAGGGATTCACAGATGAGATTCAATGACAAAATCAATGTATTTATTTATTTATTTATTGTTTGCTTGTTAGGCTCTTATACGGTAAGAACATGCTGTTTCAAAGCTCCCACAGGGCAGGGAGGGAGCAGGAGTGGGAAATACATTAAAACACAATATTTAAGAGCAGTGGGGGAAAAGGAAAAAGACAAACCTGCTATGCCTTGTGAGTATTCAGAACGTGCAAGTGCAGCAAGAAAGAGGGCAGTAGGAGTAAGTGCTGGGGAGTCTGAGCTCAAGGGTGAGCCATAGATGAAGTGTTATAAATGTTGAAAACTACACAACCTGAAGCCGTGAGAGGTGTAAGTGGCAGCCTCCAGGGGGTAGAGGGTGTAAGTGCAAATGCAGTGGATAGACAGGAGCAGGGCCGATTGGGAGTAAGAGGTCAGGGCCCCGAGGATGCATAAGGGCCCAGGACACCAATCGGAGCAACTGTGGGATTACCATACGAGAGAAGAAAGGAACGAGGAGGTAAAGAGGAGAGTCTTAAGGAGCTTCCAGAATTTAAGAAGATCCTGCTCAAGGCGAAGAGGGAGGGGGAAGCTGTTCCATAGGAGGGAGCCAGCTGAGGAAAGCGAGTGAGCACCTACCTTATGTTGGCAAAACACTTTACACACAGAGAGTTGCTGCCAGAGGAACGTAGTGGTCTAGACGGAGAGTATTTAGTAAGATAAAGTTGAAGATAGGGTGGTCTCCGGGCCCAGACCACTTTGTGGATGATGCAGAGGGATTTGACTTTAATCCGTGCAGCAACCGAGAGCCAGTGAAGACTTTTTAAAGCAGGAGAAATGTGGTCCCTAGGCTTAAGGCAAGGATAATTCTTGCTGCCGTATTCTGGATTAGCTGGAGGGGTCACAGAGAGGAAGATGGTAGGTTCAGGAGGAGTCTATTGCGATAGTCAAGCCTAGAGAGAACCAATGCCTGGGTCACAGAGAGCCTCTGGGGGAAAACAGAGAAAAGGGAGAATTCCTTTGAGAAAGAAGAGCTGAAAGTGGGACTTCTTGGCAATGTCCTGAGTGTGAGGGAGGAAGGAGAGAGAGGAGTTGAAGATGACTCCAAGGTTTCTGGCTTCAGAAAAGGGTGCAGGGGGAGAGCCCAAAGAGGAAGGCCAGAGTGAAGGGAAGAAGAAGGGAGCAGGGGTCTCGATGGGAAGGATCTCAGTTTTATAGGTGTTGCAATTAAAACTCTCAAAGAAATTCCACCCATACTGGGAAATCCATCGTATGGTACAAAGTGCTGTTATCAATTCTCTGCTGTAAAACTACAAATCCTTTAACTCAGGCCTCACTGCATGACAGATCCAACAGTTATAATCATAATTATATGACAAAGGACTATCTAAAGACATTTGGGCAGTGTGGCTATTTAGGAGAAGACTTTCCTTGCTAATGGCCAAAGCATATTTAAAAGTACTTTGTCTTGTATACACAACGACTCATGGCTTTTCCCCCCAAATAGTTACAGAACACAATACTCAGACAGAATCCACACAATCAGATTCTCTGATACCAACATCCTCTACATCTCTTGCTAGGACCACAAATACAAAGGTAATTGATGTGTTTCCTTCATCGGTCTGTGGCACATGCAGTGTTTCCCTTCCAAACTCTGTGCGGCCTAATACTTTATGCAATTTAGAGAAGATCTGAGGCCACTGTTCTTTAAATAAACCCTTCACACTCACAGCTGGAGAATTGTCTGTAAAGGTCCTTCCCTGTCCGCAGTAACGCTCCTATCTTTTGGGCTAGCCTCCCAGAGCTTTCATGACCATTTGTTACCATCTTCATCATGCTGTTATGACGGCAACCACTTTATTGACCCCTGGGAAAAACAGTACAAAAATGTCAACAGTAACTAGTGCTCAGGGCCAATCTTCTCTTGTCGGATGCCAATTGTAAAATGTTTGGGTTAGTGCCTTGCAATCAGACATCTCCAGCTGCTTACATGCCAGAACTTTAAAATGCTTGCCTCTTCTGTTGCACTCACTCTGTACAGGCCTATTGGGTACTGGAGACATTGTGCTTCAATTCTTGAAAGGTCCTTCAAGGTTGTCTCTAGTATTAAAACCAATGAGAAGGGACTGGCAGATGTCAAGGCAGAGATGAGGCGTTATTTCTGGGTTCCAGTGTAAACCCTGGCATCTGCATGGCTACAGTGACCCTGGTCATGGTGATGATCCAGAGAGCGCCCTGCATGGAACAACAGATATGAACCTATCCCAGAACAGTATGGACACTACAGGGAATCTGCACCAGGTACCACATGTTACTTCCTTGGATGCAATGGAGGTGAGGGCAAATGATTGAGTGTCACAGCAAGCTTGAACTGGTTCCCCTTTGCAGTTGCAGGTGTCTGACTCTACCAGCCGCAGTGCATCTTGGTTTTTACAGGTCCTCTGTACCAGAAGTCGGGTCATGTCATTGGCCGGTATTGGGAGCAAAGGAGATAAAAAATTGTTCTGGTCTCACCATGGTACATAGGATGCTCAGTTCTCCAGGATAATAGGCAATGCTCTGTCTTCAATTCTGTCCCTTTCTTGTATGCATTAACAGGGATGTGTATAAGTCTTCTCCATACTTATGGGGAGTTGTGGGGGAGAGCCAGAGCCCCAACTGCAATCACAGGGTTTTATCCATTCTAATATTTTAGCGTTTACACAATTAGTGGTGCTTAGCATGTTTAACTTATGAGGAATTGCCATCAGACCAAATGATGCTGGTAATTCCATCTCCGAGAGGATAATCAGCTAACCAGAGTAGCATTTCTGTCCACTCCATGCCAAAAGCATAGTGTACTTGTGCACCGCTACAATAGTTGTCTGATCCGCAGCACCTGCTCTACTCATGGTTTAGAGTGTCTCCCACTTAGACAACCCATCCAGCAAGATAACACCTCAAACTACATAGGCTCCACTAGACCCTGTGTAGGCATCCCCAGACGCATCCATCTCAGGAATAGAATCCCTATCTGTCCTCCCTCTACCACGATGCCTATTCTAGGGGCACCAAGACTCAAATGACTTACAGCCTGGACTGAGACTTCACCACTGTTCCACATTGGTTGATCACCCACCTCTCATTCCCCCCGCCCCACCTCCTCAGGCCTCCCAAAACCACATACCCATTAACAAACACACAGAAACTGTTGCTAATACCATGATCACAGATCACCTAATTGGTAGCTTAGACACCAACATTAACCTCAAATGGGCACTAATTAATGTTCGCTCATGAGGAGCTCATGCCATAGACATCCATGATGTACTAATGGATCAACATCTAGATTTCTTAGTTGTTACTGAAACTTGGTTACACCTGGCTTCTGGCCCATTCCTTGCTCTAGCTATACCCCCTGACTACAGCATCCTCAGAGCAGATCGTCACAACATGTCAGGAGGTGGAGTAGCTGCAATCTGCCCCATTGATGCCCTACCTGGTTATGAACTCCTCCTGCTCAAACTTACCAATGACCCTAAAACAACTATCAACTTCCTCATCATTTATATACAACCCAATAATACTAACCATCCTGAATTGGATATCCCCCTACTCATGACTCCATTTCTCAAACCCAAGACTAAATTTATCATCCTCTTAGACCTGCATCTAGGTTACAATGACTCCGCAGATCATAAAGCAATTGCATTCGCCTCAGTCGTTCAAGACATGCATTTCACCCAAATTGTCAATGCACCCACTCATTCCAAAGGTAGAATACTAGATTGGATTATAATCCTCAATGTGAGCGTAACTCTAGAGTATATTAACAAAGTTGCTTGGTCCGATTACCTTCTGGCACCTGCACAGACCAACCAAGTTCTAATCTCATTTAGAAATACTTGAAGACTCACCTTCGAAAACATTTTTCTCAATCTATCTGAACCACTCAAAACCCTCCCCTCGACAGGGACCAACCCTGATGACATTGCCACATTTTACCATAATTTCCTTTCTACGACCATTGACATAGTAGATCTTCTTATCTCAAAACTACCCCTGAAACCCAAACACACTAGTCATTGGTTCAATGAAGATCTCACTCTACTGCACAGACAAAAAAGAGCAGTAGAACACACGCATAAAAGGAACCCTTCACTGACATCGGCTGCATCTCTTCGAGCAGCCTCTAAAACGTACAAAACTGCAGTAGTAGGTCCTAAAGCTAACTCATTCAACACCCGAATCATTAGCGCCTCCTCAAACTCCTAAGAGTTATTCTCGATGCTCAGAGAATTAGAAACTCCCATCGCACCAGTTTTCACTGTGATCTCTGACAGAATATGGTGCACTACCATCCAAGATGCTTTAACACATAAAATCACCATGCTCCAAGAGAAGATACTTAACAAAAGAAAACAACTAACGTAATTATTAACAACTCTATCACCCAATTCAAATTTCCCGCTTGTCACTGAAGATCAGGTACTGTCTACCATTGCCGTGCTGAAAAATTCGAATTGTATTGGAGATAGTTTCCCTGCTAGATTAGTCAAATTATGTGCACCTATTTTATCTCCCACAATCACTAAATTTGTCAATGCGTCACTCTCCACCAACTGTTTCCCCCCTAGTATCAAAGCAGCTTGGGTAACCCCCTTCCTCAAAAAGCCGTCCTTGGACCACTACATTCCCACTAACTAACGCCCATCACTATGGTCCATTTTTTACTAAAAATACTGGACAAAATTGCCTACTCACAAATACAAGATTACTTGGAAAGCCACCATTTACTTGGAGCCAAACAACTTGGTTTCAGAGCCGAGCATAGCATTGAAACAGCCCTCTTAGATCTGAAGATCCAGATGGGCAAAATACAAGACTCTGGGAATATGGCTATCTTCCTCCTCTTAGATTTATCAGTGGCTTTCGATTTGGTGGACCATGACAAACTGTGTACTACATTATCTGAAAATGTCTACTTCTCCCTTGATGCCACCCACTGGATTAAGTCCTTTTTATCGTATCGAACATCTAGAGTCACCATTGGAAAAGATGCTGCTGACCCTATTCCAGTTCCCCTAGGTGTGCCTCAAGGTTCCTGCCTCTCCCCTACCCTTTAAAATGCCTACACAAAACTCATCTTCTCAGCCCTTAATTCCCTTGGTGTCATCTATACCAACTTTGCGGATGATACCCAAATATTGATCCCTATCAAGCAAGATTTGACCACTATTAATGAAATCTGTGCGATTATTCAAAACTGGATGGCACTTAATAGCCTCTGCTTAAATGATGATAAAACAGAGATACACATCATTGGCTCCCCGCCCTCCTGAAATCTTTGCTCTCTGATTATTCCTCCATCATCAATCGACTGGAGGTCTATCCCAGTCCTCAAACAGGTAACAACTCTGGGCATCCCTCTAGACGCTAACCTATCCATGGTATAAACAAATCAATGCCCTTTCATCCTCTACGGCCTATACTTCCAAACTGATTTCACTTAGCCGTAAATTCCTCACCCCACAAAACTCTCACCCTTGCCAGAGCTCTCATTTGTATCAAAGCTAGACTATTGCAACATTCTTTCACTAGGCTGTACTAATACAAATCTGGCCAAATTACAACTATTGCAGAACAAAGCCCTTCAAGCAGCTTTTGGCATTAAACGAAATTAACATATCTCCAATACCAGATAAGAAGCACACCGGCTCCTCATACGTGCTAGAATCATATTTAAGGCCCTGATTGTTCCCAGATTCAATAGTAGCAGGGAAGGTGGGTCGAGTTTCCCTGTAGTATCTCCACAGCTCTGGAATCCCCCCCTCATATTAGAAATTAATCATCCCACCAGCGATTCAAAAAACGGATTAAGACATGGCTATTTGACCAATACAACTAGACCCCATTTCACACAAGCACAGTGTACCTTACCGAGTGCACTCTCTTATCACCTCTTATGGCTGAAATGTACAACCATTTTTGCAATGTCATGTAACTTGCTTTCTCTCCTCTATGTAACTGCTTGCATGTGTCCTGTAATTAATCAAATCTCAAAAGTAACCTACACTGTGGTACCTCTGGGTTTGGGCGTATAACAAATATCAAAATAAAATAAAATAAACAAATACGGTCACAAGATGCACACTTGACAGCCACAGAGACAACCAAGTCTCTGCAGCGCAGTGACGGCATTTAAGATGTGCCCTCATATCAAAACTACGATGATAATAAGTAATCCATGATGGTAGCAGGGTAAACTCTAAAATAAAGCTATGCCTGACTTTAGGCATGGTGCATGGCACGATTTATGATCATGGCCACCACAAAACCCCAATGGATATCGCTCATGTGTCAGCTCCTTCGAGTCAGCTCTGCTTTGGAGGGTGATGTGTATTCTTATCAGCTGGGTGGATACTGCCAAATGGCAGGGCAGGAAGCTGGAGGACCGGACCTCTTCTTGGATCTCTTTGTGAGGGCAGGTAACACCCTCCCTCAGAGACAGTCGCACAGCAGGCAGCTGTCCTGGGCCCATGCCTGAAGAAGCACACCCATTGTAAAGGAATGGCCTCACACTAGGGTGCTGCATCTCTAAGGACCTTTTTTCATAGTGGGAAGGCAAAGGGGTGGGATTATAGTAGGCAGGAGGGCTCTGGTCAATGGAAGGAGACTTCCATCATTTTGTCTTTCTCTGTCTCTTTTTCTCTTTCCTGTCCCCTTCGCTTCCTCTGGAGCAGGGCACTTTGGGTGTGACATCAGAAGGGTAAAGTCCACTCCGTTCAAGAACAGGGATTGGACCACTAAGGCAGGCTTGCTTTAGTCCAATCACCTGGGGACTTTTGCCTTTAAAAGAAGTGGTCTCCACCCCTTCTTCAGATCCTCTCAAGACACTCAAATGATTCGCTCTGAAGCACCTGAGAAGAACTAACTGGACCCCCTTTGGGAATGTTGCACTTTTCAAAGCTGTCACCTTGGGGTGAAGAAAGAGCCATCCAAGGCAGAGGAGAGCTCTACCCCCTACCCACTCCACGGGCTCATTGTGGGTGTTCTCTGCTGTGTACAAGGACCTGCCACTCTGCACTGGAATCTCCAACAGTTGGGAGAGCAGACCCTGAATGGAACATTCCTTCCTCAAACCCCTCTGAGTGGGCCTCAGAGCAGTCAGAGGACTAGACCAGCTGAAGCTTCTTGTTCTGCCAAATCAAACCGGTTGCTCTGTGTTCACCACAACTTGAGCAAGAGGGAAGATACTGGCACTGGCTTTTGCGCTTCTCCACCAATCTGAACTATGGCTGGCACTTCGAACCAGCTCAAGGTTGCATCATGCCCAAGCTGAGGCTGTGACTTGCTAGGCCCGAATTCAATGCTGGATACCGGGACCCGATCCAAAAGGCCAGAGGTCACAAGCCGACTCTGGCCAGGGGTTACAACCTCAACCTAGATAGCCCTTGAATGGCCACCTCACTGACCCGCACATCTACACCCCCAAGATCACCATTTCGACAACCGGTGCCCGCTGACTCGAAGCGCTGGAGCATCACACATCGGCCCCTGCCAGCAGCTAAAGCCGGTCTCGGCATGGGCTAACTGTGAAGAGATCATTGGACCCACCCCAGCGTGCATCACTGAAAGCCCATCTTCGACCACACAGAGCGACCGCATTTGTCCCTACTCAACGCCCGCTTGCCACTTGGGCCCCCACAATCCAACATGCCGAACTAAGCTTGATCCACGTGCATCAACGTTTGACACAGTCATCCCATCAAAGAACCGAACAAAGTACTTCTCACCACAAAATGGCCCCTCGGTCCACTGGTGCCCTAGAGTCTGGTTAGGCCAACTCAGCACCTTCTTTTACCAAGACATATCCTTGCTGTGGTTGATATTTGCATATCAATCATGTACTTATGCTCAGAGTTCAACCAATACCTTGCACTCCTTGCTCACATCATCGCCGGTCTCTGCACCAACCTTCAGTGTTATGCGTATGACACCCAGGTCCTTTTCAGGCTACCCTCGGCCACCTCCTCTCCCTCCTTCATCTCTGACTGTCTGTCTGCTATACAGGAGTGGTGTGCCACCAATGACCTCTGCTTAATGCCAATAAAACTGAGATTCTCCTTATCGGCACACCCACTCCCTCCTTCCCTGCAGCTCTCTGGCCCGCCTCTCTTGGCCCTCTTCCTGCTCCCACCTGCAAGGATATAAACCTTGGGGTCATCTTCGACTCCACACTCTCCTTCTCTCCTCACATCTCTGACATCTCCAAGAAGTCACATTTCCAGCTGCAACTCTTGAGAGGTATTGTCCCTTTCCTCACCTTCCCCCAGAGGCTCACTGTCTCCAGAGCTCTGGTTCTCTCTAGGCTGGACTATTGCAACAGCCTCTTTCTAAATCTGCCTGCTTCTACTCTCCGCCCTCTGCAACTTATCCAGAACAGGACTGCAGGACTTGTCCTTGGCCTCAAGCCCAGGGATCGTATCTCCCCAGGACTAAAATCTCTGCACAGGCTCCCAGTGGCGGCGAGGATTAAGTTCAAAACCCTCTGCATTGTCCACAAGGCCTTCTGGGGCCTGGGGCCTCTTTACCTTCAACTCTCTGTTCCTAAATATCTTCCTTCTTGAGCCCTTCGCTCATCCGCCTCCAACTCCCTCAGGGTCAGTCGCTTCTCCAAGCAACGAGTTGGTGGTAGATCTCTTTCCTCGGCTGGTGCATCCCTCTTGAACAGCCTCCCCGCCTTACTCAAACTTGAGGAGAACCATCTCCGGTTCCGAAAACACCTCAAAACCTTTCTCTTTGCTTCAGCCTTCTCTCCTCCTCTCCTCTGCTAACCTCTTAGCTGTAACTGGAACTGAATTGGCTACCTGGACACCCTCTGATCTCTGGTCCAGGTCCTCCCACGCCAGCGTCTCCCACCTGCACTGCCCTCCTGGCAACCCCCGCTCTTTGGGGACTGTTTCTGTATCCCCACAGTCCCCCTCCCAGCCCGTGACACCTGTTGTCCACACTTATCCATGCACTTGCCACATGCCGTCAGCTACTTACTTATTGTTATCATCTTTGCCATGTACTGCACTTATTGTTATCATCCTTGCCATGTACTGCGCTGTCCCTGCCCCCTTCCCACGCACTTGCGCAATCTGAATGACCCTTGGCCTAGTAGGATCGTTGTCCATCCTCCCTTTGTTCCCCTCCCTTGCCTCGTCACGCCTTGAAACACTTGCATATAGGCACGTTATAAATGCCATATCATAACCTATGATATCATATCAGAGGGCTACTTTCTTCAGTCTGTTGCTACCTCCCTTTTCTTGCACAGGGGTGGTGCTTTGAACAGTGTTTTCTATTTCGTTCTATTGCAGATGGTGCGTTCAATTAAAATTTATATTTTTTTATAGAACCTTGATTGGACCTTTCCTTTATTTTGGACTGTGTTAATGTATTGTTTTGGTCACTACTGGATCACATTCACATCCCTCTTAAGAGCAAAGCCTTCCCCCTGGCCCAAGTTACCACAAAAGGCAAAGGAGGTACATCTCTTAACTGTACCTGTTTTACATTTATCACTGTGTTGGGTTTTGGTTGGTAGAAGTGTGAGGGCTGAGTGGGCCATTTTACCCCTACTCATCCTTTACCACCTGCGCAGCAGAATCCAATTCATCAAACAACTTTGTATGGATTTTTTCCAGGGAGCCTCGCTAGGTTTGTATCCTCTCAGATTTTCTGATAGACTTGAGCAAAACCATCTCAGCTCCGGAAGCACCTCAAGACCTTCCTCTTCGCTTCTGCCTTTGCCCCTCCTCACCCCTGCTGATCTGTTGTACTCTCTCGGCATCGTGAACCTAGCCACTCTCTGTTTTCTGGCCCAGGTACCTGCTCACCCTGCCTCCCTCCTGCACTGCCTCCAGGCCACCCCTAGCACTGGGATCTGTATCTGTACCCATACAGCCCCCCATTTTTCTTCTGCTCTTATCAGATATATCATATCTGACTAACCATGCACTTGCCACTTGCTGGCTGCACTACCACTTTTCACTGCCTTTATTTATCTATTTATTTATTTATTTATTTATTTATTTATTTATTTATTCCATGTATTATTTATTCTGTTCTCTCCTCTGTTCCGCACTTTCCACTTCTCCCCCTTCCACACACTTTGCCCCTTTTCCCTTTTCCATGCACTTGCGTGTTCTTAATGTCACCGGGCCTAGTAAGATCGTTGTTTTTGTTCTCCCTGGATCCCCTCCCTTTGCTTGGTCGCGCTCTGAAACACTTGTGTATGAGCGCGATATAAATAAGATATCATATCATATCATATGATATGATATGGTATCCATGTCACACTGACCAACACTGGTCCTGCTACTTCAGATCCCAAGCGTGCACGCCATGACCACATATTACCACTTGTGTAGTATGAAAACAACAGAAACTGACACCAACCAGGTGGACTCCTCATGGATGTCCCTTGCCGTTAGAAATGTGGGGTCGCTTGGGGAAAACATTCAGGATGACATCCTTGTGGAGCGCCAACATTTAGAGTTGTTCAAGCAAAATGTCAACAACTCAGTAAACCACAACAGAAAATTCCAGGATGATGAAGCAAAGCAGCAGTGTAAGGCTTCAGGTTGCACATTAAAAACTGCACTTTTTGTAATACATTACATTAATATTATAATACTGCGAGATAGTGTGCTTTGCGAAATAATTCGAGAACCAATATGGGTTATTAATGATACATCCATTGTGTTCTAGATGTATGAACATAACTGCACCGGTATCCGGTCATTGCATCGAATCCAAAGCATCGACAGACCATACCATTGAAAAAAATGCATCAGAAAAAAACCTACTGAATGCATTTTTTTTAAATGGTAAAGGGTTTAGTTTAGTAAAAATGTGTTTTAATGTTTTAAAAAAGGGGACAGGGGAACCCCACCATTTACATTTAAAAAGAAAATACATTCAATGGTTTTTTTAGATGCTTTTTCTGTCAATGGTATGGTTGTCGATGGTTTGGCTGTCAATGGAATCACTAGGAACCAACTGCACCTTGTGTCTTGTAATCATACTTTTACATGCGCACGGCGCACAGAACACTTCAGAGTGATGTTTTAATGTAATTGTTGTGAAAGAATACATGTAATATGCTGACCAACTTTTGTGACTTCAGTTTTCAGACAATGGCCTCGTTGTCTTCCAGTCCTTTGAAATAAATGCAAAGTACCTGTATCCTAACCCATTCAAAAATGGCTTCACGGGAGATGAGGGCGCAGCTATGCTGGCAGTCTTCTGGGACGACGCAGACCTCACGCTGGGAGATGGATCGCTTTGGTACAAGGTACGTGCACGCAGTTTGCATGAGGGTGATACACGAAATGAAGACGCATGCACACATGCCTTTGCGTATGTAGTTTGGGTGCGCAAGCAACGTGTGTGTGTCTGTGTGTGTGTGTATGTAATGGGAGTGGTAAGCATGTGTCATTCTTCATTAGAGGGGACTGGGTCAGGGATCGAAATTAAGACGGGATAACCAGGAGCTAAAAGCACCTCCTGGGTATCCCGCGTTAACCAGTGGCCAGGAGCTACTTCTGGGCAATGGTGGACTGGGAACCAAAAGATGCCCTGGAAATAGCTTTCAAAGTGGCCCCATATTACACATTTTCTGCAAGCCCAACCTATGAGAACATTTGGAAATCCCACACAAAAGAGGCCCAAGGTGCAGAGGCCTACTAGGAAACTCCATAGGCCAGTCCATCCCAGCTTCTGGGGAACGTGGAGCTAAAAAATAAAACATTTCAAATCTGATTTCTCTATAAAATGCAAACATATCCTTTTGTCCATTATTCAGGACCCCTTATTCTTTAAATGACGCATATATCTGCCCTAATGTTTTCTTATAGATTGTCCCAAATGCACAGAGTTAAATTCACATAGGGGTGTTTGTTCAGCATCAGTTGCTTGGGTAGTCAAATGTAGCTCCTGGTAGCTGTAGCTTCCAGCTCTCCCCAATTTCGAGGGTTAAACTTCTTCTGCGACTCTCTGCTTTCTGTCTGGCCTGTCATGCCGCAGGAGCAGAGCAAAGTGCAAAACGTATTTTTGTCTTTTCAGACCCCTGTCTGCATTAAAGTGCAAGGAATGAAATCCCTCACGCCCAGACATTTTTACATTTGCACACCTGAAATAATGGTGATGCTATAAAAATGCACTACAAATTACGCTCATTTGGTCTTTTCCTAACCAGACTATTTGGAAACTCCCCGTAATTTCAGCTGCAATTGGAGGACATCTTCAGATTCACCCCAACATGTAACCTTCAGTATTCTCTCACCTCACATCCTTCTAGCGGTGCCCTTAATAGTCTAGCCTTTTAATGGCACCAATATGATTATATCCTGTTATTATAAGCAGTGCTTGTTGCACTCTGATCCGTCCCTGTAATAGGGTGAGGCTACATAAAACCCATTACATATGTAGCCCTGGTGTTATTTAGGCCCTGCCCCACTGGCTTGGCCATCACCACTAAGCCAGGGTGGGAGCACTCAATGCCCCCTGCCCCACAGTCTAACTGCAAAGGAAGAGAGCGTAAGGCAACCTGCACAACAAAAGAAGTCACGGAAACCAGGAGATGGGGCACATCCTGAGTTCCCTGATGAAAATAGGCAACAACACATGGGGGTCGGGTTGGGTTCAACCCTTGAGGGAGATAATATTAAAAAAACTGATGCCCTACTCAATACAATGTCCGCCCCATCCTCGATACCACTCTCACTCTCACAAGGGATAACTCCTCGGGCAACCCCTTGACTTGGTGGGCCTAGGGCAGGCCCCAAAACTCCTATTCCTTGGGCTCCCAACAATACCACTGTTAACACTTTACAAAATGTAAAGACATTCCCTTCAACCTATTAATGGCAGCTGCTGTCTGATCTGATTGTCTTCTGTCCAAAAGAGGTAACAGTCGAGTTCTTATTTATTTATTTGTTTTTAGTTCTTAAATGAACTTTTACAAATACATATAATGTATTTAATACATTTAAACCCCAGTGGTAAAGTGGTAAAGTGCAATTGAACAATACAATATTGTGCAATTCTATGCGGTTGCAATAACAACAATGATTCCAATAAAATAGAAATAGATGGATAATAATACAAGTAATTAAAATGGGGTAAAATAATACCAGAGAAAATAACATCACTATCATTATGTCACACAGTCATTTAGTTCCAATTAAATTCCATTTAGGATCCGTATCATATTGGATCAATCATTTAATTTAATGTCATTCTTTTCATTTCATGATGGTAATTCGTTGATTAATTTCCATTTCACTATACACTAGACCATGTTTGATTATGTTAGGAGATAGATTCCACTGCCAAGATACATTTCCGGCCTAAGGCCATGTCTATCGCCATGAGCAATTTGGCATTAGTTAGGAAGATACGATTTGATCTGTAACCATAGTCCAAACAATGCTCTATGGACCTCGCCTGAGTCCGTATTCCGGCAATAGTGCCAAAACTGTTCTGTTGTAATAGCATCATACTGACTAAAAAACTGTCCCAGCATGCACATATAGTTTGATCCCAATTTCGCACACTGTGTGAAGAAATGGCGGGGGTATCCAATTTAGACTAGCCTTTACATATGCGGCAGATTCTCATCACTCTTGGGATTCTTAAGTAAGCTTTTGAGGAAGTTGCTTTACTATCAATCGTAGTATAAAGTTACAAACGCGTATACTGGGGCATTTTAATAGGTAGCGCTGGGTTTGCGTTATGCGTGACCCCCATCATATATGTATAATTGTTCAGTGTTTCCAGATGGTTGCAGTTGCCTATCCAATCATGGGAGGCAATTTTCCAATTATATATGGTTTTCAACGTGGTAAAATGTGTGCCGCATTCAAAATCAGGCTTCCAATCAATGGAAAGGAAACACTCATCATTGAGTGTTTGGTAGTCACAGTTTCTGCTTTTGTTACAACAGGTAATTTCCGAACACTGACCCAGTATTCCTAATTAAGGCATTTAGGTTTGGTTCGTGATTTTATATACAGAAGGAGTCTGCGAATCATTACCTGAGATCAGTCTCAACTCAAGCGTCAAATAGGCCATAGGTGTAGACGCGGTTAGGCCTAGTATATGCCTCCTGAAGGACCCTTCCAGGACATCTAGCCTATCAAGATCACCCATAGTTAGTGCCTCCAGGCCACATAAAATGCTTTGAACAAAACTCTGTTTATAAAGTTTGACAGTGCCTTCAATTGAGAACCCTGCTGTACGTTTGGTGAACTGGCCAATAGCATACGTCAGCTGTCAGGCTTTGCACTTTTTTTGTTCAATGATATTATCGTAATAACCTGTGGGTGACAGCTCCACACCCAAATAGGTGTAGGTCTGTCTCCAGTTTTACCGGCGTAGTTTTCCTCCAGAGATTACCATCATTTGGGCCTTCTTCATGTTGATGGCAAGATCATTTTTGTGCAGGTATTCGATCAGGGCCTTAAATTTACCCCTATCACCAGCTATTGTGCGGTTCATGTTTTTTCTATGCCTGTAACACTCAATTTTTCCAGGGCCCAGTTACCTCAGGGTTCAGTGCGCGATACAAAAAATAAACAAATACAAATACAAATCAGGACCAGGTCGTCAGCATCCAAGATGCTGGATATACGGGTATCTCCAATCCTGATCGAACAGCCCCTCCTCGAGGTTACAGCTTGTGGAAGGTCTGATAAGAAGAAGTTAAACAACAGGGGGGCCAAGTTACAACCTTGCTTGACCCCCATGTTGATATTCATCCGAGATGTTCATGTACTGGCATCATCTAGTCTAACTTGTGCTCCTGTGTTTGTATGTAATGTGACCTGGAAGGATAAGATCCAACCAGGGCACCGCAGGGTTATCAATTTTTGCCACAGCAAGGCCCGGTTGACTGAATCGAAGGGCGCGCTGAAGTCTACAAATATAAGATATAACACTGAGTTTCACTTCACTGCATCCTCCTGCATAGGTTTATCAATAAGCCTGATGTTGTGCGTAGTACTGGACCCTGGTCTCAAGCCAATCTGTGTCGGATGCAGGATGTTACAACTCGTGACCCAGTTTTGCAGTGCGGTCAGGACAAAGGTGGTAAATAGCTTCCCCGTCACATCCAAGTGAGAGAGGAGCCTATAGTTTTCTGGCCTCTCTCTTTCCCATCTCTTGTAGACAGGGAGGACAATTGCCTGATGCCATGTATCAGGCTCCGTACCATCACTACAGACTGCTATACAGCATCTCCAGGAATTTGGACCAAACAGCAGGGTTTCCTTTTAGGACTGAATTCGACAAACCATTTGGCCCACGGTCTCTCAAGCCCTTAAATTTAACACTAGCTATATGTATTTCCTCCACACTCATTTTCAGTGGACAATGAGCACCCCCTTTTTGTACCCTCCAGCCTATGGACGGTTGATCAAATTTGGCCCTGAGGAAGTCTACCCATTTATCCACAGGAATAGGGTTAATGGTTTGTCGTTTAGAGTCCTCCTTGGCTGTTGCCAGGAGCTGCCAGATATGTCGGGAATCCCTGCTACATAGTGTTGGCAAACATCTTTTGCCACTGCATGGTTGTCTCTGAGTGCCTTTATCAGGTAAGCCAGTTCCTGTAAGTGGTTTTTTAATCCTCTGTAGGCTAGCATCCACCTCTCCCTGTTTGCCCCCTATGTTTTTGTCTGCCCGTATGTTACTTCGCAACTGTCTTTTTGCATCTCTAATTTCAATGTCGAACGCTCGACCAGGTTTGGCATTGGTGTTTACATGTTTAGTGGGAAGAATGCCAGCTTCCGACGCAAGGACCTGCAGCTGCTCGCCCATCGTTTCAACATTGGTGGACCCAAAGGTCTGGTACTCATGCTTTATAAGACCATAGGCCCCACTAAATGCCTTATTCCTGGGGGTCCAGCCTAGTCTATTCCCTGCTGGGTTTACTTCTAGCCATCCACCGCCTGCCAAATGCTCATACAGATCCAAACACAGTTTATGTTTCAACAGAGAACGGTCACTGAAATCTGATCTCCGTATGTCAAAAGATTTAACTCTTTCCGCACAGGTGTTACTAGCAGAAAAGTAATCCACGGTGGAAGATGTTTTATGCATCTGCCAGGTACACTGTCCAGGTTTATCGCTGTATGTACAGCCATTTAACATTGTTAGACCCCATTGTTTTTAAAGGGACACCCATTTTTTCCCCTTGGCATTTCCGCGTTTTTTTAACCATGATACTGACGGGATCTACATATCTGTAGGCGTTCCCACTGTCAGTGTCCCTGCAACCGGCATTCAGGTCACCACCCAAGAGTTCAAACTCATGGCCTACGGCCATTAGCCATCTTGCACACATAGCATCAATACTTTCCTGAATGTCGTCTAAGACCAACATAGTCAGGAGCACCTATATATTAATCAACAGCATAGACTCCCCCCCACCAGTCAGACATATCTCAACTGCTAGTACATTTGGGGTATTCATTATGTCTTTTACATTCTCTACTGGGAGTTTCTGCTTGATCCCAATTAACAGGCCACCAGATGGGCGACCAATTTGCCCTTTTTTTGCCAATGACTGGAACAACACATAGCCCTCAAGGTATATTGATTTTGTTAGCCACGTCTCCTGCAAGAATATTATGTCACATTCCTGCAGAGTTGAGATGGATCCCTTAGTGCACATGAAGTGGCTGTGGCCACGTTTTTTCCAGGAGGCAATCTTCATCAATCAATCTTATTGAGCCAGATGTCTTAACAAGAACTTCCTGAACCACTCCCACCCGATTGCATCTTCAGCCTGATGGGGTATGATGTCAGCCAGGCCCGGGGCACCTGATAATGTTAGTATTGCTGCTCTCCTTGCCAACTGGGTGGCGGCTAGGACTGCTGCTTTTTCTTTAAGACCAATATGTTAAGGTCAGTCAACGTCATATCCTGCTTTCCAGTGCTTTAAGTGGGGTAAGAAATTGAGGGAGGGCCCTCGTTTGGGGGCGTGGCTTCCATTGTGGGCGTGGCCTAAACGTGCACAAATCATAGTAAGGTGCGCAAACAAATATATAAATGTCTTTGAGCATTTATATATTTGTATGCGTACTACTATGGTTTGTGTATTTTTCAAGCCTTCTTTCATAAACATAGCAATGTTACATATCTCTGTTTATAAAAGGTGGTTTGAAAGTGCACAAACCATAGTAAGTTACGCACACGTGTGTGCTTACCTTACTATGGTTTGTGTACTTTTCAAGCTACCTTTTTTAAAACAGACACTTGTAACATGTTTCTATGTTTATAAAAGATGGCTTGCAACGTACACAATTTAAGCCATCTTTTATAAAGCTTTGAGGACGGAAAAACCCAAGGTGGCTTTGTCCGTCGACAAAGCTTTATAAAAGATGCCTTGAATTGTGTACGTTTCAAGCCGTCTGTTATAAACATAGAAATATTTCTACGTTTCTAAAAGATGTCTTGAAACGTAGACAATTCAAGGCATCTTTTATAAAGCTTTGCCTACGGAGAAAGGCGCCTCGGGCTCTGTGATCTCTATCACAGAGCCCGAGGCGTCTTTCACCCTCTGTGAACCCGCGGGCTCCGTGATCTAATCTGCATGTTAGATCATGGAGCCCGCGGGTTCACTGAGGGTCAGTGACCTGGCGAATGCAAACAAAGGGACTAACTTCTTCTGATCACCCCTCAGATGAGGGGTCATCAGAGGAAGTTACAGTGACTGACGGAAGTGCCAGCCAGTCACAGCGTTACTGCGACTGGCTGGCACTTCTGTCAGCTCCCTAACGTTAAACTGGCGGGCCCATCTGCCGTTGCGGCTGCGGTGGGATAATGCGTCCAGCCATGGCGTGGTGGGACCCGGGGGCCCCGGCAGGGCCCCGGCTCAGCCCCACTTTTTGGAGACTGCCGGGGCCCGACCTCGGCAGGCCCCGGCCCACTTAAAGCACTGCTGCTTTCTCTATTTCTCCCTGATAATGTCTTACCAATGAGGAGACCTCAGGGGTAACACAATGAACCCACACAAAATTGCCCCCCCTCAGAATGAACAGGTTCAACAAAACTAAAGTCCGACGATGACAGAACACGCAGGGACAAAACTCTTACTCTTTAACAGACATAGACCACATCCGATCTGTTCACACGTTTTTCCGAGAAGGTTTGTGGGCCTCGGGCAAGGTTGAATATCTTTGGGTCAAGGGCAACAGGTGGATTTAACAGTGTGTCAGGCTTCAGTGATGACAAACCCACAGTTGATACTACTTGTCTTATTTAGCCAGGCTTTGTCTGAGCCAGCAGGTTTCCCACTTGCGGACCCTCCCATACCGATGCTAGGCAGGCAACCAGGGCCAAAGGTGTGGAGGTGATATCATTTCCTAGGTCTTGTACTCAGGCCGGTACTGCTTCACCAATTAACCAGCATGTCAGTGTTGAAGCAGATTTTTGTTGCTGGTTTTTCCAGGCAGCCTTCTTTTTATCCTTCTTGCTTTTGGGCTGGTTAAGCGAGATAACAGTAGAGTGTAATCGGTCGGGGGAAGGATGCACAACTCCACTAGATGGCTCAATGGCTTTGTTTGCCTGCTGCCTAATCTTTGCCCGCTTTGCCAGGCACCTTAATTTTCTGGTCATGTACAAGGTGGTATCAGTATTTGAGTCACTAGTCAGACTTATTACAAGGGTGGGCTATTAGTCCCTGCCTTTCCAACCAACAGATCCATGTTTTCATTATGTTCCACAGTCAAATTTGGGGCCACAGCTAGCCCCTTCTGGCCAATCAGGGCTGAAAGTCTCTCATCCAAAGAGGCAGTGAGCCTGCCCAGTTTTAGAGTTTCAGCCAATGAAAGCCCACACAGTTTTAGAAGGATTTTTATGGCACAGTGCAGGACCCCAATAGATGTATTTCTGGGCTCATTTTGGTCAGCAAAACTATTGTTTTGTGTGGCACGTTGGCTTTCATCAGTCCTTGTTGTGTTGTGGAACAGGTTCGGAGATGCTGATTGCTGCTGGGATGGTGCCGTGCACACGGGGGGGGGGTGTTGTGCACTACTGCAGCCATAACCACCTGCTTAGTTACTGAGCTGGCTGGCTCAGCTGATGGCTCCAGGTGTGCACTACTAGCCCCCATGGCACTTTGCGAGGTTTAACATAAGCCCAGCAGGGAATTGTTATCAATATCACTCTAGTCTGATTTAGAGTTACACTTGATGTTTCAGCTGCCATACTTCATCTTTTTCCCCCCTGGTTTGCTTTATCACCCTTGGTGGTGCAAAAATAGTTAGGTATTTTACCCCGGCCAGGCGGGGAAGTAGAAGTGGGCCCAACCGCCCCCCGCAGGTCCCAACCTCAGGTACCAAGGGGGAGTGGGGCTTTATTGTGTCTCTGCTCTAGTCGCTATTGCTTGTTCCTGCTTTACAATAGGGTTTGCTAGTATGGGTTTTAGGGTTTCTGGATATTGGCATTGCCTTTCCAGGCATATTTATCCCTCACGTGTATTCGTATAACAGCCCAGAGGGAGACACTGATGAGGTGTAGGGCTTCTGTTAATAGGAACTAGAGACGTGGACACAGGTCAGGGTTTAATACAGATAACGTGATGCCAGCAGAATATAATCTCAGCCACACTATATATATTTCAATAATCTCCCCCTCAGTCAATGAGATGTGCGACGCCCGGGCTTAAGTAATGCTCACACACAGCTGGCATATGTGCAGAGCTCTGCGGGCACCAGAGGAGCATGGAGGGAGAAGTTCCAGCGGTGAAGGAGACTGACTGATCCATGGTGGTGGAAAGGGGCCGTTAGGTGACCTCCGCCTCAAGCAAGTCACAAGTGGGTATTAGTGCTGGTATGACCATGGCTCACTAGGCAAGCCTGACCCAGATACCCCGAATCCACGAACTGCAAACTGCTTCACACACAGCCGGCACACCATGCGCGCTCCGCACAGGCTCAGTGTTTTTAAAGAAAGTATCAGCCACCAAACGATTGTCACTGTAGAAAGACTCCTAACACCGAGTGTACTCTGCAAACCGTGCAAACTGCTGCACACACAGCATGCACAGCGCGCGCTCCGCACAGGTTCAGGCTTTTTAAAGAAAGTATCAGCCCCCAGAGCCCACAAACACAGTCATGTTCTATGCACATTCATATTGCACAGTACCTCCTTGTCCATTGAGGTAGGCACTGCATCCAGCCTGGTTGATTCTGCCCACCCACTCTAGTGTGGGTAGTGGCCACAAGTCGGCGTTTATTGAGGTTGTTCCTTGGCAGGGCAGCTATTAGTTCACAGGGCTAGATCACCCCATTTCCTCTGTAGCAGTGCACTCTTGGTTAATTTCCTCTATCGCAGTGGGTGCACTGAGGCAGGCGCTATTCATTGGCCGGGACTTGCAAGCGAATCAGCAGTCATTCCCCACCGACCGGGACTGGAATGCTGACTAAACCGCCACACTCCCCTAGTGCTCCCTGGCCACACTGAACCCATCGGCAGGGGACTCCACGTGCCCGCTTTGCCGATAGGTCCACTCCTTCTCGTTTCTGCCTGTCCTGTATGGCCCTGGGTTAGGTGAAGGTCTCACAGTCCATCCTGCTGGTGCAGGCTGCCCTGCACATGCAATCCAAGTTGGCAGGGCCCCTCCGTCTGGTCCCGGGGCAGGCTGGTTTATCCACAATGGCTGCTTCCATAGTTTCTCCGGGTGGTACATGCAGCCTGGGGCTTAGAGAGATTTCTTCCTGGCCCTCTCTGTCTACTCTCGGGGCAGGCCACACAGCATCGATGCCGCTCCCACCTTCTCCCTGGGCCGCCTTTTGCAGGCTGGGCACAGTTTTTCACTCTGGGCCCTTCACGACTGGACCGGGTAGGTCCACACACTGCCAGTCCACCGTTCCCATTCCTTGGCCGCTCAAAGCTACAACCCCACGAGGGAGTGTCAACACAGCCTCTCTTTCCTCTGCCTCCTTCAACCATGTGAAGCGGTTGTTTCCCAACCTCCCTTTTTCCTATGGAGTCTTTGCGGTAGGGAAGTCCACAGTTTCTGGCAGGGCAAGCCTTCCCATTGTCCTGTCCCTGAAGATTCTAGTTGTTCCCCACAGAAGGGAATCCTTGGTAAAGTCAGGTAAGTGCAGTAAAAAGCACATACACACCCATAAAGACATTTTAAACATCCCTCTATTATGTCTGTTTTCATTTCTATTACTGACCTCACTTATTTCCTAAAGATGTTATTATACTAATAACTGTGTTTACATGTAACCCCCAACCTAACCGGGTCCGATTTGGGCTGGAGGCTGCACATACATATTCAACAACCTCCCTTTATGAACTCATGATGACACTCTGCCTCAAACACATTATCATGTTATGTTATGTTATGTTATGTTGATTTATACCATGCGCGACTACCACCCAAGGACATTGTCCTTGTGCGGAATTACGGGCATACTCTTACCCACTCCCTTAATATCTAACTACGGATGCTTTGTGGTTTTAGAAAAATGAGTGAAACTAAATTCGGAGCAGGTGAGTAAAGCACTTCTGTGGTTTGTGCAATTAACGAAGGCGCCCAGATTCATGTGGGGGGCCACGGTCCATCTATGATCAAGGCAGAATTGTGCAGCATAGTTAAATGCCACATATTGAACCTTGGGAGTAAATGCCATCTACAATTACAGAACTTTACTTGCTGCTTGTGACAGACAATCTTCAATAATAATAACAATAATTTTAACAGGTTTTCAGCTCCACCTACAAGCAGAAACTATTGCATTGGAGTACAGCTATGGAGAAATGCCATATGAGGAGGGACAGAAAGCTTGTAGGTGTTGTTTGGTTTTTTACCCACCCGTTGCTTCCATGTCCATATTAATCCCTATGACCATTGCAACCCACTTCCTCACCCTCCTCGTCCACAGCACATCCTCCTTTGAGCTACCCTTTTCAAGCCTTACCATCAAACTTTGTACTCAAAGTGCCTGCCAGTGTAACTTCAAAGCAGTCTTCTGAGAATGAATGACTTAATTGGAGCTGTAAACATGCTAATGAGGTAATAGAGAATGTCTTAACCAGGTCTGCCTTCAGCCACTCGATTTATAAGCGCTATGAGTGTCCTTCATTGAAGTCTTTCTAAAAACAAGCATTGGCAAAGAAAACAGTTTTGGCTTGTGTACAGTATTAGAGATGTTTCAGTCACTGCTGATATATGTACAGGTATTCACACCATTTTGCAGCTGCTACCATTGATGGACAGTTAATACTACAACAGTCCCTGGCAAATGCGTTTTCCACGCCTACACAAAAGCTAAAACTGTTGGCATTGCAATGCTTGTCATACAGTGTTTCCTACCAAGTTCCGCCCTCTTTTAAGCATTGCGACAACAGCTTTGATTATTACCCAATTTATTGGAACTCTATCGACCTTGAAAGACTGAAGGGCTGCATTTGTACTGCAGAGACTAGACCATGCAAAGTGATGGCTTGCCGCATGTCAGCGTTGAGCTCCTAACACGTGAGCTATTCACCATTAACACACACATACCTGATGTGTAAAGATCCAGCTTGAATGTGTAACTTGATGCACAACCATCTACCGATGTCATATCTGCTCTCTGGAAATATGTCTTCTAATTATTCCAAGGAATATGTGTTAGCAAGTAAGAAGAACATTGTGCAGTTGCTCATCCAGTTTTGGAAATCCCTTCCAATTGACCCTGGTGATTCCTCACACTCCTTTCAACTCATCTCTAGTATTGCAGAACACAACGCACCCTGAAGTAGAGGCATTGTTTCAATATAACACATTTAATCGCTAATTCCGGGCGGATCCCTCCTGTGATGTACTAATTAAGCCTCATAGAGGAAGGAGAGTTCATTATCACAGCATAATGACCCGCTCCCATGTTTTTGCATGAGACGAAGTCGAGGGCAATACGTTGAGAAAAGCACATTATACCAAGCGATAATGACACCCCTTGAGGTCTATAAGGCAATAAGCAGTAAAGTACACAAAACGTGTTAGCAAATTAGGGGTGGTCTCATTTTGCAATATTTAAATAGCTAAGTTGTATTCATATGGTGAGTATTTGAACTCTAAACTTGGTAGAACTGGAACAGTTTTAGGACGCGCTTGCTTTAGGTGCAATGTTAAAGTAGAGTTTTTTATTTGCAAAAAGTGAAAGCACTGTTCCACGTTTTAGCTTTCATTGTGTTATGTTAAATTACGTTGGAGTATCTTGTTGAAAGAAACGTAGCTCGGAAATTGCATTTCCGTTTCTTGAAGGCAGAGGAATGCTATATGTTGTTTCCATGGCTGACTCTGAAGTCAGAATGCTTGGAAAAGAGTCAATACAAGTAGTTATTGACTGCATTCTGAATATTCCGATTGGCTCAGAGGAGGTCAATGATGACGTCCATTTGCTAATAGCTGTTATTAAGCAACGAAAACCAACATTATTGGCAGAGGTGTGCCATATAAGAGCACTTTGCATTACATTACATTACTACCACCCAATCTAATGATACCCAGTTTCTGGCTACTGCTTGAAGAGCGCTTGGTGACTTCCAAATGCCACGTGGACTAGTTATATGCCCACCTACCTGAGAAATAACAATCTGAACTGGGGCTTGCAATGCTTACTTTATGGTGTTGTATCTTTGTCCTTTAAAAATGTTGATGTACAGACTTTTTCTTGCTCCATAACAATTCTATTGTCATGTTCAGTCGATACTTTGGTCCCTGTCTGTGAGCTTTTCCTCAATGGCCATCTTAGATTAGGGTCGTTCATGTTGACTTCAGAGAAATGCATTTGCAGTGAAGAGTTAGTTATTTGTGAGCACAGAATGCCAATGACTACCAGCTATTTCCCGGTCGTAGAGCTTGGCTACCTACCTTTGCATTTTTACCTTCGCCCCTTCAGGGCCCTGAGTCACAATGCAGGTTGCCAAATTCCTCGTCCCACTAAGCAGGAGGTCTGCTGTCCATTGCCAGCATGCACTTAGAAGACCCCAAAACGTTGCACTGCTGAGATGGTTTTCCCCTGCACTGTAATATTACATTTTCTGCCAGGCAAAAAAGGACATTTTCACTGCAATACACTACAGTTGTTCTGTAATGTGCTTCTTTCTTTTTTGTACTTGTGAGACTTTGTATACAGTTGTGAGAAGCATCTCTAGTTATCAGATATATCATTGTTTAAAAAAAAAACTCTTTATTGGCATTTGCAATAAACCAACAGATAAACAATCTTAACATTCCCTTTCCCCCACAAACCCCTCTTTATCCCTTTACCCCTTTACCCCTTTGAGCTTGACTGAGTATCTATTGACCCCTGTACCCCATTCGTCTTCTCTTCACCAACCCCCCCATTTCTCCCCTGAATAGCTAAGTGGTCGATCTTCCTTTTCCCTCTGGAGTTCACTCTGTGGTATTTCCCACCCCCTCTCTTCGCTCTGTCCCTCCGCATCCCTTTTGTCTAATGGTGGTCTCGGATCTTTTGATATGCACAGGTCATTCAACAGCTGACCCCAGTCTGCTGTTACCCCATCCTCATCTTCTGGGTCTCAATTAGCTTGCAGTATCTCCAGATCTGCCATCCCCCATCTACGGACATCCCCCTGCCACAGCGTCACTCACGGGCTTTATGGGTGTTTCCACCAGGCTTTAGCCATTTGCCATTTCGCTAAGATCAATTGGCATCTCACCAACTTATTCTGTGACTTATATGTCTTCCCTTCCAAAAGTATTCCCCACAAGCCTACTCTTAGGTTGCCCTCCAGCCTTGTCCCTAACAATGTGTTAGCCCTTTGACAACCGTTTCCCAGTATCTTGCTATAATTCCGCATTCCCAGACCATATGCCAGTGTCCTGCCGGGCCCCTCCGACAACTTGGGCACTCGTCACTGAGAGTCCCCTTCATCGCTCGGAGCGTAGTTGGGGTCACATATAATCTGTGCAACAGATTAAACTGAATCAGTTGGAATCTTGCGTTTCACGACACCTTTTGGACCTGCTCCCAAATCTTTACCCATTACTTTTCAGAAATATGGGACCGACCATCCACTTCTCATTTACCCATCACCTTCAGTTCGTCATGGGTTACCTCCTCCTGTAGGGCCTTATAAATGCGCGAGATATTCACCTTTCCCCTTGTCTCCTCCAGTAGTACTTGCATTAATGAGCTGACCAGTGATTCATCGGGTATTCCCTCCCATAACTCCGCTAGTCTCTTAACTACCACTCCATATGCCAGGAACTGCCCCTTTGGGAGCCCGTATTGTATGCACCATTCTGAGAATGTCAGCAGTGTCACTCCCCCGAAAAGGTCCCCCACCACACAGCAACCCTTCACCCGCAGCCTCTGTTCCCCCAACCCTCCTGATAGCCTGCCTTAATTTTGGGTCCGGGCTCCAGGGCAAGGCTTCACTATACAGTCCCTTAGGTCACCTCCTCTGAAGGTATTTCCACCACACTTCTCTGACCCTTGGAACACATTTGTCATCCCTTTGTTTCCCATCGAGCCCCTCAACAGTTCCAGTCTCCACCTGACTGCCCCATTCCATCACCATTTGCAGTTGTGCTGCTATAAAAAGCCCCCATAATCCAGTAAACCAAGACCACCCTCCAATCTTGGACTTTGTAGCGTCACCAGTGACACCCTCCTCCTTCCCGTGTTTCACAGTAATTCCCCAATTCTACCATCCAACATTTAAAAAAAAACACCTTCTTGATCAAGTATGGTATATTGGTAAAGTAGTAGAGCAACCTCGGGAGTATCACCATTTTACATATCACCACCCTTCCAATGAGGGGGAGGGGTAACCCTTTCCAAAACTGTACAGGGTCTCCTATTTTAGGTAGCGTCCTCCCTGTGTTACGTACAAATGTTTCCTTCATTTCGTGAAATATTCGGATACCCAAATATTTAAATGATTCTGTCGCCCATCTTAACCCGTAGTCCCGCAAGTCCTCCCCTTTACTGTCTCTAAGACCTCCTAATGGGAACAGTAGGGATTTCTCCATATTTATTTGAAAATCCAGTAGTTTTCAGAACGTCCCCAGCACCTCCAGTAAACATTGGGAGATTCTCCCGTGGGTTGCCCACGTATAACAACAGATTGTCCACGTAGAGCAATACAACATGTCTCACCCCCCCACTAGGATCCCAGCCCCCCCATTGATTGTCGAGTATATATCCCGCCAGGGGTTCCAGAGCCAATGCAAATAAAATCAGGGACACCGCACACCCATGCCTGGTCCCTCTGCCCAGCCCCCATCGTCCAGACACCCAATAGTTGGTTCGCACCACTGCTAACAGTCTATTGTATAATAGCCCCAGCCATCTATGAATTTTCATACCAAACCCATATTTTTCCAGCACCCGGAATAACCAGCTCCATATTAGAGAGTCGAACGCCTTCATGGCATTGAAAGAGGCTAACACCATTTCCCCTTCCTGGGTTCTGACTGGGTCCATTACATGATGTAGTCGGACGATATTCCTTGTTGTGTTTCTCCCCCCAAAAAATCTGCATTGGTCCGGGTGTACCAGCTCTGTAACCACTTCCGCCCCTTTAGGTTGTTCTTCTCTTAATATCCTGCTGCCTTCTTTTTAGTTACTGCCTTGCTTAGTATTTAAATCCTTTTAACATATTTAAATCGTGTTGGTTGTTCCTTTATAGAATATCGCTTGCTTTTTATAATATTATCTTCTTTGCTCTTATTGTGTATAGAAGTCTAAAAATAACTTTTAAAACTGTGTTTACCCTAACTAAGTCGCTTTTCTGTGAGTAACGACGAGAACTACAAGAAACTACATTTCCCTTTTTTTCTTTAGTTTTCACTGCCTTTTCTGTGTCCTCAGGCGCGTTAGCGGCAAGCTGGTTAGTGGCGGTATATAAGGAGGCCTCTCACTTCATTTTGGCTCCTTAGGTTGTTGTTCTTTTGATATCTGCCGCCTACTGTTTAGTTGCTGCCTTTCTTAGTATTTAAATAATTTTAACATATTTAAATTGTGTTGATTGTTCCTTTATAGAATAGCGCTTGCCTTTTTATAATGTATTTATTTATGTATTTATTTAATTAATTTATTTTTGCCATTTGTATAGCGCACCTAACCCGTAGGCATCTGGGCGCTTATCTTAAAGAGTCTAGGTACATTCAGTAATCGGTTGCATGTGCACATAGTACAAGGTTCTTGGCATATAGATCAGTAATTACACAGTTACAGGTGAGTAAGTTCAGACAATACATTTATTAGCATCCATACATTTGCAGATCAGCCAACCTGGGAGTAAAGGTTCAGTAGTTAGAGTTAAGCTGTATTGCTAGGTATGTGGAGCAAGTTAGATGCAGATTCCCTGTCTAAAGAGGTGGGTTTTTAGTTGTTTACGAAAGGTCCAGAAAGAGTTTTCTGCCCTCAGGTTAATTGTTAAGGTATTTCATTGTTTGCGGCTATTGTGGGGAAGATACTGCTGCCTAGATTTGAATCTAGGTCTAGCTAGCCAAATTCATGTTAGCTGAGCGCGTGGGTCTGTTGGATTGAGATCTGGCCACTTTGTTTGCGATATATGTGGTCACCACTTTGGACAGACATGTGTGTGTCAGTGTGAGAGTTTTGAATTCGATATGTTCTTTCACCGGTAGCCAATGGGCATTTTGTCTGATGGTGGATATGTGGGTAGCTTTGGGAATTTTAAATGCTGCTCTGGGGACATTGTTTTGTAGTGCCTGCAGCTTTTTTATGTTTTGGATTTTTGTGCCAGCATAGAGGGCATTGCAGTGATCTAATCAAGTCAAAATGAGGGCTCTGGCCAGTGTAGTGCAACTGTCGGATGACAGGAAGGGCCTGCAAGCATTGCAAGCATACATTACCTTCTTTGCTCTTATTTTGTACAGCAGTAAGTATGTCCCCTAAAAAGAACTTTTAAAACTGTATTTGCCCTAAATAAGTCGACTGGGTTCTCACCGTTTCAAAACCTGCTGCTGGCTCAGAAATTCGTGGTGAGGCTATCGTCAGGAAACATAGTGACGGTGTACTGCTTCCTAATTCAGGTATAACCTCTAATGTTTGCCCCTTTGATGTTACGGTGGTAGAGAAATCACTGCCTGAGCATTCTTTACTTAGTAACAGTGTCATCACTGACTTAGCTAATGTTACCCTTACTCAATTTAACTCCCCTCTGGGCGCTGTGCTGCCTCACAGATTTGACATTTACACTCCAACTGTGACAGACTGTGGAGACTCTGATGGTATACCTGTGCAGACTACTCAAGCTCACGATATTAGTGTGTCTTTACTCAATACCCGCTCTGCAAATAGACATACTCTAGATATACATGACTATATTGTTGATAATAAGGTTTACCTTATGTGCCTGACAGAAACTTGGCTGAAGGATTCCAGTGGCCCAAATATTGATCTTGTAACCCCATTGGGCAAAATTCTATGGTAAAAATCGTCCTATAGGTAATGGTGTAGGGGTTGCTTTTATTACTCTGGAAGATTTTTATTTCTTTTCTTCCCCAATTGACTGTGAAGATTGTGATGTGCTACATTTGAAAGTTACTTCTTCAGCTAACAAATGCACTGACTTTATTTTAATCTCATCCTCCTAAGAACACACCTGATTTTAATGAAACAATTATGAATATTCTAACCTCTCTGGACAAGCCTAATCGGTCTAGCTTGGTCTTAGGTGATTTCAATAGATGGTGGAATAATTTGGAGGACTCCAAAGCTCTCACCCTGGAACATCAGTTCAAATACAATGGCATGACAATACATAACAACGCCCCACTCATACTTTGGGCAACACTCTGGGTTGGGTTGTATCAAGAAACCCACACCTGGATTCCTGGGTTATTACTCCCTGTGTATGGTCACACCATTTCTTTATTACTTTAAAGATATACCTACTTGGAAAACCTGCCTCAAGGGTTAAAGTATCTAAAAATTTCACTATTCGTAATCTGAAGAAAAACAAATCGGGTGACCTCCATTGCTGTCTTGACAGTATTATGGCGGGCACTTTGGATTCAGACTCCCCCATCAGACTACCTTCATTGTATAACGATGCCACTGTTCATTCCTGGATCGAGTAGCACCCTGGAAATTGACTGTAATTAAAAACGACTCCATACCTAAATCTTGGTTTACTCCTATGCTAGCTAGTTTAAAACAAAAAAAGAGATGCGCCGAAAGGGTATGGTGTAAAGATAACTCAGCAAGCAACTTGTAGGCCTTGAAACTTTGGCAAAAAAGCATAGAGGCAACACATTGTTGATGCTAAGAAAGATTTCTTTAATAATGAAATAAAGAAGGCTGCTATTGTAGTAATTGTAGTAAGACACTTTTCTCTATTTTTAAATAGCTGGAAAAAAATCACTTGCAACCTTATGTGATATGCCGTACAGACAGCGGTGTCAGAGTATTTAAGAGGCATTTCTTGTGGCAAGGGTCAAAATGGCTGATAACTTCCCCCCTTATGTCTTACATCGCATCTTGGTCCCAGTTTCAGAAGGCCTTCTCGAAACAGGTGGTATATTCAACTTCAAACCTATTTCCATTGAGGAAATGGAGATGGTACTAAATAAGCTGTGTCCTACATCATGCCCCAATGATATTATCTCTCCCAAGTTTGTTTTGGACAATCCTAGTATCTTTGTACCTTTCATTACACATTTTGTTAATGCCTCTTTCACCCATTGCATAGCAGCAGACTCTGTAAAACAAGTGGTAGTCACACCACTGATAAAGAAGATTGGTGCAGACCCATCTAATATTGGGAACCTTAGACCAATCACCAACGTTACTTCTTGTTAAAAATCACAGACAGAATAGCCACCAGTCAATTAAAAAAATATCTTGAAGCATCCAATATTCTACATTCCAGGCAATCTAGATTTCGTGCCAATCATGGCATGGAAAGTGCATTGGTCGATCTGCAATCACAAATGCTGGATATGGTGGACGGAGGAAAATCCAGTCTTCTGGTGCTTCCAGTCCTATCCTTAGCTTTTGGCCTAGTAGATGATAATAAACTCATATCAGCCTTACAGGTAAATGCTGCATGTTCTAGCAACACTATCACATGGTTTAGATAATTTCTAGGTGACCTAATGTCTCGTGTGTTCATAGGTAAAGCATCATTCATGCAGTTCAGGATCACATGTGGTGTACCACAGGACGCTTGCTTGTCTCCCTCCTTGTTTAATATGTATATTCACTCTTTATGCGAATTACAGGAAGATTCTGGGTTTGCGTTTGCAAACTACACAGACGACACTCAGCTTATTATAGAATTAACAGGTAACTACTTGTTTGATCTAGATAAAGTACAGAAGGTTTATTACAATCTGAGTGGAAATTGGATGACTATTAACTGGCTATGTTTGAATAGCTCAATGACAGAGTCTCTAATCTTTGGCTCTCCCCAGGCCTGAGCAAAGCTACACTCTCATTTCGCAAGCTTTTTCATTGAGCAACATGAGATTAAGATGAAGGAAAAGGTAAAAAACTATTGGTGTCTTGTCTGAGGCATCCTTGGGAGCTGACACTTAGGTAGACAGTGTTGTTAAAAAGTCTCAATATCACCTGTGGTTGCTGAGGTTAGTAAGGCCTTATGTCTCCCCTAAGAATTGCGAAACTCTTGTAAGAGCAGTAATGATGCCTAGACTGGACTACTGTAATGCTCTTCTCGGGGGTGCCAGCAAAATGAATTTGCATAAACTTCAGGTCTTACAAAATTATGCTGTTCATATCGTAAGGAATGTCTCTAAAAGAGAACATGTTTCATGCCACAGGAAGGATCTTCACTGACCAATTTCAGCCAGAATCACATTTAAATTGAACACTTAGTACACAAGTGTGTTTTCGGTCTGGGCTGCGCTATCTGAAAAAGTGCATAAAGCTGCAACAATCCTCTTGTCCAACCAGATCTGCTTTAATTCCCAGATTTATCTGCCCCAGAGTCAAACGAACTAGAGACGGGGGTCGCTCATTCCCTGTGCATGCTGCTAGGGCATGGAATCTGCTTCCAGCTTATTTTCGCACGGAACAGAGTTCTTCTGCGTTCTGTAAAAGGCTGAAGACTCTGCTCTTTGCTTAAAATGCCCCCTTCCTTCCTATAACACCCTTTTCTCACTTGTTCTGTGACCTTACTGTTGTCTGTTGTGTCTATGTTCCCGCTTTGATGTCTGATGGCTTAAGCGCTATATACATTTGTAAGTAAGTAAGTCTATTCACCAGGATATTTCCCAACATTTTCCTATTGACGTTCAACAATGAAATAGGGCAATATGACGTGCTGTCCAGAGGGTCCTTCCCTTCCTTCAGCAGGACTGTTATAATTACTTCTCTCATAGATTCTGGGAGGATACCATATTCAAATGCCTCCTCATACACCTTCTTGAGCTATGGAGTAAGAAGATCTACATATTCACAATATAATTCTTCTGGGAGCCCATCACTCCCTGGGCCGTAACTTTCTTCATCGTTCACAATGCCCCACGTATATCCTCCTCCTCTATCGGACCCTCCAATTCTTCCTTACGGTCTGCACCCAGCACTGGCAGTTGGATTGCACGGAGTAACTCTTCTGCATCCTCCCCCACATACATTCCTTCACTGGTATATAGCTACCTATAGAATTCATGAAACACCCTATTAACTTGCTCTTGGGTACCACCGGTTCGTCTGTTCCATCCCTGATTTGGGTTATAGTTTGGCATGGACGCTCCCTGTCTATTAACCAGGCCAGTAGTTGTCCCGCTTTGTCTCCTTCCCCATGTAGTTGAATGTCTCGTTTGCTACTGTCGAAATTTGCACAGTCAATCAGGGTCTTATTATATGACGACAGGGCCTGGGCCAGTCTGTCACCAACCTGCTTCCCTCCAGCCACTTACCTATCCAATTCCACCACTTGTTTTTTGGCCTGCATCAAAGTACCCCACAACCGGTTCCTCATGTGTACTGTCGTGGATAAACAAACCCTTCTTATAGTTACCTAAAAGGCCTCCCATAGTACCCCCACCAAGGCCACTGGCCCTGCATTCTGTTCAAAATAGTGTTCTCTCCCTCCCCTGAGCTTGTTCCTGAAAGCAATATCCTTCGATGTCATCCCTTGCATGCACCACATCCGTCACAGGGGCCTCTTTCCCTCCCCCGCAGTTTCTCCACTAAGGGGGAGTGGTCCGATAATGTGCCTCCTAGATATTCCATCCCTTTAAATAGATGAAAGCTTTCCCTACCCGTCAACAGATAAACCAAGTGAGAGTTGGAACCATGTGCACCTGAGTGATACGAGAACCTCCTCTCCTCACCATGTGCCTCTCTCCACAGCGCCACAAGGTCAAGCTCTTCCATTACCCTTTGCAGTGCCGCTGTCATTAGCCTCTTATGGGCCCCTGACCCGCCCGCACCACCAAAATTCACATCCAACTGGCAGTTAAAATCCCCTCCCCATACAAACAGGCCTTCTCTATGGTCTCTCACTATTTTCAATACTGATGTAAAATATTCCTTGTCATCGATGCATACAAGTTCGCCACACTTATCGTTCGCTGCTCCATTTTCCCCAAAAGCACTGGTGTCCTCCCCACCTAGTCCAACAAGACCTTTTCCACCTGTAGCGGTACCGCCATCACCACCCAAGTCAACACCCCCCTCGCCTGCGAGGAGTATGAAGTACCAACCACTTGCCTTCCCATTTATCTCCCTAATGCCACCAGGTCGGCCCTAGTTAAATGTGTCTCCTGTATCAGGGCTACCTGTATTCCCTGTCTTTTTAGTTTTTAGAAAGCCCCACTCTTTGTTTTTTATGGATCGTTCCCAGCCCCAGAACATTCCATGTTCCGATCCTCAAGTCCATGTTCCCCATTGAGGCCTCCAGGTATAGTTTGCGACTCCCTCCCGGTCTACTAGAATCCTGCTCGACTCCCACTCCTTCCTTCCTCTGCTATTTCCCCCTACTTCATGAGGTAGACATTCCCATCTCTGGGTCCTCCTCTTGGTCTCGCTTCCATATCTTCCACTTCCCCTGCACACTCCCTCCCCACTCCCTTACCCCGACCCCCAACTTCATTCAGCTTACTCTACTGCCAGGACCTTCAACACAACAGTCAACAGCTTGGTGACAAGGGGGTATTTAGATTCCCAAGTTCCCCTTTTCATTTGGGTATTTATATTCTGCTTCTTCCCCAAACTTTAGGACTCTGAAGATTAGCCACATTGTAAGCCGTAGGGATTTGCCTACCACTTGTGCTTAGGAGTGCCTTCTCCCACTACCATCCGATGCCCCAGCCTTCTACTACAGGCCCACCAGTGCTTGAACAGCTCCTGTAGCTTCTCCAACCCTCATTTGCGTCCTGCTTCGTGCCTGCTCTCTCTCTTCAGTACGGACGGCTCAGCTCTGTGGCGGATGGCGTTCTGCGTGTTGTCCTGGCTTCCCTTGCTGGTACAAAGTTACCTCTATGCGTCGTGTCACCCGTCAGTGTCTCCGGTGTCTGCTGGAGTTTGCCACCAACACAGACTCTGCCTTTCCTGCTCTCAGTTCCACCCTTCAGCTTTGCTTGCTTCCTCCTTTTCCTCCATGGTTCACTCACGCTTCCGTGTTCACTTGTCCATCTGACAGCTTGACTAACCCAGCGTAGGCTAACCAGTTGGAACTCTTTGTGTTGCTCAGCAGTTCCCACTTTGAACTCCAGCGCTGGGAAAGGGAGTTGCCCAGAGCCAATGGAATTTCTCCAACTAGTAGACTGCTCGTTTCACTTCAATCAAGCAATCTTCTTTCTGATTGCCCTCTTCCTTGTGCCAGTGTTTGTCATTAGGTTGGTTACAGAATATTGAAGGAAACTGTCAAGAGGCATTGTGGGTTGCTGAGGAGGATTATTACAATATGCCATCAAAGCATGTGGAATGGAGGGGATATCCCAGAAAGGGGAATACCATGTCTCATCCAACAATGCCTCACTCCCTGCCTGAGGGCTGCCTCTCCCCATGTGATCCACCCTCAAATAGCCACCCCCAGGGTCAGGATCAGGTAGCGGCTGCCATCCCCTGGCCACATGAGGAGAGGCTACCACCAGGAAAGGAGTGATGACATCATCAGATTCATCACAGTGTTCTGCATTATATCAATTTCTCTGAGCTTCTTCTTGAGTGATTTAGGGTTCTCTCAAGCGACACATGGCTCTATGTTAATTTGATTCAGGTAGCCTTTGCATGTTTCCCTGTACTTATGCAGCAAAGGATCCAGACCATAATGGCCAATTTCACCCAGCGCTGCGAACATATTATTTTCCATTCCTTACCCCATTTTAAAGTACACGTTTAACTTACTCCATTTTACCACTGGTACCCATGATCTTAGACCAAACTCTAGTCTTATCAACTCAATCTGAAGTGAGCCAGGAAGACCCAATACAGAATTCCAGATATTTATTTCTAGTTTTGAAAGCCAGGTACAGTTATTTGGTTCATTAAGCTCTAACCCGTACAACAGAACAGGTGTCACTTTGATTTTTTTAAATTCAATTAGTGGTTGCAAGGAGTAAAAACGCTATTTGCCCAGTAAAATGTTCAGTTGCACAATAAAAGAGTTAGCTTTGATAGTGAATTTTTCTTTTAGAAGAGTTAAATGTTTCCTTTTTGCAATTAAGAACCTCAGGTAGGTAAAATAATTTACCTCCTCGGTCTTAACGTTCTTAATGTACCATTTAAAATGTGTGTATTTATTATCTGTCTTAAAATTAATTGTCTTAAATTTTGTGGGATTTACCTCCAGATCATTTTCATCCTCAAAGAAACCAAAAGTATCCAAATTCCTTGGAGACCTATTGGCGTAGTCTCTAGCAGAATTTCATCATCAGCTTAACCTAACTACCCTGTGGACAAAGGACCTATTTTATGGGGGTTTAAATTAGTCTCAGAGAGTGCCTCTAAGGAATTGGACCTATAAAGTTTAAAGAGACAGGGGCCCATCATGCGCCCTTGTATTAAACCTGATTGAGTAAGAAGCTCTCTAGATAATAAGCACTCACTATCCTGAAGGCTAGTATATGTATGGAATTGCATTTAAATATTGAAAAGACCCAACAGAATGTTCCATGACGCCAGTGTCCTCCAAGGTCTGTCTATCGACCTTGTCGAAGGCAGCTGACATGTTGAGACAGACAGAGAGTAATGGACCTACTTTCTTGGTTAATGCCTTCCATTGGCATCCATTCACTGAAGCCCCCATATTTTTAGGGCAGCCTGTTTCTTAAATATTCAGTCTTCAGTTGTCTTCCGCCCCCACTTAATCAAGTCTTTTTCGATGAATGCGGCAAACACATTGCAACATGCGTCGATAAATTAAATGGGTCAATAATTCAATGGGAAGGATCTGTCCCCTTTTTTATGAATAGGCACAATATGGCTCTGTGACAAGAGAGAGGACACCATCTGAATAAAGAGCGTCATCAAGATACTCCCATGAAGACTGGTATCTGCTTTTATGGTAACATGTATGATACCATTAGTGCCATGGGCCCTGGAACATTTCAACCTGAACATCCTCACAATGAAGATGTATTACTAAAAGTAACGAGCTGTGAGGGGAGAGAAAAGGAATTTCATCTGAGGTCTTCGAATAGAGATACATAAAATAGTTAAACGAGACTGACTCTGATATACAAAGGATTGTGGGAGCCCCTCTGCTGAGGACGAATATGGGTCAAATACCCTGTTATATGGAATTTATTTCACTCAGGAGGATCTACAACCACGTTTTAGCTTGCTGCACCCTTCACAGAGGAGAAATATCCATTTGCATATCAGTCTTTGTCCCACCCACAAGGGCAGTTCAGCATCGAAATTCTAGGCAAATCTCCCCTGAACAAGAGTACCAACAGCTACATCAGAGACGTGTTTCAGCCTATTTGGGCCTCATCAGTGAGGTGGAGCTGAGACTCGCTAAGCACATTGAGCAAGGGGTCCACGTCTGGATTCTGATATACAGTTGTCTTTCTTGTAGGCTTGCATACTATTTACATTATTGAACAGGGTCCAAATGTCTCTGTTATCTTTTTGACAAAGTAGACTAATTGTTTACTGTCCTGAATTCATAAATTCGTTTATTCTATGCCACTTGAGCCAATTTGTATATTTTTGCTTCATTTGTTTTCTGGCTATGGTGGGACTTTCTACATTCGATCTATCATCCTTCTCTGTTGAGCGTAATGCTGCTCTAATTTCTCTGTTGCGGTTCCTGACTACAATATCAAATGGGTACCTATGTTCTTCCAGAAAAGGTTTTTGTTTCCACCTATTAGTATGATGGGCATAATGTAACTACTCTTTTACGGTCTTGTTGAAATTCCTAGGTGAACATTTCTTGATCTTTTCTGCATAATTCCAGCTATCCCTAATTTCCCACCTTTGATTTTTCATGTTAATTACTGTGGAGGGAAACAACCTCAACTTATTGCCTTCATTATTTACAACAAAATGTCTGACCCAGATATTCTGATTTTTCTCCTTTTTGAAACAATGTTTTAGTTTCAAAATTAGGTTAGTGTGATCACTCCTAGATGAGTTTACTCCCTCTACCCTCGAGTTATTGGACCTCCTCACAAAGAGGTGGGGGCAAAACGATCAAATCAATGGTTGAGTGTGAGGTCAGTCTGGACAATGTAGACTGGCTACGGACATCACCAAAAACGCTCCCATTCGTTTGTAGCAGATTCAATTTTTATCATAAATTCTGCACAGACAATGCCCCCAGACCATTAGGTTTTATCAGCCCATGTGGTAGAGAGGAAAACCAGAAAAAGATTTTCCGCTCTATTTGCAAACACATCAGGGGAATTCAAATTAAAATCCCTGCGGCTAGAATATCAGGGGAGTCGCCCTTCTCGACCTACAAGGATAAAATGCCATCCAACTCAGACGTTACCTGTTTCTCACACTCAGCCCTCATGATGCCCAAGGGATGTCTGTGCGCTATAAAAATGTAAAAATAAATAAATAAACACAGTATAAGCTGATTAATAGAATGTACTTCCTTCCTTTTTTACAACACTGCCGCCCTTTAGCCTAACTACAAGCATAGAACAGGCTTATGTCCTTTGAATTACCAGTGTGGCTCCCAGGTCAACTTTATTAGCTATCATAAGGCCACCATAGGGCCTGCCCCTTGCCCCCTTCTTGGCTTTCTTCAGACTCACTTTGAAGCCATCTATCACGGGTGCTTAATTCATCCATACTCCCTGCAGCATAACATTGACATACAGGCTATGTCTGCACCCCTGAGGCACTGGGTCCAGACACGCAGTTGCTGGGGTCACTGAGCCGACATACACATTGCAGGGATCACCCTGTTGGGCTGTGGCCACACGGTCGGATAATGGCCTGGGGACACCCAGGCCACTCGACATACAGAGTTGCCACGCAGGGGCTCTGTGGGGCACAATTACATGACTGGCAGAGGTGCTTTGCATGGGCTCGGTCTCGGCACAGGAAACAGGGACAGCATTGCCTCACAGGGTCACTGTCATACCGAAGTGCTCTGCAGGGCAGGCCCTCTGCCTGCGAGGCCGCTGGTGCAGCGCGGTAATGATGCACAGCAGGCAAGAGTCTGGTGGAGTGACTTATGAACCCCTGAGCGCTTGTTCTTCCTCTTGCTGGTAGATTTTTATACATCAGCAGTGATTTTTGGATACCGAGGCTTGAGCCTCATTACTCCATCTTCTCGGGTTGAGTATGTAGTCGTGGGTTTGTATTCTTCTTGGTCTGTGTGGTCTTGTCACAGTAGGGCTGGATTCACAGGGTCTTCACAGTGATGGGCCGCGGGTAGCGGTCCAAGGGGTTTGCAGTGGTGGCAGTGAGTCTTCTGATCAGAGGGTTCGGGTTCTGAGCCAGTCCTTGGCAGAAGTTCTTACTCAGCTTCGCTAGATGTTCGTCCAACATCTCGATCTCCAGGTCTCTGTGAAGGTCTGCTATCCTTGTGAAGATTGGAGCTCCAGACGATATTCGCAGGGCCTTGTTCTGGACTATCTGAAGACTCTTCCGGTGTCGCTCATGGCAAGTCATCCATGCTGGGGAGGCATACGTCAGGGTTGGTCTGATGACCGCCTTGTAGACGTTGATCTTTGTCCGAGAGGCATGGACTTGGTCTTCAGGAGTGGGTACAGCGCTGCCATCTTTCCTGTTGCCTTTGGCTGAGTATTCTCAATGTGGCTTTCCCAGTTGAGTTTGCTGTCCAGGGTCACACGAGGTAGCGGCTGCTGCTCTGGGTCCAGACACGCAGTTGCTGGGGTCACCGAGCCGACATACACATTGCAGGGATCACCCTGTTGGGCTGTGGCCACACGGTCGGATAATGGCCTGGGGACACCCAGGCCACTCAACATACAGAGTTGCCATGCAGGGGCTCTGTGGGGCACAATTACCTGAACGGCAGAGGTGCCTAGCATGGGCTCTGTCTCAGCACAGGAAACAGGGACAGCATTGCCTCACAGGGTCACTGTCATACCGAAGGGCTCTGCAGGCCCTCTGCCTACGAGGCCGCTGGTACAGCGCGGCAATGATGCACAGCAGGCAAGAGTCTGGTGGAGTGACTGATGAGCAGGAAACCGCTCATCCCTTTTATTACATTGGTCACAGACTTGTGACATCAGCACGCATTCTGAAACATGCTTAAATTAAAAATCCGAGTTCCGAGAATGTATTCAGAAAGCTACATTGAGACCAAATGCGGAATGCTGGATTTTTAAATGTGAGTTCCAATAGTAAAGTTAAAAAACTGTATCGAGAAGAAATGTATGTATTTATTGTCAATTGGTTTAAACGTTAAGTTTTTCATGGTACCGAGAAGAAATGTTGCATGCTGGTACTTAAAGTGTGAGTTTCTAAAGTGCAATGAGAAAGCTATATTGGGAAGAAACGCTGCCTTCTGGAACTTAAAGTGTGAGTTACAAGAGTGCATTGTGAAAGCTGTATTGAGGGAAAACAGAATAATAGAACTCAAAGAATGAGTTCTTAAAGTGCAGTGAGAATGGTGTCTCAAAAAGAAACACTAAGTTCTGAAACTTGAAGTATGAGTACGCAGAGAACATTGAGAAAGCTGTATGGAGATGTAGTGATGCTTGCTGGAACTAGCCCTGAAGCTTGCAGTATGAGTACCCAGAGATATGATTGGTTATTTATAACAGCTTAAGACCCAGAGGTTTCTAAGCATGGACCAGGGGATCAAACCTCTGTTGCTCTGTCATCTTGCTTCCAAGGCGAGCACGTTATACCTGAGCTATACTCCCAAGACAGAGAGGATTGAGAAAGCTGTATGGAGGTGAATTAATGCATGCTGGGACTAGTTCTGAAACGTGAAGTATGTGTACCCAGAGAGCATTGAGACAGCTCTATGGAGGTTAAGTAATACATTCTGGAAATAATTCTGAAACTTGAGGGATGTGCACCCAGAGAGCATTGACAAAGTTGTATTGAGATGAAGTAATATATTATACACACAGGGAAGCGGGTTACCCCTCCCTTTTACACTAGAATTACTTTGTGTTACACTTTTTCGTAGCTGATGAAATCAGCAAATCATCAGCACTTGCACAAGAGAAATATTTTTTATAAAAGTTTCATGGTTTTTTTTGGGATTAATTTCTCGAAAATGATATTTAACAAATGTAAATGGCGAGAAAACAGTGTTCGCACCTTGGGGTTAGTACACCACTGCATATCTATATACTTATTAAATGCCACCAAATCAATAGAAATAATTTCCCAATTAACAATAATATCTACCACATGTGCCACACCTTATACAATAGACAAGTACATTTATATACTATTTCATCTTACTTAGCCCTTTTCATTGGTTGTCAATATTTTAACAGTATAATAAGGTGGTACGTTGCGTTAAAGGAACATGCTTTGTTCTTTTATAGGAGATGGATTAGTCAACCAATGAGGTCTGGTCGACATGTTGTGTTTCGGCCCGGATGGTGAGATATGTTTATCCAAAAGGTTCTAGCATGGTTTGTAAGGGGCCTTCGACAGGACAGGAAATTTCTTTCAGGTTAGAGAGTGAATCTGGTGAACCCCAATTTGCTTAGACAAGGAGAAAAAGACAAAAAACTAAACTAATACAAATACTTAAAAATGGACTCTGGACTTCTTGCAAGATTTTTTAATATATCTCTGAAAAATCTAATATATCACTGTTTTTTCGACATTTGTGTTTGTTAAGTATAATTTTCAAGATGTTAATCAATGAACCAGCAATTGTTGTTTGTCTTGTCTTTTATATGAATTATTTTTACGAAACATACATAAACTATGAAACCTTTGTTAAAAAATCCTCTGGCACAAGTTCTGGTGATTTATGAAGACCTCAGCTATGAAAAAAAGTGTAACACAAAGTAATTCTAGTGTAAAAGGGAGGAGTAATCTGAAAGGTCGGTAAGCAATGCGCACTTGACAAAAAAATATGGAAACTAAAAAAAGATATTGAGTCCTATTAAGAGAAAAACAAACTATCTGTATCTGGTTCCCGACTATTACCAGGAACAAAATAAGAATACCTGCAATAAAAGTAGGTTTAACAATTTTGCCTACAAAAAGGAGTTTGTCACGTTTTTGTAGACATCAAACAAACAGCTCCAATGGTAGTGACTTTGAAGTCACTAGTGAAAGACCTTCCACTTCAACCACAGGTCTTCAAACCCAACAACAAGTGTTATTTTGGGGACGCGGGAGACGAGAAAGACACAGACAACAAGGGGAACCCAGGATGGGCATCAAGCAGTAGAACATGAGACGACAACAAGAATGGTAGCACCAATTTATAATCTTACAGACCATATGCTGTCTCATCACAAAACTAATGTACTTAGAAAAGGGTTTAGTTTTGTCCTGACCACATGAGCAGACAAATTCCAGACAGAGGTAGAACTAAGGAAATTCTTCAGACTCCTACACCTGAAATATTTTTTCTGTGACCATCCAACAGACACACCAAAGAGGAAAGTGTGCCAGGGTTAAAACACCCCTCAACTTTCCTTCCATCACTGGCTATGATTAGTCCAGAATGAGTAACTTTCCAGAACAAGATCCTATCAGAAAATGACCAACCATGCCCTCGAAAACATTTTTTTGTGACAACCTCTCTAGAGAAGAAAGAATTGCACTAAGAAATGTACAAAGTAACCCCAATTTCTGGATAAAACCAACAGATAAAGGGCACAGCATTGTCCTATGGGCATGAGATGCTTACAAAGCAGGAGGTGTTTAAACAACTCAATAAATCCACCTTCTGTACCAGATTACAAAGCAACCTGACACTAAGCTTAATAGAGGAAATTGAAAGCCTAACAGCACAGGGATTCCTTCATGGATGGATAGATGCGGATGAAAAAACATTCCTTACTAGAACACATCCTACCATCCCAGCTTTCTATATGTTGCTAAAGATGCATAAGAATAGCTCTCTTACACTGGGCAGACCTATAGTGTCATCCATAGGCTCAATTTTAGAGCGCCTATCGGTCTATTCCGATTACTTCATAAGACCGTTCATGCAAAAAATGAAATCTCTTGTAGAAGACACCACAGAGATTATCAAGATCTTAGCACATACCAATATTGACTCAGATGATCTTGTAGTCACCTTAGATATAGAGGCTCTCTACACTAGCATCACACAGATGGAAAGTGTAGAGCACAAGAGACTGTACTTGGATAAACGTACAAATACACTTAATAAAGTACCATTTGAGTTTACACTAGAGTGTATAAAGATAGCATTAATCAAAAACATGGCACAAGTATGGAGGCCATGTTCACACCTTATATAGCGAAGCTATATATGGACGATTTTGAATCTCTAATCTTTTACAATGACTACAATCCATTCCATGGGAAAATCATTTGATTACACCGTTACATCGACAACGTCTTCATGACCTGGAAAGGGACAGAGATGCATTTAGCAAGTTTCTTGACATGGCTCAACGCCCAAGATGAATATATTAAGTTCACAATGTCTCGCAATCCAATCACTATGGCTTTCTTGGACCTGATGATCCAGAAATCACTTCAGGGCATGTTGGAAACAACACTGTGTAGAAAGCCCACAGATAAAAATACTTTGTTAAATTATGATAGTTCCCACCCTCTTAGTTTGAGGAACAACCTGCCTGTAAGACTGTTCCTCTGTATCCACAGGAATTGTACACTCTTGACTGAGATTGCCTCTCATAGTAAAGTTCTAGTCATGAGACTCAAACACGTAAAGTAATACAAGTATCAAGGAAAAGAGCACAGAATACTAATAGGGACATTTGTTTAGCTAAACAAGAATGAACAAAGTTAGACAAAATCACTTGCCGCTATACCTTTAGATCAATCAGTAATGATTGGAGGAGAACTCACTTCCAAAATTGGCATATTGTGAAAACTCTGTATTTTATTCCAGACAAACCTAGATTCAGTTTCGAAAAACAAAGCAACCTAAAAGATGCGTTAGTTGTAAGGAAGGCATGGTATCAAACAGTAAGACAAACACAAGTGATCACTGTTCAAGGGTGGTTATTGAACTTCAGTTGGGTTTGATAAATGCCTATCTAAACCAAAATCTAAAGATAGGAGCAAGCTATGACCATCAAATAATAATAACGCAGTCCTAGTGGTGTCTTGTCTGAATAAAGGGGCCTATACGAATAAACCTATTTCCAAACTTTAGTTGGAAATACAAATAGTGTGGGAACAATGTTATGCAAAAGAAAAGTGCTCAAGAAATGATATACCAGGATATTCAAGCCGTTGGCTTAACATCCCCGTGTTTTTAGTATGGGACAAGGTGGCACACTAGAGCTCAGCACAGTCTCTGGCTTCTCTAGCATGAGAGTGTAGTTCAAAACTGCAACATCATGGACTTCTATGCTAAAGTTCCTTGCCATTCAAACTCTCTTTTTCAGAGGGCCTGATGCAATACAAAAAACAACAAAGTTCTTTCTCCTGAGGGTTTCACACATACAAATTGTCGGGTGATTTTCTGTTCACCCTGGGTCCATCACCGCGGGGCTCAGACCCACATTCTTAGGATTTCACACATACAAATTCTCTGGTGATTTTCTGTTCACCTTGAACCCCCCGTTGTTGGGCTCACACCCACTTCAATAAAAAAAACCTTCTCGGGTGATTTTCGCTTCACCTCGGATCACCCTCCATCGAGCTCAAGCCCTCTTTACCACAAAGCTTTAAATTGATCTCCCACTTCTGGGCTGGCATCAATTTTGCCTCAAATGTTTTTTATTGTATCAACATTGAAGACTTTCTATTGTGTGTGGTGTTTGCTTCACCCAATGCAGGACCACTTCGATTCACAATTATCTACAACTCTTTCACTTTTCAGCGGGATACATTACAGAGACCTTAAATTGAGCACCCAAGTGGGTCTGGACCACTCTGTCAAAGGTATTGTATCTTTGTTTCAAAGTTCAATCACTCATCAGCAGCTCAACATTACTTGCATCTTTTATCACACGTATTTCAAATAATGTTTGTTTCAGCGATTGCCATACAAAGATGCTGCTTGCAATCTCAGCTTCAATACAGAACGGTCTTTTATCAGTCTCCCCAATTCGCCAGCTGAGTTGGTTTCACTGACACTGCTTTGTTCTTGAAGTCAAGGACAGTACCATGGTGGGTAATTCTCCCCGCCTTGATTCTTGACGGGGGAGGGCCCCAGGTATCTCCAACACACAATGCAGTATTCTTCAGCCAGTTTTCCTGGTCTTATGCTTTTCAATCTCGAGGGCTCATGAAAGCAACAGTTCCTTGTCAAAAAGGTCAAGGGAACTTCCCTCCTTGCAATCCACTTCTGTTTTGCCGTCTTTATCCTCTTGCCAAACTGCCATCTTGGAACTTCTGTTTGCTCTTGTGTTTTGCCTTGCCCCGAGTGTGCTCTCATGCTCCGCCTTTTATCCGTGTGGGGAAGCTTAATGGAAGTCAGGTGTGTGTGATGGTCAGTAATTGCCTGACCCTGCCTGACTATTGTATTGGAGCACATCAGGTACAGCTCGGGTGTTAATCTGTTTTCTCTCATAGCGGGCTATCTGTGTTAAAATGTTCATGTTGTAAAGGGGGGGTTGGAGTTCCTAAATATCCTACTTGGTAGTATGGGGTAAAGGTGTTATATAGAAGGGGATACCGCATCTCACCATTTGGTGTTCCACTCCCAATCCCCCAAGTCCCCCCTTGCAGGTGATCCTCCCACTCTGGTCCTCCCCAAGGAACTGGATCCAAAAGATATGGCTGTGTCCTGGCCACTAGATGACAGATCCCCGGGCACTAGTGGGTGAGACACCTTTTGGTTTCTCACATAGTTCACACAAATCAACACTCACAACTGCCAGTATTTGGTCATGTTAGATGTGATTGTTGTTCTGTCTGTTGTCTCACAAAAGATCTGAGAAATATTGACCTTTATGGCCTCAACTGGAAGCTACAAATGTTTACCAACTGTAAAACGCAATGGGCAATTTATGGAATTAAATGCCCTTGTGGTCTTATATATATAGGGAATACAAAACGTGGAATTAAACAGCGCATCTGCGAACCTCATTCCTGCCTTAAAAGCAGAATGGCAGAAAAACCCATGGTTATAACATTACCAGATTTGAAACATGAACCAACCTATATATTTTGGTTTATCATTCAGATGATCAAGGAACCGCCAAGAGGAGGAGACTGTGACCGATTGCTACGTAAGGCAGAACAACAATAGATTTACAAACTAAATCAGCCAAGAACAGTCTGAACACCACAATTGAATAGAGTATGTTTATGCACTCATTTTTTCTCAAGACCATTGAGGCAGTCCCTTTGGGAATTGTTCTGACAATAACATTCCTACTTTATTTACACAGTACCTCCTAACATTATAAATATGCAATCACATTACTCAGAGTATTTATACACATAGAATAAATTAAATGAACATGGAGAGACTTTTTTACAGCGGACAAATATAAATATAGTTGTTCAATGAAGGATCCTAAGAAGCCAAAACTCTTTGCAAATATAGCCGTGAAGTGGAGGTACACACTACTTTAAGATGACCACCAAGGTTTTGCGTGTATCCTGGCAACCTTGCAAGGCAATTACCGACTAGTTCTGATGCTGCAGACGGGCGTGTAATCCTAACATGTAACTTTTCTTGACCGAGAGTCCCGGTGATCGATTCAATGAAGATAAGCGACCTCACACCTTCATAAACTGTAACATGGAACAAGTGCAGACCGTACAGGTTAAAGTTCAGGAATAATAGTCTGATTACAGCATTCCATGATATTTGCTGCTGCACACAGTTTAAAAACCACCTGCGAGGTAAACGCCAATGGGGGAACATTCTTCTCTGCTCGATTAGTAACGCATGGGCAGATGCCACAAGCTACACCCACTTGTTAAATATATTGAAGATGTGATTATTTAGCTACTAGTATAACAAAATGAAGTAGCTTGGACAATATTTGTGTACTTAAACTGGACATTGCAATGGATTCAAAAATTAAGACAGAAGTGTGCACATTAAATAATTCACACAACCCCATGACTTGTGGCTGGTTTATGAACCCACAGAGCACCATCTGAAATATAAACAGTGGTTTTCAATATAATAAAGAAAATAAATAAAACGGCTACCACGAATGTTTCCTCCATCGGGGCATTATCATGCCCTTGAGCATTAAGGTTAGTAGACACTAAGAATACTAAACAAGAAAAGTTGAGTGACATACAGCAATTGAGTTCTCATTGTGATGACAGGCTGTTTTGTTGCCCCATTTAGTGGAACTCTGCAGTGCTCTGTATTGATCACAGAAGATAAAAATTAATATTGACCTATACAATTCCTGATAAGACTAAGGTCAGACGGTTACACCATTTTTCAGAGATATATAAAATAATCTCATGAGAAGTCCAGAGTCCATTTTTTAAGTATTTGTATTGGTTTTGTTTTTTGTCTTGTAGTTCTCATTGTCTAAGGAAATTGGGGTTAACCAGATTCACTCTTCTAACCTGAAAGAAATGTCCTGTCCTGATGAAGGCCCCTTACAAACCATGCTAACATGTTTTGGATAAACGTATCTCATCATCAGGGCCAAAACACAACGTGTCATCCTATTAATCGACTAGACATCATTGTTTAACTAGTTCATCTCCTGTAAAGGACAACATTTTTTCCTTTACTGCAATATACAACACCATTATACTGTAAAAAGATTGACAGCCCATGAGAAGGGCTAAATAAGACTAAACAGTATATACATCTGCTTGTCTGTTCTATAAGGTGTGACACGTGTGGCAGATATTATTGCAAGTTTAAAATTATTTCTGTTGATTTGGAGGCATTGTGAAGACCTCAACTACTAAAAAGTGTAAGACGAAGTAATTCTAGTGCAAAAGGGAGTGGTAACCTGTTACCCTGTGTGAATAAGGTGATGTACATCTTCCCGTCATGAAACATGTCCCTCGATAACAAAAAAGTAGGAAGTGTCCATATATATTATACATTGAGATGACATAATGCATGCTGGAATTAGTTCTGCAGCTTGAAGTATGAGTACCCAGAGAGCATTGAGAAAGCTGTATGTAGATGAAATAATGCATGCTGGAACTAGTTCTGCAACTTGAAGTATGAGTACTCAGAGAGCATTGAGAAATCTGTATTGAGATGAAGTAATGCATGCTGGAATTAGTTCTAAAACTTGAAGCATAAGTACCCAGCGAGCATTGAGAACGCTGTATGGAAATTAAGTAATGAATGTTGGAACTAGTTCGGAAACTTAAAATAATACTGTGATGAATCTAGCAATGTCATGACTCCCTCTCCACTGAAACTCTCTTCCCATATGGCCAGGGAAGGGTAGCCGCTACCTGATCCCAACCCTGGGGGTGTCCGCCTGAGGGAGGACCATATGCAGGGAGAAAACCCTCATGGGAGGGAAGGAGACTAACTGGTAGGAACATGGTTTCCCCCTTTCCACTCAAGGTATGACGCCAACCCTTTAACTGCCCAAACCTGTATGACATATTGTGGCGTTAACACCCCAGTCCAAGGGCTGGAACCAGTGTTAATGGCCCAGCAGTCCAAGTGAATGGCCTGAGCGAAGTGGTAACCCTGGGTGCTAAAAAGAAAAAAGTATTTTCATTCATTGAACGGGACGCGGCGTGTGTCCAGTTCAATGAATGAAAATACTGATCCAAAATGGCCACCATGGTTATAGAAGGCGGGGCTCCATATGGAGCCTCTCTTCTATGCCCATGGTGGCCGGAGATGGAAGCTGCTGCTGCAGCAGCGGGCGGCCGTCTGAGCAATCAGGTATGTGAGGATGGGGAGGGAGATCGGAGGATTTTAAAAAAAAGATAGAAGAGGGTGGGGAGGGGTGGAGGTGAAGATGGCAGCCCACAGCAGGGGAGGCAGCCTGCGGGTTCCATGGAATGTAGGCTGATTTTATAGATTTCAGCCCACAATCTGCAGAACAGGATTGGATGCGCCCCCGCACCAGGTGCTGATTTGACATAGATCTAGTCCATCTACTTTGCACTGACATTAGGGCTCTTTCCTATACTTTTTGAAAAACAACTGAAATGAGGAAGAGCACGAGAGTAGTGCAGGGCACTAAATCTGCAGAACTAGAGACATGCCTAGAGACATGCTCTAGTGGTTCGATGGATCCAATAGGTGCCGGGACATTTGAAACCATGGCAATGCAAGGAAGATGAGTTCCACTATACCCGATGCGGGTCGGGAAGCGAGGAAGAAGACAGCTGCAGAAGAGAACAGATGAACTCTTACTTGCGCTCTCATGAGAAGTTCGGAGGTAAAAGGTATGCCACACGGAGGCCTGCAGCAGGAGACACTGTGGAGAAGAGGCTAAGCACAGCGAGTACCGGGGAGCAGCACAATGCCAGCAGAAGGAGAAGGTGACCCGCTAGAGAAACCGAAGACCACAGAAGCAGCCACAAGACACCAGTGAGCCTGGAGAGAAGGATTGGGACACTAGGGTGCCTCATAAAGTGTAACACACACCAAGGGAAGACAGAGACATTCACAGGGCAAACCCGAGTACAGGAGCTGCATTGTCAAGTGCATTACAGAATGAAACAGAGGAAAGGGGGCTGACGAACCATTGGCTGAATGAGTCAAATGTATACATGTGGAGGAAGCACTGGCAGGAGAGTATACCAGGCAACCTCATGTGAGTCTGGGACCCCCACCCAATTATAAAGAGAACATCGTGAAAACCCTGGCAGGAGAGTATACGAGGTAACCTGTTGCGAGCCTATGACCCACACCCAATTGTGAATAAAGCATTAGAATCAAGAAGAGGAAAGACAGCCTCTTGAGTGGGTACAGGGGAAGGGAACCATACTCCCTGGACTAAGAAGTTGAAGGAATTGTGAGAATCAAGGAGAGAGAGAAAACCCCTTGAGTGTGTGAAACCCAGGTAATGGTGCCACGCCCCATGGACTTGAAAATTGCATATTCCGAGAAAGAGAACTGTGCCTGTGAGCTGTAAAGAAGCTAAGAAACTCAGGCGAAGGGTACTCCCCCTGAGGATTGTGGAACCATGTGGAACATTTATCATTTCTTTATTTTTGCACCTTTTGGAACTTTGTATTGGAACATTGGAAAAAGCTAAAGATGTCAAGTTGCAAGTCCATATCCCTTTGAATCTTAATTTCAGTATAGTATGTAAGGGTCAGGTTAGAATTTTGAACATAGGACAGAAAACCCTTTATTTTTGGACATTCTGACACAGACATTTTGACAGGAACCCCCCTCATAGCATAGGACAAGATAGGTATTTCTTCAACCCTCCCTTTCCTTTAAAAAAGTCTATAGCAACCATCATAATGCCCCTTTGTCTGACTCTTACTCCTGATTCATTACAGTACCCAGAGCTGTATGGAGATGAAGTAATGCATGCTGGAACTAGTTTCGTTACTTGAAGTATGAGTACCCAGAGAGCATTGCGAAAGCTGTATGGAGATGAAGTAATGCATGGAAGTAGAAGTGTGAGTTCCCTGAGCAAATTGAGAAAGCCCTATTATAATGAAAAAGGTGCATGCTATATTTCAGAGTCAAAACACCTTAGCATCCTGTGAAAGAGACATTGACAGATACTTTTTCATGCTGGAGTTGGGAGCGAGCAACTCTAAGCATCATGAGAAAGTGACAGTAACATACTCCATTAATTGTAATTGCTGGGACTGTGAGTCGAAATTCCCAAGTCACCCTGAGAACAAGACGAAAAGCACACAGTGCCTGTTGCAGTCTGATGGTCCACTAGTAAAGTCGCCTGAGAAAGACATTAAAAGAATACAGTGCATGCTGGATCTTCAAGGGTGATATATCAACAGCTCTTGGGGAAAGGGATCTGTCAATAATGGACAAGTGCTAAACTGCCAATCCTGTAGAAAAACAATGTCCACGTTAGCTATCTATTTATAATTGGATTTTTTTCATAATCTCTGTTTGTTATGTGTGTACTAGCATTGCCATCCAATGCAATGATAGCAAAATAGCAATTGTGTTGAAATGTTTGAGCAAGCAAGCTTTGTATGTGTTTCTCTTAGGTTTACTCTTCGCAAGACACCAAGGATTTCTATTGGCAAGTAATCAATAACAGAACATCAAGAGAGGTGAACAGATACTTTCTGGCTGCCCTGAAAACACCATTCATCCCCCAATGGATATTAAAAATAACATGGGATCATGTGTTACCCGTCTCTATTCAGAATGGGAATCCCAGAGAGGTAAAATCAATAAAACCCATAATACTAATGACATTTTAATTGTTCACCTGACACTGTTTTCCTCAGCAAAATATTTCACCCTGAAAAGATCCTCCTTTTGTTAAGGGAAGTTGCCATTTTAGTTTAACAGTCAAACCAAAGAATGATAAGAAGCTAATTTGCTAGTCCTTGAAAATGACAGTAAGGTCTTGTGACTCTTATGTATTCGTGGGATCTACATGATGTTTGCCGTGATGTACATTAAGGGGATAGACAGTATACATTTCATTCAGCTCCTACGGGACCTCATCATGGATTTACTTTTTTCTGGTTAACAGAGGGCTTTCTGGGGATGTGTGTAGCATGAGTATAGGACATGTTGTGATCTCTGACCATGCTAGTGTCATGCATGCCATAGATAAATTGGCGGGAACTTGACAGGGAGAAAAATGTGTAGATTGATTACAAGTCTTTTGTTAGATCTGGATTTTGTCAAGCACACTGAGAGTAAATTTAAGTTATTCTTGGATGCAAACAGCAGCTTGGTTGAAAACGTATCTGTTGTTTGAGATGGTCTGAAGGCGACAATATGCGGGAAAGTGATTAGTTTTGTGTCTTACAAGAAGAAACGAAGAGAGGCAGATCGTCGTAGGCTTGAAGATGATTACAGAGTAGCCGAAGCGCGATACAATTGCTCCCCTTTGGCCACTAACATGACCTTTATGCTAAATGCTAAGCGGATTCTTGATTGTGCACTGCATTCAGAGGCAGAGAAATCTTTGTTTTCACTAATCAGGCTTTCTGGGAACGAGGCCAGAAATCTGGCACGCTGTTGGCAAACCGCTTGAAACTGAAGGAAAAAGGGAGATGTTTGCTTGAACTGGGTCCTCATCTAGTAGGAGTCAGTCTCTCTGACTCCAATTGATTGTCTGCTTTATGTGGAAAAAAGGCTTCCAATTAGCTTGACTCTACTGACCACCTGACTTGCAAGATGCTGTCTGCCCGTCTCCTCTTTAATACCCTATACAGCTGCACCCTTCTGCTGTGCCCCTCTGTATCCTACCCCCCCTGTTTATCTGTTCTGTTTTTACATCTGAAAAGCGCTCCATTATTCATCTGTACTGTTGTATACCTCTGTAAAGTGCTCCGTTGTGTAGCTGTATTGTTGTATACCTCTGTAAAGTGCTCCGTTGTGTAGCTGTATTGTTGTATGCCTCTGTAAAGCACTCCATTGCTTTTCGAAGCTAGGTCAGCACTCAATGAATGCCACAGTAATAATTAAAGTTGCCCACTTTCTCCACTGCCATTCACCACTGCTTTTCTTCTGTTACTAGTGCCCTGTATAGCAGCAGGTTTGGTGTACATGTTCATCTCCTACCTTGGTTGAAGTAAACTCCTCCCCTCACACATTGCAGAGCTCACTGTCCCAACCTTGCTGGTGCAGAGTCTGTAAACTTTCCTTTTTGGACTCTTTCTAGTCCCTTGCTACAGGGGTCTGGATGCAGTTCAGGCTGTCTCCACCCAATTCAGGAATATCGCCTCCTCACAGGTGAGTCAATAAGGATAGGATCCAGTTTCAGTTTGGAGTTAGAGGTATGACAAGAAGGAGAAGGGGCCTCCTGAATACAAATCCGGTGGCTTCTATACAAGAATGTCATTTCCTCAAAATGCCAGGGGTAGCGGAAGTGACATCACATGACCATTGGCCTCTGGTGAGATCACAAGAAGTGATGCCATTTGACCCCACCCCCAAGTGACATCACAGGAAGTGATGGCACACAACCTTCATATGTGTCTAATACCCGTGTATCCAGCCGCTCTCATTTCAGTCAGATATAGGAACCAAGGCACAGAGGGAGGCATGATTTGTCCACAATCACACATTTGGGGGATGTCATTATCCATATTCGACATGGGGCCTATATGTAAAACATACATAATGCAGTACTTGCAACAGGGTAACCAGAATCTCTAACGCAGGCTACACCTAGTGTATGAAACATTTATAGATCAATGGACACAGAAGTACTTGTTATCTGTGGCATTGATCTGTTAAACAAGCCAAAAAAGAGAACTGACCTGGGGAGGTGTGCGCTGTCTGTTTATCCAGGACTAAAATACTGCACGAGCAAGGCCTGAAAGTCAAATCATTGACCAGGATTTAGTATCAACTAAATTCTATGGTTATAAATGTAGCTATGAGTCGGCTACCACTATGATAGAAGAAACCTATTGTGTGGGTATAAACTGAGGCCATCTGTGCCTGTGTCCATTTATCTTTATGTTTGTTTCAAGCAACCGCATGTTGTCCCTGAGAACCCAGAGCCAAACCCAACACATTAATGTCCCAGGCTTTGATACATGACTTTTCTTCAATCTTCAATCTAACGGGGTTTCATGTGCGAGGTGCGTTATTCACTGACACCCCCCCCATTAGGACTGGCCCGTGAATTAAGCTCCCACAAAGCCCTTTCCAAGAAAGAGTTTGAGTGGGGAGGGGTAGGTCACTCCATGGCTCTCATACTTCTGAGACTTACAGGCCGATTCATGGAATAATTAGCGCGGCACAAGTGGCCAAAAACGTGTGATTCACAGTGGAATAGCGAAAATCGCAGTGCAAGTGCGAAAATCGCACGAAAAGCAGCGCACATCGATTCATGGAAGGCTGTGCGCGAGAAAACCATTGGATGTGCGCTAAAAAAGTGCGCGGCGCACGTTGGCGCACAGGCCATCTAACGGCGTGCGCCAGGTCACAGCGAAAATCGCACAGGCCACAGCGAAAATCGCACATAGCGCAGCGCACACAACAAAAGTAGGCGGAACACGGGGCGTAACACTCGGAATGGGGAACAACTTGCCAAAATGTGGGCGTCACGGGGGAAGTACAGGGTGCAAGTGCGCGGAACGCCCACACGCTCGCCTACAACCCGTATTCATGGAATCGAATAGGGCAAAAAAGCGCACGGTCAAACCAGCGCACAGGCACAAACACGACCGCCACAAGAAAGCAGGCGGTAGCGTCTCTGCGCCTGTAATAAATGTGCGCCAAAAGGTGCGCCAACAAATAGCACCTATATACAGCCATGATGAATGTCCTATACTGTGGCCCTCCAGGACAAATGACGTGCAAAGGGGTACCCACAAACACTGACACCCGCTGACTGAAAAATAACGTGTGCGTGTATTCCGGGGTGCGCGGGAAGTCTCACACGCGATTTGGCAGGGTATGTGGATTTCAGGGGTGCGCGGGAAGTTCCACACGCGATTTGGCCGGGTACTTGCGCGGGCATTTCCACACGCGATTTGTCTGGGTACGTGGATCTCAGGGGTGCGCGGGAAGTCACACACGCGATTTGGCAGGGTACGTGGATTTCAGGGGTGCGCGGGAAGTTCCACACGCGATTTGGCCGGGTAAGTGCGCAGGAATTTCCACACGCGATTTGTCTGGGTACGTGGATCTCAGGGGTGCGCGGGAAGTCTCACACGCGATTTGGCAGGGTACTTGGATTTCAGGGGTGCGCGGGAAGTTCCACACGCGATTTGACCGGGTACGTGTGCGGGAATTTCCACAAGCGATTTGTCTGGGTACGTGGATCTCAGGGGTGCGCGGGAAGTCTCACATGTGATTTGGCAGGGTACATGGATTTCAGGGGTGCGCGGGAAGTACCACACGCGATTTGGCCGGGTACGTGCGCGGGAATTTCCACACGCGACTTGGCTGGGTACGTGGATCTCAGGGGTGCACGGGAAGTCCCACACGCGATTTGGCAGGGTACGTGCGCGTGAATTTCCAAACGCGATTTGGCTGGGTACGTGTATGACAGGGGTACGCAGGAAATTCTACACGCGATTTGGCTGTGTGCTCCCAGGTATTCCCTGTACACCCTTCACGGCCCCTGCAGGCAGCCGACACCACAGGGGACTACCCTGCACACCTGCTCATGTCACCCAGCACCCCCACCCCCCAGCAGTGCAGGGGCAACCTCCACCAGGCCCCCACTCATGTCTCCCACCACCCCCCAGCATCCAGGGGCAGCCTCCACCAGGTCCCCACTCATGTCTCCCACCACCCCCACCCCCCAGCATCCAGGGGCAGCCTCCACCAGGTCCCCACTCATGTCCCCCTGCACCCCCACCCCCCAGCAGTGCAGGGGCACCCTCCAACAGGCCCCCACTCATGTCTCCCACCACCCCCACCCCCCAGCCACCAGGGGCAGCCTCCACCAGGCCCCCACTCATGTCTCCCACCACCCCCACCCCCCAGCAGTGCAGGGGCAGCCTCCACCAGGCCCCCACTCATGCCCCCTTGCACCCCCACCCCCAAGCATCCAGGGGCACCCTCCACCAGGCCCCCACTCATGTCCCCCTGCACCCCCACCCCCAGCAGTGCAGGGGCACCCTCCACCAGGCCCCCACTCATGTCCCCCTGCACCCCCAACCCCCAGCATCCAGGGGCACCCTCCACCAGGCCCCCACTCATGTCCCCCTGCACCCCCACCCCCAGCAGTGCAGGGGCACACTCCACCAGGCCCCCACTCATGTCTCCCACCACCCCCACCCCCCAGCCACCAGGGGCAGCCTCCACCAGGTCCCCACTCATGTCCCCTTGCACCCCCACCCCCCAGCAGTCATGGGGCAGCCTCCACCAGGCCCCCACTCATGTCCCCTTGCCCCCCACCCCCCAGCAGTCATGGGGCACCCTCCACCAGACCCCCACTTATGTCTACCACCACCCCCACCCCCCAGCCACCATGGGCAGCCCCCACCAGGCCCCGACTCATGTCCAACTCATGTCTCCCACCACCCCCACCCCCCAGCAGTGCAGGGGCACCCTCCACCAGGCCCCCACTCATGTCCCCCTGCACCCCCACCCCCCAGCATCCAGGGGCACCCTCCACAAGGCCCCCACTCATGTCCCCCTGCACCCCCACCCCCAGCAGTGCAGGGGCACCCTCCACCAGGCCCCCACTCATGTCTCACACCACCCCCACCCCCCAGCCGCCAGGGGCAGCCTCCACCAGGCCCCCACTCATGTCGCCCACCACCCCCACCCCCCAGCAGTGCAGGGGCAGCCTCCACCAGGCCCCCACTCATGTCTCCCACCACCCCCACCCCCCAGCATCCAGGGGCACCCTCCACCAGGCCCCCACTCATATTCCCCTGCACCCCCACGCCCCAGCAGTGCAGGGGCACCCTCCACCAGGCCCCCACTCATGTCTCCCACCACCCCCACCCCCCAGCATCCAGGGGCACCCTCCACCAGGCCCCCACTCATGTCTCCCACCACCCCCACCCCCCAGCATCCAGGGGCACCCTCCACCAGGCCCCCATTCATGTCTCCCACCCACCCCCACCCCCCCAGCAGTGTGGGGCACCCTCCACCTGGCTCCCACCCATGTCTACCACCACCCCCACCCCCCAGCCACCATGGGCAGCCCCCACCAGGCCCCCACTCATGTCCAACTCATGTCTCCCACCACCCCCACCCCCCAGCAGTGCAGGGGCACCCTCCACCAGGCCCCCACTCATGTCCCCCTGCACCCACACCCCCCAGCATCCAGGGGCACCCTCCACCAGGCCCCCACTCATGTCCCCCTGCACCCCCACCCCCCAGCAGTGCAGGGGCACCCTCCACCAGGCCCCCACTCATGTCTCCCACCACCCCCACCCCCCAGCATCCAGGGGCAGCCTCCACCAGGCCCCCACTCATGTCTCCCACCACCCCACCCCCCAGCAGTGCAGGGGCAGCCTCCACCAGGCCCCCACTCATGTCTCCCACCACCCCCACCCGCCAGCATCCAGGGGCAGCCTCCACCAGGCCCCCACCCATGTCCCCCTGCACCCCCACCCCCCAGCAGTGCAGGGGCACCCTCCACCAGGCCCCCACTCATGTCTCCCACCACCCCCACCCCCCAGCATCCAGGGGCACCCTCCACCAGGCCCCCACTCATGTCTCCCACCCCCCCCACCCCCCAGCATCCAGGGGCACCCTCCACCAGGCCCCCACTCATGTCACCCACCCACCCCCAACCCCCAGTAGTGTGGGGCACCCTCCACCAGGCTCCCACCCATGTCTACCACCACCCCCACCCCCCAGCCACCATGGGCAGCCCCCACCAGGCCCCCACTCATGTCCAACTCATGTCTCCCACCACCCCCACCCCCCAGCAGTGCAGGGGCACCCTCCACCAGGCCCCCACTCATGTCCCCCTGCACCCCCACCCCCCAGCATCCAGGGGCACCCTCCACCAGGCCCCCACTCATGTCTCCCACCACCCCCACCCCCCAGCATCCAGGGGCACCCTCCACCAGGCCCCCACTCATGTCCCCCTGCACCCCCACCCCCCAGCATCCAGGGGCACCCTCCACCAGGCCCCCACTCATGTCCCCCTGCACCCCCACCCCCCAGCAGTGCAGAGGCACCCTCCACCAGGCCCCCACTCATGTCTCCCACCACCCCCACCCCCCCGCATCCAGGGGCAGCCTCCACCAGGCCCCACTCATGACCCCCTGCACCCCCACCCCACAGCATCCAGGGGCACCCTCCACCAGGCCCCCGCTCATGTCCCCCTGCACCCCCACCCCCCAGCAGTGCAGGGGCACCCTCCACCAGGCCCCCACTCATGTCTCCCACCACCCCCACCCCCCAGCATCCAGGGGCAGCCTCCACCAGGCCCCCACTCATGTCTCCCACCACCCCCACCCCCCAGCAGTGCAGGGGCAGCCTCCACCAGGCCCCCACTCATGTCTCCCACCACCCCCACACCCCAGCATCCAGGGGCACCCTCCACCAGGCCCCCACTCATGTCCCCCTGCACCCCCACCCCGCAGCAGTGCAGGGGCACCCTCCACCAGGCCCCCACTCATGTCTCCCACCACCCCCACCCCCCAGCATCCAGGGGCACCCTCCACCAGGCCCCAACTCATGTCTCCCACCACCCCCACCCCCCAGCATCAATGGGGCACCCTCCACCAGGCCCCAACTCATGTCTCCCCCCCACCCCCACCCCCCCAGCAGTGTGGGCACCCTCCACCAGGCTCCCACCCATGTCTACCACAACCCCCACCCCCCAGCCACCATGGGCAGCCCCCACCAGGCCCCCACTCATGTCTCCCACCACCCCCACCCCCCAGCAGTGCAGGGGCAGTCTCCACCAGGCCCCCACTCATGTCTCCCACCACCCCCACCCCCCAGCATCCAGGGGCACCCTCCACCAGGCCCCCACTCATGTTCCCCTGCACCCCCACCCCCCAGCAGTGCAGGGGCACCCTCCACCAGGCCCCCACTCATGTCTCCCACCACCCCCACCCCCCAGCCACCAGGGGCAGCCTCCACCAGGCCCCCACTCATGTCTCCCACCACCCCCACCCCCCAGCAGTGCAGGGGCAGCCTCCACCAGGCCCCCACTCATGTCTCCCACTACCCCCACCCCCCAGCATCCAGGGGCACCCTCCACCAGGCCCCCACTCATGTCTCCCACCACCCCCACCCCCCAGCAGTGCAGGGGCACCCTCCACCAGGCCCCCACTCATGTCTCCCACCACCCCCACCCCCAGCATCCAGGGGCACCCTCCACCAGGCCCCCACCCATGTCTCCCACCACCCCCACCCCCCACCCACCATGGGCAGCCTCCGCCAGGCCCCCACTCATGTCTCCCACCACCCCCTCCCCCCGCCAGCAGTGTGGGGCACCCTCCACCAGGCTCCCACCCAAATCTACCACCACCCCCACCCCCCAGCCACCATGGGCAGCCCCCACCAGGCCCCCACTCATGTCCAACTCATGTCTCCCACCACCCCCACCCCCCAGCAGTGCAGGGGCACCCTCCACCAGGCCTTCACTCATGTCCCCCTGCACCCCCACCCCCCAGCATCCAGGGGCACCCTCCACCAGGCACCCACTCATGTCCCCCTGCACCCCCACCCCCCAGCAGTGCAGGGGCACCCTCCACAGGCCCCCACTTATGTCTCCCACCACCCCCACCCCCAGCCACCAGGGGCAGCCTCCACCAGGCCCCCACTAATGTCCCCTTGCACCCCCACCCCCCAGCAGTCATGGGGCAGCCTCCACCAGGCCCCCACTCATATCCCTTTGCACCCCCACCCCCAGCAGTCATGGGGAACCCTCCACCAGGCCTCCACTCATGTCTACCACCACCCCCACCCCCCAGCCACCATGGGCAGCCCCCACCAGGCCCCCACTCATGTCCAACTCATGTCTCCCACCACCCCCACCCCCCAGCAGTGCAGGGGCACCCTCCACCAGGCCCCCACTCAGGTCCCCCTGCACCCCCACCCCCCAGCATCCAGGGGCACCCTCCACCAGGCCCCCACTCATGTCCCCCTGCACCCACACCCCCAGCATCCAGGGGCACCCTCCACCAGGCCCCCACTCATCTCTCCCACCACCCCCACCCCCAGCATCCAAGGGCACCCTCCACCAGGCCCCCACTCATGTCCCCCTGCACCCCCACCCCCCAGCATCCAGGGGCACCCTCCACCAGGCCCCCACTCATGTCCCCCTGCACCCCCACCCCCCAGCAGTGCAGAGGCACCCTCCACCAGGCCCCCACTCATGTCTCCCACCACCCCCACCCCCCAGCATACACACGCCTGGCGCTGACAATCGCACGCGGACACTCTGCGCCAGCCGCTTGCGACACTTTTCTGCGAAATTCTATGAATTACCCTGATGGTGTGCAGCGTTTATTTTTTACACAGTGTTGCACCAGAGCAGGGTCCTTGTCGAGTTTGCTGCCCGCTCTCAACCATTCACATCACACTTGAATGCCTTCAAGGTTCAGCAGAGCCCGCTCAGTGCAGCACAAAGTTTGGGTGTCCTCCCCCCAACCTCCTTAAAAAGACACAGGGCACACCACAACCTGGGCCGGCCCAGACCACCATGTGTCTGCAATGTCCATGAAGATTATGCCGCTGCAGGGGCATGCACTACTCCAAGTGAAAGAAGTAATATGTTTTTTAATCAAAGCTTAAATGTTTGACCTAACGTAGAAAGATGGGGACAGTGCCTGGTCCCCAAATATACCAGCGACCAGTGGTGGTTGGTGAGTTGTTTTATTGGAGGGTGTAAATATTTGCCATAAGTATGCGGTTGTGACCAAGCATAGCGAGGGGGCCAGAACTAACGAAAACGGGTTTGGGAGGTTTGGGGGGATTCTTCCCCCTCCCATGAAATTATATTTTGAATAATAGGTTAAAATGGTGTATCACAATTTTGGGTAAAAGGCTAGACAGTTTGCAATCTGTTTTGCAGGGTGTAGGGTAACTCATGAAAAAAGTACAACCATGCAAGTCACCAAAAGTGCAGGAGCACATTTCCCAATGAATGTCATGCCATTCCCTTCAATATATGCCAGTATAAAAAAACATTTTCATGTTGGCTGTGCCAATACATTTTCATACTGGCTCCACCAACAAATGCTAGTAGTCCCATATAAGAACATACTCATGTTCGCTTTAAGATGTTTTTTCTAGTATCATTACTGGCACTAGGCACAAAGCTGCCTCTGCCAATATATGTTAGTACTCCAATGTCAGAAAATACTCACGTTGGTTTGGCCATCAAAAGTGACATGTCACAACAAGAAAATGTGTCCAAACTGGTTCCAATGTAAGCCAGTCTAGACCCATGAGAACACTTATCATCCTTGCCTAATCATAGATGCTGAGTTAATAGAAAGTCATGCTACAGTAAGAAATATGCAGGCCGCTGCACCAAAACGTCAGTCTAGTGAGGTAATACTACTTATCATGCTTGCTTTATCAAAGATGCTGAGTAATAAATGTCATGCCACAGTAAACAATGTCTATAAAACATGCAAAGTAAATAAAGTATGCGTCAAAAATGCTCTAGTGATTCTCAGTCTCCCAGGGCCTTACACACACACACACGCATCCACTTTCACCCACCCATACATATCCTCTCACATTCATTCACATTGCATTCACCACATAGGAATGCACCCACCCACACAGAACATTCACACACACAATCAAATTAAAACCCATTCACCCACCAGTCACTCACCCATATACCATCTCTCACGTACACTCACACTGGCACCAACCCACGCAGAACATTTACATACATACACACACACACACACACACACACACACACACACACACACACACACATACACACACAGACACACACACACAGACACACACACACACACTCACATTCCTACTCACTCACCCACCATTCACTCACCCACCATTCACTCACCCCCAAACCTCTCATGTCCACATGAACTGCATTCTCCACGCAGGAACGCACCCACCCACCTTAGAACATTCAAACACACACTATCACATTCATAATCATTCACCCACCAGTCACTCAATCATACACCTTCTCTTACGTCCACTCTCACTGCATTATCCACACAGGCCTACACCCACCCAGAAAATGCAAACACACACACTATCACAATTCTTCTCATTCACTCACCAACCCATAGCACATGCATACCTCTGACACACACTTCACACATGCAAAATGCACATCACAGTTATTTTTTTTAAAGCCTTGTTACCTGTTTTTCCAGCTTCGGTCCATCACAGCAGGCCACCCTCGGCTCCTTCGTGCTGCTCACAACCAGGAACCAGGAATCTGGGAGAGCTTCCAGGTTCCTGTACATGAGCCGGAGGAGAAGGGGTTGGAGCTGAACATGGTATGAGTGCTTCCTTCTCACGCTGCAAGCCCCAGCCCACCCCTCACTCTGATGAGCGAGGACTGGGATGGTGCCACCCAGATCTGGTGTGGCAGGCCCCCCCGCACCACAGGGGCTGCATGGCCCCGCTACTGCAGTGCCCAGGAACCTTTGTTAAAAATACCTTTTTTATTTTACATAGGGGTAGCAAGGGAGACTGCCTGGGTAGGAAGGTACACCCTAGGGGTCAAATAGGCGACCCCTAGCGACCCCCAAATGACATCCCTGCTTCTACAGACAACCCTAGCAACACACGAAGCTTGCACGCTTGTACTTCACATTTGTACCTAGCCCAGCACTGGCTACTGTTGGAAGCTGAAAAATGGAACTGGAAAGTACCTGCTATCTATTTTGAAAAATGGCAAAAAAAAAAAAAAAAAAAAAAAAAAAAAAATATATATATATATATATATATATATATATATATATATATATATATATATATATATATATCTATCTTGCAAATAGCTACTTGATTACTTGATAGCCTTTAGTTTGCACCTTGCTTACTAGACTAGCTGCTGTTGTATAATATAACCCCCCACCCCTTTCAAAGTGTTACATTTTTGGACTGTTTTTTATAAGGCCCTTTTCACATTGGTTTCAGTAGCAGCTTGATGCATTTTCCACAGGCAGGTTTCCTCCATTTCAAATACACGTGTCCTTTCCTCCATTAGTGACAGCCGGATGGCGTTTGCATGCTCCAGATGAAAATTGCAAACATCAAAGAACAGGTGGTGCATAATTCATTGGTTTTCTGCCTTTAAATGTAGGTCTCAGGTTCACAACCATGTACTATGACGGGCCATTGTGTGGTCCATTAATTAATTCAGTATTAGCTCCTTTAACTCAGCTTAAATCCATGGCCAACCTTTTTGACTACTTTTATAACTCTATTTTGGTACCATTTCCAGTGGTGGGAAATTTGTTTCCACGATCAATAGGCTGCAAAAGAGGGTTGCGCAACTCATTTTGACTGATTTGTTTCCTACCCCATTGCTCAATGCCCAGTCCATGAGGATGGTATGGACCATGTGCCTCTCCACCACATCCTCCACTTCAAAGGGTCTCAGTTTCGCCTGACTGATCATCCTCTGGCAATGCAGAGTGTGCTGGTAAGATACATTATGCGGTGCCTTTGGGTCTGTCAATTACCGCCCCTTCCCAAGGCTATCACGTGAAGTGTTGAGGGTGCTAGCTTCAAGGTACTGATGGCGGATGATGTCACTGGTGAAGTATGCATGGAGGGCAGAGGTGTTTGGGCAGGCTTGGAAGATAGGTGACTGAAGGTTCATTTTGTTAGTGTATCCAGCCACAGAGAGGTGGGTCCTCCTGTGTGGAAACTACAGACACTCCCTCACTGCCGTCCCCATCGTTGGAGAGTGCTGTGGACGAGGGGTCAGCGGAAGCTGAAATAAACACTCCAAGATTTTAGACCGTGCGCATGAGCCATATACTTGTGACTTATCACAGTTTCAAAGGGCAAACATTCCTTTGTATACTTCCCTTGGCTGGCATCTTCTCAAGGCGGCATATCACAGTGACTTTTTCTGCCTTCATAATCTTCCCCTCTGACGAGCTCACATGGTTTCAGATCCAGGAATAGGTGGCACCAGGAAGGTAGTGTCATGGGTCGAGATGTCCCTTGTACCGCCTGGAACTTGTCAAGGGATGCATGCACCTATCCATAAGGGAAGGCACAGGTGCAGAGGCAAAAGTCTATTCCTCCTCCTGAGCCATTTTTTTCTAGGGAACCACCTAGGCCTCCTCTGGCACCACCAAATGCACTGCTTCCTTGTCTTTCTCTGGGATACCATTTGCCCTGCACCTTTGCCACACTCTGTTCCTTAGTTATAACTATTGCCTCTAAAACTTCAAAGTCGATTAAGGAATTATCCAGGAAATGCTGTAGTGTACCTGCAGCTACAATGCCCTCGTCTTCCATTGGGGGAGTTAGGGTATCCCAGTAATAACCACACACTTGACCAGCTCTTTCCACCACCACTGGCACAAGCACTACCAGCATGGCCCAACCTGAGTGCTCTTCATTCTTCACCGCCTTTTCCACCCCTCCACGTCCTCTTCCAAAAGCATCCATAATGTCTCTCCCACCTCAGGCAACAACTGCTGTGGTTTTCAGCATCTGGGACTTGCCAGGCTCAAAACCACAAGACGCACCCCATTCTCCTCCATGGCCCCCACCTGGCAGTTATCACCCTCACCCATTGAGAAGTGACCTTCCTCTTCCTCTTCCCCCTCTTCCTCCAGATATGATGACCAGTCCTGCTTCACCCTTTCAATTCCTTTCTAAGGAGGGCTCATGCTTGTCAAAAACAACAAAGACAAGTGGATGATGAGGGCACACGCATTCATTGAAATAGACATACACAGGCAACTGCAAATGGTTCTCAGAAGCATGAAGGATGATGGCTGAAACACAGAAAGGACTCTCTTGCTAACAGTTCACACACAAATGTTTTGTATAGGTTTCACATAAACAAATGGAGTAAGTCATACAAGGCCTGGCGGAACAAAAAAGGAGCCACTTGAGATTAGGAATACTAAAAGGAAAAAGGCGTCTTTTCACTTTTTGTGGTGGCACAAATCTATCTATCTGTTTACTTTTTATATAGCGCTTCACACCCATGGGCCTCTAAGCGCTCACTGGCAAAAAAACATAAAACATAGAAGTCAGAAAGGAACGTCGTACAGAGAGGGCTAACATGGAAACGAATCTGGACCTGAGTCAAACAGATGGGAAAAGGAAATGGAGAAAAGATAAGGCCAACTCTTTTGGTCTTGTTTTTTCACATTGTATGAGAGAAAGTAAGGGTACAAATTAAAGATGACAAAGGGGGCCTTATTAAAAGGCAAGCAGAAAGAGGGCATCCAAAACACTAAAAACGAACACATGGGCACATAAAGACTATCAAACTCTTCCAAGCTCCACCAAATTCCTTAAAAACAGAAGCAGTGTGTCTGACCTGTACATTCCTGTAAATTACTGTCTAATAAAACCAACAAAAGGGAAATGGGCTGTGTTGGTCACAGGACCACCCGATACTTGCGAGAGCCAGCCAGATCTCCCCAGGTTATTTGGCGAATCAGCAGATTCAGTGTTTCTGATTGGCCCACAAAAGGGAAACCTGTGGTTTTCGATTCATCCCAAAGGCATGAGGCAATCTGGGGTTTGCTGAGCCTTAGTTCTAAGCACCAGTGTTTGTGCCGAACTGACGGGACAGTATCATTGGTTAAATGTGGCTTTGCAGGCAGTTTGTTTTGAACTGATGCTTGATCTGTATAACTATGATATGACTTTTATATTTGTGTATGAGATCTTAGAATGTTTCATTATTTCTTCTCCTCTAGGCCAACACGTTCCAGTGCATCCTGACTACCAATGGAGTGCAATCATTTGCTTTGCTGAAATATTCAGAAATGCTGTGGGTTCGTGGCCGGCGGCTGCATCACAGAGCTCTGATAGGATACACAAATGGCGCAGGAGTCTTTTACAATGATCCACTAACCAAGAAAAACGAAACCTATGAAGATAAAGGACGATACAGGCCCCACCAGGTAACTGGGAACACAAACCTGACTGGTCAGTGGATTTTTAGACTCGACTTGAATAACAGAACCGATTTGAGCGATAGCCAGAAATGTTGGCAGTGGTACCTTTCTGAACCAGACCCTTCCCTTTGGACTGTGGGGATATTGCCATGCCCCTGCCACCAATCCCAGGCATCAGTATATGGGACTTTCATACCAGAAGTCTTGCCTTCCATAAATGAAAACCTGGTCAGAAACTTGAGGGCTGTGGAAAGTGATGTCACAGTCTTTCAGTCCACCTTACCCAACAAGTTTTTGGCTGGACGCCGATGTCTTTATGACACAGAGGGCTACCTTACCCACGGCTTCAGTGACCGATACTTTATTTACAGCCAAGATGCTTCTCAAACCCAAGACCATATAGGTAGGTGGTGGCCTATTCTTATCTGCTATCTTTAATATCTTTTTTGCTTCTGTTTTGTTCTCACGTATATGTTTGATTTGTTTAACAGTATTATGTTAATAGAGTACAATTAATATGCCCAGCTGCACCAGGGAAAAGAGGGAAAGGGTATGAAAAGAATACGCAGGGTGTGAAAGAGAAATCATACTGAAAAATGATCGACAAGTAACACACAAGAACACTGAAGAAGGACTTCAGTCTTGCTGCACCCATAGCACACAATCAGCTGGCTCTGAGAGAAACTCAGATGTTATTTAAGGACAAGGTGGAGAGACGCCAAGCAATGGAGAGCACCAGCATGACGTAGAAAGGGCAGAGGCTCACAGTTGCATTATGTTCATCGCCAAGGTCCCCCAACTAATGTGGGAGTAGGTGGGTACAGCCGTTCGGTCTCTGCTAGAGGAGATAGTGACTGGGGCAGGAAGCGGTAACAGCAGGATTTGCAGCAGGTGGCTGAGCGGCAGCGTGAGAAGGAAGACAACGAGGTGCATGCTGGGCAAGAGAAGGCGGAAATGGGGCATCAAGAGCTTTCATGCCAGGGGCATGAAAACCAATGTCTACAAGGTTCAGGTGCTGCAAGAAGAGTATGAGGCTTGGCAGGTAAACACTATGCATTAAGCACAATTGCAATGTGCAACTACATTTGGTGGTGGTTGGAAATGATCTGCAAGAGCCACATGGCATTCTCATCGCATGCCTCCATGGAACCCTCAACCTCACCTCGTACTCAAGCCTGACAGCATGATAAATAGTCCCAACCACACCCAGTTTCAATGGGAACATCGCTGAAGCACAATTTGCACCGTGCCCCCTTGTCCTGTGGTAGAAAGGGGTTGGTCACCTGACATGCAGGAACACTTTGCCTACATTGCGGAATGGTGCTCATCTAGGGTAGCTGTACAACAGCGCAGTTTGAGTTGCTATTAAGTCCCATCTGTGAGGCCATCACCCAAATATCCCCCAGAACATTGAGCAAAGGTTCAGAAGGATTGGAAGCTGTTATGCATTAGGGAGACTCAGAGAAATATGTGCAGTTCCAGTGAATGCATGGCAGGCAGACCCTCAGCAATATTTGTAGTTGCAGGTATTGCATAGCTGGGAATCCAGAGAAATATTAGTGTCTGCACTTTTGCATAGCAGGAGACCCAGTGGAATATTTGAGGTAGCCACTATTGCATAGCAGGGAAACTCTTTGAACTGATAGCTATTACATAGGACAGAGACACAGAGAAACAGTTGCAGTTTGAGCTGTCATGTATGGGGGAGACCCACATAAATATTTCAGGTGCAGTATTAGAGAGCCCCACAGAAATATATGCAAATGCGGCTATCGCATAGCAGGGAGGCCCCACAAATCTTCATGGTTAGGGCTCCTGTGTTGCAGGGACAACCGGATAAAAATACAAATTTGTGTGGCTCTTTTGCAGCTTAGAACAGTCTCTTGTTTGCGGGTCTTGTGAAGCCGGCACAATGGAAAACAAAAACGATCTTATATTTGTGTCTATTTTTCTGCAGTGAGAACCCCAAGCATTGGTGCTATTGTGTAGTAGGGAAAGATCAAAGAACTCTCATGTCAGTGGTTCAAACGCAGCAGGGAGAACAACAACAATTCTCACGTTTGCATTTAGAACCTGAAAGATTCTCATGTTTGTGGTGTTTATGTAGCAAGGAGAGGCCACACAATTTCGCATGTTTGTGGTTCTTGAGTAGCAAAAAGAACTTGACATTTGTCAAGTTATGGCTCTTGTGTAGTAGGGGCAACAAAACAATTGTCATGTTTGTGGCTTCTGTGAGGCACTGGCAACCCCAAACGTTATCTTGTTTGCAGCTTTCACCAAGCAGGGAGAACTGTACCCCTCCTCTGTGCCCCTCTGTATCCTATACACTGCTATGTATCTGTTCTGTTGTTACCTCTGAAAAGCGCTCCGTTATGCATCTGTGCTGTTGTATACCTCTGTAAAGCACTCAGTTGTGTATCTCTGTGGTTCCATACCTCTAAAGCTCTCCATTGCTTCTCAAAGCTAGGTCTCAGTTGTGTATCTCTGTGGTTGCATACCTCTAAAGCTCTCCATTGCTTCTCAAAGCTAGGTCTCAGTTGTGTATGTCTGTGGTTGCATACCTCTAAAGCTCTCCATTGCTTCTCAAAGCTAGGTCTCAGTTGTGTATCTCTGTGGTTGCATACCTCTAAAGCTCTCCATTGCTTCTCAAAGCTAGGTCTCAGTTGTGTATCTCTGTGGTTGCATACCTCTAAAGCTCTCCATTGCTTCTCAAAGCTAGGTCTCAGTTGTGTATCTCTGTGGTTCCATGCCTCTAAAGCTCTCCATTGCTTCTCAAAGCTAGGTCTCAGTTGTGTATCTCTGTGGTTGCATACCTCTAAAGCTCTCCATTGCTTCTCAAAGCTAGGTCTCAGTTGTGTATCTCTGTGGTTGCATACCTCTAAAGCTCTCCATTGCTTCTCAAAGCTAGGTCTCAGTTGTGTATCTCTGTGGTTGCATACCTCTAAAGCTCTCCATTGCTTCTCAAAGCTAGGTCCGCCCTCAACAAATACCATAATAATAATAATAATAATAGCTATAAAATGGGCACTGGGAGTGTGGCTCTTTTCTCTTCATTACTGTTCTTAAATATTAGGAGCAGCACTCAAGATAATCAGTAGCGCAAATGCTAATGGAATCACATGTTTACACACATCACTAGTTAGTCACTATAACAATCCCTGTTACCAGCACCACAAACCAATCCTAGTCCAGTTCTGTTTGTCTGACTTGAAGCAGACAACAATGTCATCATCCGAGATGGTGTGCTAGCTATGTTTAGGTGTTTTATCTTAATCTGCCGTAATGCGGTGCTGATTCAGCTTAGTGACCACCAAGTGTTAGACGTGAAGCACTGAAAGGTTTCTCCTCTCGTCAGACACAAATGCCCAGGCTGTTCTAAAAGCTCAGAGAGCAAACAGGCAGGGGGAGCAGCGCAAGGACTCTATGGGCCTCATTGTAAGTTTGCCTGTCCAGAAACAAGGGTGCTGGTGAGCTCACCGGCACCCTTGTTTGTGGATCGGCAAACTAAAAGTCTGCCTTCCCGGGATGCTGTGCCCGACAGGTCTGGCCCTTCCAGGCACAGCGGTCATGGTCAACAGTGCCGCTGCTTCTGTGTCCCCACTTCACTAGAGTCTAATGGGAATTCCATGGGAATTGGGATTTACAAATATACCGACGCCTGACTTCCCAGCCGCCGGACTCGGAATGAGCCGGTGGCACCGATAGGTCAGGCGGCAATAAATTATTCTGAGTCTGGCGGCAACCCGCTGGTAGCACCGACAGGGTTACTGCCAGACTCGGAATGAGGCCCAAAGTCTACCCCCAGGTTCAGCAGAACTAGCAGACTGCTTACTCCATCAATACTGTAGTGCATCACCATTCCTACCTATGTGAGATTTATCAAGCATGGGAACATCCACCATCGGAGCTGCTGAAGTTCAGCAGACCTTCTGCACTCTCCTGTAGATCCATCTACATTGAGCATCTTCGAGTCAGTAAAGAGGGTGTCCCACTGGATCTCCAGCTTATTAGCAGTGTTCAGAGAAAAATGGTGAGATGAGATAATGCAGGTGGTAAGAGGAAAGTATCTCCTGGCGGACCATAGTCTTGACATCTCCAATGGTATGCTGAACACAGAGATTGCTTCTCGCTACTTTAGGCACCATGTATTGCAGATGATGCGGCTTGGGTCTTGGAAACTGCCCTTTCACCATCACATTTTGAAAATTATACAGTGCTGTAGTGCGTTTCCCTGCGTTCTTATGGCAGAGTACTGAAAGCAAAATATGACAACAAATGTTTTGATTTTCTCAGGCTATTGGGTGACTAAGATGTGGCATCCTGCTCTGTCCCCTCCCTGTGGTCCTGCTGCTTTTGTATGTGACTGACTGTAATGTAAAGTTTGTGTATGTGTGTTAGGGAGAATTCTCATAAATGTGCTAATTACCTTCACCTTAGAGACCCCCTGCAACTTTGCTGGATTTTGAGGACTTGATTTTTTACCTGGAAAGAGTGCGAGCCTTTTTTCCCACTCTTTCATGTGTTTTGATGTGTGTGTTTCACTGGTGTTCTTTGAATATGGGGTTTTAGATAACTCCATAGGCATAATCTCTTTATGTGTGTTACACAGCACCTTCAGTGCAGTGACACAGGGATGTCTTTGAGACTTCCCAACAGTTTAAATACCTTCTCTGGGATAAACTACTGTTTCCCAGAGAGTGTAAAGTGAAATTGACTTTACTAGTCTTTGCAAATTCATAGACCCAGCACACACCATCTTACAATGGAGTGCTGGAGGGTTTACATAGTATCCCATGTGTCTAAACACTCATGTAGCAGTCAAATGCTACCCTTTCCTATTGAAAAAGCTGGTGGCAGTCGTTTTACAATGAACTACCATGATTTTTCCTGATCATGAACACCGGTACCTAAAAATCACTTTTTTTTCAAGATGGCGCCTTAAACCCCTTTATTTAAAAAGGTCCCGGTATTCTTTTTTCGCCATTTCTTTTTGGAAAGGTCCTTCTAGAGTTTGTCTCTGCGCGCCAAACCAGGTTTGCTCCCTTTGGTCATGTGCCTTTGGCAGGCTTCAGTAGTGAAGACCGTCTCTGGTGTCTGAGTGTCTGCAGTGGGCAGGAAGAGAGGGAGGTGCCTGAAACTCCCTGTGCTTAGTCTCCTAGGAGACCCAAATGCACTATGGCATGGTTGGCTGGCTAACTGTCCGGTAAAGAAAGCCACCCTGCTGGGTGAGTGACAGCTAGGCTGGAATGGATGGGAGCAAACTGTTTAAAAGGTGAATCTCCTGGACTAGAAGGCAGAGTCAACCACTGGAATGAAAGAACCAAAGACGAGCTGGAAGAGGATGGCTTCTGCAATTCCTGCACCATTGGTTTGCCCGGTGAAGCCCTGTTGCAGGTCCGAACTGCCAAAGCTCCATTCGACACAGAAGTTCCTTCAAGGACGGCTTCTTCCTTTGAGTTGGTGGGACCAATCAACTCGTAAGACACCTGGATACCATTCTCAAGGCTGGTTAGGATTAACCAGGGAGAGGGACACCAGCTTGTGTTCTTGAATCTACAACTACTGCAAACTGAAGTGACTCCATCTTGTTTGCTTTCTCTGACAATCCCGTGCAGTGCAAGAGTCCCCCAACATCCTCCCTCTTGTCCCCACGACTGAGGCTCAGGAACAGTGAGACAAGCAATTGCTTTCCTAAATATCTTCCTTCTCGAGCTCTTCGATTCATCCGCCTCCAACTCGCTCAGGGTCAGTCGCTTCTCCACAGAACGAGTTGGTGCTAGATCTCTTTCCTCAGTGGGTGCCTCCCTCTGGAACAGACTCCCTGCCTCCCTTAAACTTGAGGAGAACCATCTCCGGTTCAGTAAGCACCTCAAATCCTTTCTCTTTGCTTTTGCTTTTTCTCCTCCTCTCCCCTGCTGACTTCCTGGCTGAAACCAAAACTGCATTGGTTACCTGGCCACTCTCTGATCTCGGGCTCAGGCCCCTCAACCACCAGTTGCACACCTGCGCTGCCTTCCTTGTAACCTCCGCACTTGGGGACTGTTGCTGTATCCCTACAGTCCCACTACCAGCACTTGACACATGTTGTCTGCACTTAACCTTGCTACCTGCTGGCCGCACTTCTACTTATTGATATTTATTCTTTTATCCCATGTACAGTACTGTCAACTCCCCCTTCCCCTGCACTCTCCCCCTTCCTCAATCCCATGCACTTGCGCAATCTGAATGACACCTGGCCTAGTAGGATCGCTGTCTGTCTTCCCTCTGTTCCCCCTCCCTTGCCTCGTCTAGCCTTGAAACACTTGTGTATAGGCACGTTATAAATGCCATATCATATCATGCCTGCAGGAACTGCCAGAAAACCACAACTTCATCAGCATTTGTTTCTTCATAATAAGGTACTGTGCACATTCGCTTGAGAAAACCTCTCTCTCGCGGTGACGTGAAACTTTCCCAACTTGCAGGCCTAATCAGCTTGTGACCTGACATATGAAAACTACTTCTAAGAACTTTTGCAAAGACTTTACCATTTGATACCAGAACTGCTCTTTCCTATCCAGAACACTAGCCCATTGACTTTGGCCTGGCCTATTGACTTGAATTGAACTAGTCTGGTGAACTGAAACTATTTGCACTGTATACCAAGTATATGTAATCTATTCTACTACTTTATGCCTTTTTACTCCTTTTGAAAGTCACTGAAGTGCCATTTTGCTCCCACTTCAGGGGAACCTAACATGTTCAGAAACGTATTGGTTTAGTACTGAAGTATATCTGTGTATATTATTAAGTTGCCTAACACTAGTGAATGTTTTATAAATGATAGTGTAAATAAATTAGTAAGTGTTTTACCAAGAAGCCTTGAGTATAAGTGTCTACTTGAACCACTGTGATTGTAAGTCCTCTGTGTAATATCTTGTACTGCTCACATTCCCTCTTGAGATAAGCCTGAGTGCTCAGCCCTGCTACAACTAAACTGTGTAGTACAGACTTATAACAAAGGTTGATTTTGCTTACACCTGTAGCCCTAATTGTATGTCATGGTCCCAGAGGGAACTGCATGCAATTCTGTCTAACAATGTGTGATGACATACATGTATTTTTCGCGCTGCTATGGTTCCAGCGTTGGCAGTTGGAGATGACTTACCTGAATATGGGATCCTGTGGGTACATGTCCTTCATACTCATGTAAAAGTGCATGTTAGAGTAAAGGTACTTACCTGAGGGCTGATCTGTGACTCAAGCAGGTTTCACGTACAGCTCCATTCTTCAAGTGGTGAATGGGATGAGCTGTGTATCATGTCTGCATATTATGGTAGGCTACAGTGCTGTTGGTTAGTCCATGATTTTGAGGCTGTTATTATCACCTGTTCTTCAGAGGTATGTTATTAATGCAAAGATTTGCATTTTAAGTGGAAGCTGGTGACCTAGTGATGTTTTCCTCTACAGTTAGTTTATTCTGCAAGGAACTCTATGTGTAGTCTGTGTGTCTGCAAAGTGTACATCTGTTCTCCCGGTTGTGGTTAGCAGCCTGTGTTGTCTTGGCCGACTGTGGTTGCGATTCTGCCCAAGATGGGCTCACGTCATAACTGCTGAGTATGCACAGCTCTGAAGGTCGTTTGCTCTGTCCGTCTGTGCCCAGATGTGTGTGTCTGCTTGAGCTCAGGTCTTGGTCTCAGAAAGTATCCTTTTTTGTCCAGACCCTTCAAGGCAAGGTATGGTCAGTACTAATCACTCTGGCAGGGCATCGGAGCGTGCCAGGTGCATAGAGTGAGCATGGTACAAGTGACATAATACAGCTAGTATGTAGATGAGTAGTTATTCTCTGCGGTCTCGATGGTTGAAATGGGATCTGTATGTTACTTCAATTTTAGTCTTTTTCAATGTATGGCACAATGCGATTTTATTTGGTCCTTCTTTTTAAGTGTTGTGTGTATTAGTGCAATGCAATTATGTAATGGTTGTTGTTCATGCTGGTTTATGGATTGCCTTTATCCGAATAAACTTTGATGATGATGATGATGATCAAATCGTCCGGCTCCCCAAATTATCCACAGTACAGCAAATGTTTGCCAAATTCTACTCTTCCAAGGAGGACTGTGCCCCTACACCTCTCCACAACTTGAAACCTGTTCAGCCGATGAGGTATTTACTAACGATATATCATATCCCTGCTTCTAAAGCTCTCCCCGGGCATTCAATACCATATTACCTGCTAGCGTGGAATGAAAATGAACAGTACATACATTACAAAAGTCCACATCGTCCAACTCAACCCAGGTAATATCTGCAAAAGTTATCCCAGCTAGTGAGGACATTCCTCTAAGGAGTGCCAATATTCTACTTCTATTTAATGGCAACTCGACTTCATCTTGAAAGATAGTTGAAAATCTCACTCTCTGAGAGAATTTACCACTGTCCTCCCCAATCCCCTCTCAAAATCCAAAAGCAGAGAGTCCCATTCCTGACGAAGGTAATGGCTCTGAATTATGCCTCTCGTTTTGCTCCCTAAGGATCAGATAACTAAGAGGGAATGTTATGCCCTCTAGAAACCCGCTTTGCCCATACCCCCTGTGACTTCACTGGTATTACTCAATTCAGGCACTGAGATAATATCAACTTCTTTAAGAGTTACTATAGAAGTGTCCTCCACACATGTCCTTGTATTTCTTCTTAACATTGTTCTGCTTCATTCCTCTAGACTTTGTTCTTTTGTTCTTAGTAAGAGGTGAAGGAGTGTTTGAGCTTCAAGCATTTACGGCCTCAGGCACTATGGCTAAAGGATCTATGGCCTCTTCCACACCATACCAGTTAGAGATTAATGCTTTTGCTGGGAGTCCTCAATTACCATCGGGAATTGGGAAGGGGTTCTTATTGCTGAGAATCCTCAATTACAATCTGCACATTAGGGATAGACAGCCCTTCGTCCCCATTGGAAACATAGGGGGTCATTGCGAGATTGCTGTACCAGCGGCTTACCGGCAACCTTGACTTACGGTTTCCACCACCCGATATCTCAGTATTACTTGGATATTATGGGTGGCAGCGTAATGGTAAAATCATTCCCATCGAGTCCCAGAGGACTCCATTGGGTGGGAACCACTGAAGCACCAGTGCATT